>NC_092879.1:18873156-19196948 GCF_028372415.1 Notamacropus eugenii | reverse complement strand
TTTCTTTTTGCTGTAGCACAATACTTATACAATTTGTATAATTTGCACAATACAATTTGTAACACAATACTAAATGATAATGGTAATAATGTACATCCTTACTTCACCTCACATATTAATAGAAAGACTTTTGGTTTCTCCTTCTTACAAATAAGTTTTGAATAGATACTACCTATCATTTTAAGAAAAGTCCCATTTATTCCTATACCTTCTCGTGTTTTTTAATAGGAATGGGTGTTATATTTTGTCAAAAGCTTTTTTGGAAAAAGAAACTGAGAAAGGCATAAAAGAAATCCTAAGGAGAAAAACTGCAGGATGAGGTGTATTTGCAAGTTAAATGTCAGACAGTCAAAGAACAGTTGATTCTAGTGCTATATAAATTGTTTTAAATAACAGGAGAAGAATCAATCATTTGAATATTTATTAAGTGCCTAGTATTTGCCAGGCACTGTGCTAGGGATACAAAAAGAGGCAAAAGACAGTCTCTTTCCTCGAGGAGCTCACAATCTAATGGGGGAGAAAAGATGCAAACAAATATACACAAAGCAAGCAATATATAGGATAAGTAGGAAATAATTGCTAGAGGGAAGACACTGGAATGAAGGGGATTTGGGGAAAACTCTTTGTTAGAAGTGAGATTTTAGTTGAAAATTACAGGAAGCCAGAGAGGTTAGTAGTTGGAGAGAAAGAGGGAGAGTGTTCCAAGCATGGGGGAAAATGCCAGAAAGAATGCCTGGAACTGAGAGATGGAGTGTCTTATTTGTTAAACAGCCTGAAAGCCAGTGTCATTGAATCAAAGAGTATGTATTGGGGTATAAGGTATCAGAACACTGGAAAAGTAAGAGGAGTGAAGGGTGTTGAATGTCAAACCATATTTTTTTTTTTTTAGCATTAAATTTTATTTTTAATTTATGTAATAAAACAAGCATTTGCATAACATAGTACCATAAAAAGGATGATTGCACATGAAACTACAAATTTACTATGCACAACTTGTATTCCTTTGTATACAACAAAATTAGCATGAAAATTTCCTTTCCTTTCTTTCCTCCCCCACCCCCATCCTAGAGATCACTAGTATTACAGACACACACATATTATATACGTATACATATATATATATGTATTATTCTATGCAAACTTCTTTCTATTTATCAGTTCTTTCTCTGGATGCAGATAGCGTCTTTCTTCATACGTACTTTATAGCTAATTTGGATATTTATAACAGTTAAAATAACTTAATCATTCAAAGTTGTTCTTAAATCAATATTGCTGTTATTATATATAATGTTCCCTTGATTCTGCTGATTTTGATTTTCATTATTTCATGTCTTTTCATGGTTTTCTAAAATCATTGTACTCATTGTTTCTTATAGCACATAAGCATTCCATTACAATCATATGCCACAACTTGTTCAGCCATTCTCCAAGTGATAAGCATCCCTACAATTTCCAGTTTTTTGTCACCACAAAGAGAGCTGTTATAAACATTTTAGAATATATACCTTCTTTTCCTTTTCCCCCAATTAGCCTTCAGAAACAGACGACATAGTGGTATTGCTGGGTGAAAGAATATAGGTAGTTTAAAAACTTTTGGGGCATGATTCCAGATTGCTCTCCAAAATGGTTGGATCAGTTCATAATTCCACCAATAATGAATTAGAGATCCAATATTTCCATATCCTCTCCAAAATTTTTCACTTTTCCCTTCTATCATTGTAGTCAGTCTGGTAGGTGTAAAATGATATTTCAAGGCTGTTTTAATCTGAATTTCTCCAACCAATAATGATTTAGAGAATTTTTTCATATAACTATAAATTGTTTTGATTTCTTCATTGGAAAACTGTCTGTTCATATCCCTTGATCATATATAATTTAGGGAATGACTCATTCTTATAGATTTGACAATGTTCTTTATTTATTTTAGATATGAGACCTTTATATGATAAACTTTCTATAAATTTTTCCCCCAATTTGCTGCTTTCCTTCTGACCTTGGGTTACATTTGTTTTATTTGTACAAAATATTTTTAATTTAATGTAACTGAAATTATTCGTTTTACATCCAACTTTGCTCTCTATTTCTTGTTTATTCATAAATTGCATTCTGTATTTGTTCCTGCTGGCAACAGGAAGCCACAGAAGTTTATTGAGTAGAGGAACAGGGTGTGTGTGTGTGTGACATTATTGGGCCTGGATTTTAGGAAAATCACTTTAGTAGCTGAATGGAGGATGGACAGGAGTAGGAAGAGAGTTGAGGCAGGTTGACCCACCAGCAAGCCATGGCAATAATCAAGGTTTGAGGTGATAAGGGTCTGTCCTAGTGTGAGGGTAGTGTGCAAGGAGAGAAGGGGGTATAGTTGAGAAATGTGGCAAAGGTGAAATCTAAAGGCCTTGGTAACAGCTTGGATATTAGGGGTTGGAGATAATGAGAAATTCAGGATGACTCCTAGCTTGCAGATACGCTTCCAATTTCTTTCAGGACATAAATATGGTCTTGTGGTTGCTAGTTGGATGGTTCCTGTATTTTCCCTTTCAGGGCACTGAGGCCCATTGCTTGTGTTCCTTTGAGCATGACACTTCGTCTGTGGTCCCTGTCTAAGCCATGGCATAGTATCAGTGTCCCTGCATCCAAAATCTTTCAGGGCCTATTTCTTTTAAGCAATGTTACTGGGTTGGATTTCTTCTTGCACATTCTCCTCTATCCCTGAGGAGTTCATTTGGGGGATTGTGGCCTAGTTCCTGGGGTCCCTCTTGACCAAGAAGTTGCCTACTCTCCAGTTCCTGTTCATGGACCATTTTATTGGTTGCTGCTGGCACCTCAGGCACCTCAGCACCCCATGCTGTGAATCATCCTTTAGGTCTTAGATATTTTTTGTGCAGATTCCTCTTCTCTTTCCTGGGTCTCGATTTCTGGCCATTGTGCGTACTCTGATCCTTTCCATGTATGCACTGGAACTGCTCTGGGCCTCTAGGCACTCTGTGGATATATTTCTGGGGTGTCCACTAGAGCCCATTCTCAGCCCCCCACTGTGAGTGATTGAATTCAGGGTAGATTCTGGCTGTCCATTCCCTTTTCTTGACCAGGGGCATACTTTGGGGGAATTCTGGCCTAGTTCTAGTCATGCTTTTCCACCATTGTACTTTCTCAGATCAGCAAACTGTTGGTGGATTCCCGTTAAGGAATCTGGCCCAGATTGCAAGGTCGGCCCCCCCTGCTGCGAGGGCCTGGCCCAAGTATGGGATTTTGGGAAAGATTCCTCTGCTGTCTCCCTGGATGTAGATTTCAGGCCCTTCTGCTGCCTCTGTGTTCCTTTCTTTGTACAGTGTGCAACTATCCTTGACAGTGATGCAATCTGTGGATAGATTTCTGATATCTTTGTTTTCAAGAGACAGGCATGTGTTCCCAGGCTCCCTACTGTGAACAATTGAATTCTGGGTGAATTTGGGCTGTCCATTCCCTTCCTTGATAGGAGCACACTTTGGGGGTACTTTGGCCTACTTCTGGCTTTGCTTTTCCTCCATTGAACTTTCTAAGATCTGCACACTGTTCGTGGATGGATGTGAGGGAATCTGGCCCAGACTGCAAGTGGGTTCCCCTGCTATGAAGGCCTGTGGTTTGGATGGGATTTTGTGGCAGATTCCCTTTCTCTTTCCCTGGGTCTCCATTTCCAGTGCTTCTGGTTCACTTCCTGCTTCCCCTCCAGACTGAAGGATTGCCCTGGGACCACGTATAGTCAGTGGAGACATTTCTAGGGCCTCTTGTAAAACCTAGGTAGGTGGCTCACCTACTACCTCTGCATGGGTTTTCTTGTTGTGCCTTCTGACTCTCTTTCACTGGGCAGCTGATTTAGGGCATTCTGGTTGAGATCCTATTATCAGTCATGACTGAGGAAATATTGAAGGTCACAAGAACTTCTTTTGACAGATTTAAGGGGATCTGTTCTGTAGTCTATTGAAGGGTCTCCTGCTGTGCCTTTGTGCTCCAGGTTTGGGGCTTTGCTTCAGATTGATCTTCTTTTGTTCCATGGCATACTTAGCAGGAAATTTGCCCACCACTGATGAACTTCCTTATCCAGGAGGCTTTTACTAGTATCCAGAATGTCCCTGGATCAATTTCTGTGGGGTTCCCTCACCAGAGCCCCTTGGCTAGTCCATGTGTCCCCATGTGTCTTTCCATGTGTCCCCATCTGTCCATGTGTCTCCTATCTGTCTGTGTGTCACCTGTCTCTCCATGTTTCCCGTCAGTATGTTCCCCCATCTGCCTGTCCATGAATCCTCACCTGTCTGTGTCCCCATCTGTCTGTTCACATGTCCCCATTTGTCTTTCCATGTGTCCCCATCTGTCTGTGTTTCCTCACCTGTCCATTTGATGGCTCAGGATGAGATCTTGCACAGCTCTCCCTCACTCAAAACAAAGTCAAGTGCAAGTCATGTCATCATTTCTCTGATGTTATGGTCTTCTTCAGAAATGAAGAATGAACACACAATGGTCTTGATACAAAAAGCAGGTTGTGTTCGTCCTTTTTCGAAGAGGACCATGCCATCTGAGAAATGATGACATGACTTGCACTTGACTTTGTTTTGAGTGAGGGAGGGCTGTGCAGGTCACCAGCCTCACTTCTCCTCCAGAGCCATCTGAATCCAGTGACCAGATATTCATCAGGATGCCTGGAGATGGCCCAGGATGCAATGGGAGCAGGTAGGTGCAAAGGAGAGAGAATTATAGGTCATAAAACTGAAAATAAGAAAAATAATAAATCATGTTAACTATATAATTTTAAAACATATTATAATATCAATAGATGCTGAAAAGAATTTTGAAAATATTCAGAATCCTTTCCTGCAAAAAACACTAGAAAGTATAGGAATAAAGGGACTTCTTCTTAACATAATAAATAGGATCTTTCAAAAACATACATTAAATGCCATTAAGCCTTTCCAATAAGATCATGTGTAGTAAAGTAAGGATACCCATTATCATCATCACAATTTAATACAGTCATAGAAGCAATAAAACAAGATAGACAAATTGAGGGAATAAGAATAAACAAAGAAGAAACAAAATTGTCACTGAATGAAGATGATAAGATTTGCTTAGAAAGCAGTAAAGAGACAACTAAATATTAAATGAAACAATTCAGCAAAATTGCAGGATATGGGACAAATTCTCAGAAACCAGAAGCATTATGATATGACACCAACAAAACTCAACAGGCAGAGCTAAAAGGAGAAATTACATTAAAAATAACTATAAGATATTATATATGTAAATATGCAATAAAATATTTGGAAGTTCAACAAGATGCACCTAGGAACTATATGAATCAAATTATAAAATACTCTTTGCAGCAATAAAGACAGACCTAAATTATTGGACAAATATTAATTGCTTACAGCTCAAGCCAATATAACAAAAATGGCAATACTATTTAAATAATTCAATGCCAAAACAAATTATCAAAACATTATTTTATAGAGCTAGAAAAAATTAAAGTAAAATTCATATGGAGGAGCAAAAGGTCAAAAATATCGAGGCTAATTATAAAAAAAACTAGAAAGGAAAGGTTCTATAAGTAGCAGAAATCAAACTAACTACAACGTAGTGATTATTCAAACAATTTGGTACTGATGAAAAAATACATTGAGAAGCAGAAGAGATTAGGTAAACAATATACAGAAGTAGGCAAACACAGTTGGGGCAAAGGCAACAGTTAATTGGGTAAAGATTCACTGTTTAACCAAAAAGTACATTGAAAACTTGAAAGTGTTTTGGGTATGAATGAATGAATGAATGAATCAGAGGAGCAAGGAAAATATGATGTTTCAGATCAATAAAGGTTTCCTGATTAAACAAGTCACAGATTGGGTGCCAAAAGATAAAATGGAAAATTTTGATTACATAAAATCTAAGTTTTTGTACAAATAAATCTAATGCAGTTAGAATGAGAATACAAACAGATAAGTGGGAAAGATCATAGCAGGATATTTCTCTGATAAATTATACACTTACACACAGAGTCACATGTATATGTGTCTGTCTCTCATATATATATATATATATATATATATATATATATATATATATATATATATATATATATATATATATATATATATATATATATACACATGCATATATACATACATATACAGATTGATAGAATTGATTGAAATATGTAATAGTAAGCCATTCTCCAAAAGAGTAATGGTCAAAGAACACAAAAGATAGAAACAGGAGATTTCAAAGGAAGAAATGCAAATGATTACTAACTATATAATAAAATGTTCTAAACTGTTAAAAATATAAATGCTTTAGTTAAGAAAATAGAGGAAAAAACAACTCTAAATATTTTAGAAGTCTGATTAACTCACTGTCGTATCATGACTTCAGAGGGCTTAAAATGACTCACTAAAGATCATAGACTTAAAATCCAGACATGCATATGTGGACTTGACCAATATGGGAATTTGTGATTGTTGCTCTTGTTCTGGGATAAGGGGGTGGGGGGGGGTGGGGTGGGATGGCAGGGAGAAGAATAAAGAGAGGGTGAAATGATTGCTATTCTTCAATTGCTTTCAGTTGTGTCCACTCTTTGTGACCCTATTTGGGATTTTCTTGTCAAAGACATTGGAATAATTTGCCATTTCCTTCTCCAGGTTATTTTACAGATTAGGAAATTGAGGCAAACAGGATGAAGCTACCTGCCCAAGGTCAGTCACACAGCTAGAAAGTGTCTGAGGCCAGGTTTGAACTCAGAAATGTGAGTCTTTGTGATTTCAGGTCCTGCAATACTCTTATCCACTGTACTGTTTAGCTGCCCTCTGGTGAAATTGATAAAGGCTGGCAAAAACGAATTTTGTAAAACCTTTTTTTTTTTTTTTTTGTCTTTGAAAGCCAGTTAAAGCAGATGCTTTAACAAGTCCCAGATGCTTGACTATCTTTTGGCCCTTTTCATTTATCTAGAATGAGGAGCTGTGGAAACCTAACCTCATAAAGAAAAAATTTGTCTGCATCCAGTTCCCTGAAAATGGACAATAAGGGAGAGGGTAAAATTCCTAAAAGAGATGGTTTTTGCAGTGTTGAAGGTCTTTAGAACTCTGATCAATGACCAATTCCATGCAATCCACCTTCTGACATAAAGGGAATGGACTCAAGATTCAGAATAAGACGTAACATGTGGGGATTTGTTTTCTTTGTATATAAACATCTGATGAAAGGTCTGTTTCTATTTTTCTTTTCCGATGGGGTTGGGTGGAGTGGAAGGTTAAGGGGGGACAGGCATAGAGAGAAGGGAAAAAGAAGAGGGTGATTGCTATCTATTTTTTAAACGAGAGGTACAAAAGCAGAGGCAGGAAGGAGCGCAGACACCTTTGAAAAGTATTATTAAAAATTACTGAAACAATTACTAAAACTTCTTATGGACTTAAAGCAACACAAGGTAGAGATCAGCAGGTTCACGCACAAGCCCCAAGTTCAACAGCTTGAACCCGTGCATGGAAGTGCCCCGCTAACTGGGCGTCTGCCCGCATAAAAATCAATAAACAATGAAATGAAAGATCCCAAACCAAAGAGGAGGGGGCTGGTGGGGGGGAGGGTGGTTTCACAGACTGGCTCCTCTGCTGATCCCTGATGTACCCTCCTCCCCGCCTCCAGGAGCAGAGGGTACCTTCTGTACCAGGGGATGGGGGGGCAGACGCTCTTCCCCCCACCCGAGGCGTGGGCAGGGAGGCCGACCTTGGTTGTGGGGGTTGGGGGAAGTGAGGTGCATGCGACAGAGGTGGTGTGCAGGGGCGCATGCGCGTGGACACACACACACACACACACACACACACACACACACACACACACACACACACACGCACGCACGCACGCACGCACGCACGCACGCGCGCGCGCGCGCGCGCGCGCGCAGACATGCGCACGCGCACTCCCAAAACCGCATACCCCACGCAGGCACACCAGCCAATTGGACAATGGGGATCATTCAGGCGCGACAGTGGGGGGATGGGAAGGCGGGAGAGTGTTTGGGGGCGGGGTCGGACGCAAGTGGGGACAAGGGATGTGCTGACATTACGTCATGAGGCGGGGCTTGCCTCAGCTAATGAAAAAGAGGACAGGGCTGAGGCCTACAGCGGGGGAGGAGGGCGGGGCCTCGTGACCTCTAGCGGGGATGGCAGGACGGGGCTTGGGCCCTAAGGTGGTGTTTGGGGGGCGAAGCCACGTTTCCCTCGGCTCCCAGGGCAAGGCCTCGGGTCACTCAGCAGGGAGAGAGGCCCAGATTTCCTTCTACCTGGAAGCGGGCCTGGGGGGAGGAGGGTCGGAAGACCAGCTCAGGTGACGCAGTAAATGGCGGAAACAGAATTTGGGGGGCGGGACCTGTGACGGATGATGCGGAGGCGGAACTTACGGCAGGCGGGGAGGGGCGTGGCCGAGAGCGGAGGGCGGGGCCTGGACCAGATGTGGCCAGCTGTCTGTCCACCCATCGCGGGGGTGGGGGGATGTGCGCACGACCGTGCCATCACCCACAGAAGCTGCTCCTAGCACCCAATGTAAGCCCCGTCTGATAGGGATCTGAGGGCGGCTGACGTTGGAATCGGGGCAGGGTGCCAGGGTGCCAGGGAAGGGAGGGCTCCCCTTCCTCTCCACTCCCGAGTGTAATCACAGAGAACCCAGGAGGTGGGGAGGGGGAGAGGGGGCAACTCCCAGAAGCCCCCCATCATTTCATCCGATGCAGTAGCGACCGGGGGGAGACCACGTGTGCCCGCATTTGGGGATCCCACAAAGCAAGCCTCACATGGGGGACCCCTTGTCTTTAAACACTTTTATCACTGGGAGGAGAGAGCGGGAATAAACGTGGCAGGCTTCCACGAAACGTCCTGGAAGGGAAGCAACTGGAAAAAATGAGAAATTCTGATAATCCGCAGAGTCACAGCTGAAATGGTGAAACCGGGGGGCTGCCTCGGAATTGATAGTGAAACGGCCAGGGCATTGGCTGTTGTGATTATTTTTGAAAAAGGAAAATCAAATTACCAGTTGCACAAGGAACAAGGATAAAATGAGAATTGTTAGAAACTATTTTGTCCAGGTATTTGTCAACAAACCTGAGAAATGGATAAATATTTGCAAAAATATAAAAGACCACATGAAGAGAACAAAAATAGAGCATTAAAATAACCCAATCATAGTAAAAGAAATGGAATGAACCATAAATGAGCTTCCAAATTGGGGGGGGGGGGTGGTAATGGGTATCCAAGTGTATTGCATGAAACACTTTTGGGTCGGCTAGCTGGTGCAGTGAATAGACTGAGAATCTTCCTGAGTTCAAATCTGGCCTCAAGACACTTACTAACCCTGGGCAAGTCACTTCATTCTGTTTGCCTCCGTTTCCTCATTGTAAAATGAATTGGAGCAGGAAATGCCCAACCACTCCAATATCTTTGCCAAGAAAACCCCAAATGGGGTCGTGAGGAATCAGACGTGACTCAAGTACAAACAACCCTAATTTTACATAAATTATTTGCAAGAATAGAGAAGGAAGGGATCTTTCCAAACATATAAACCAAGGACAGAAAAAAAAAATCAGAAAATGAAAACCAGGATGAAAAATATCAGAGCTGGTAAGGACCTCAGAACTCATAAAAAGAAGGGGCATCAGAATGCAGCATTGGAGCTGAGAGTGATCTTAGAACATAAAATATTAGATCTTCGATGGCTTTTAAAATCTTTGATGTCAAAATCTGGAAGGTGCTTACAGCACGGATTGTCACAGCAAGAAGGGACTTTGACATATAGTTCTGGGTTTGACTTTGGCCCTAGAATATCAGAGCTGGAAGAGACTTTAGAGCATGGTGAGTCTCAGCTGGAAGGGCTCTTTGCAAACAGAATGTCAGAGCTAGGAGGAACATTAGAACATTGAAAGTCATAACTTACACAAATGTCACAAACTAAAGGGATGTTAGAAGGGAATATCAGAGCCGAGGTGGAGGGGAGGGGCATTAGGACACAGAGCATTACAGCTTCGAGACACCTTAAAACAAAATGTCAGCACTGAAAGGAACCTTAGAGCAGTCACAACTGGGAGAGACGTGAGAATATATCATGGCAGAGCTAGAAGGGACCTTAGGACCTAGAATGGCAGAGCTGGAAATGACCTTCAAATACCAAATATCAAAGCTAAAAGAGACCTTGGAACATCGTAAATCAGCACCCCTGCTAGGGTAGTTACCCATAAAGGAGCCACACTGTCTGGGTTTCCCCATAACTATTGGAACAAAACCTGCGATTTGCACACAGATAAAAAAAGGATCAAGATATGCAATGAGAAGGTACAGTAAGTGACTTCTATACAAAACATGCACAAAGTCAGCCATCAGCAGCATTTTGACCCCCACCTGCCACCCCACTCCACCTCCAGCCAGTGTAGCCTGAGGCAGCATCCCAGTCACCACACATCTAGGGATACACTGCCTCTAAGACTCTGGGACCACGGGTGGCAAAAGATGAGGGCTCTCTGGAGAAAGCAAAGCCCCAGGGTGTTAAGCCCCAGGGTGGGAAACTTGGAAGTCTCCAGGAGGGACTGGGGGCCACAATCCATATTGTGCTACATTGCTCAGACAGGGACAGCCCAAGGTCTCTGAGCTTCCTAATTCTTGATGCTGAAGCACCAGAGTTAGACCCTGATGATCCAGAGCTCAGAAGGTCAAAGTTCCAAGTAAATCTAACCCCAGGAAGTGGAAGTCAGCACAGAAACCCAGGGCACCCGAAGGCAAGACCAACCAAGACAGATTATTCTACTCCAAAATACAGCAACAGAGCAGAGCCTGTCCCTTTCCTGAAGACCCAGTTATAGAATTAAAAGTGAATAAATAAATAAATAAATAAATAACACCAGCCAACATCAGTAATTATTGCATATCTAACTCCATAACAATTGCATACAGAGATACAAAGGAAAAAGTGGATTTTCCACAAAGACAACAAAAATACCTAGAAAAAAAGAAGCAAGAGGTAAACACTGAAGTAAAATCTCTAGAGGGAAAAATACAGCAAGGAGAATAGGTAGTTTAGAAAACAAAAAGGTAAACCTTACCAAGATATGGACTCCATGAAAATGAAATCAGTGACTCTATGAGCTGGAAAGAAATTTTAGAACAAAATTAACAGATTGAAAAATAGAAGAAGTTTTATTAATCTAATACCAAAACAACTGACCTACAAAACAGGTCAAGGTGAAAATTTAAGAATCACTGGATTCGCTGAGACAGTGGAGTTAGCAGAACCAGGAGAACAATATATACTGAGACAAGAACATCATTAAAAAACTGTGATTAAGACTTAAAAAATCTGATCAATTCAGTGACCAACCATGATGTCCCAAAAGATCAATGAGGAAGCACTTTATGCACTTCTGGACAGAGAGGTGATGGACCATGTAAACAGGAGAAGACTTGCTTTTTTGGGCAAAACAAAAAGTTTATTTTATTTGGCTTTTCATATTTGTTAAAAGGTGGGGGGTGCTTTTATTTCCTTCAGTTAATTGGAGAAGGGGAGTGTTAGGAAGAGAGGGCAGTTTAGCAAATTAAAAATACCTCAAATATTAGGCCCATTGTAATTTTTTTAAATGGACAGAACAGAAGAAAGCACAGAAAAGCTGGACAGTTTTGAAAGTGCATATAAAATTTATTCTATACTTTTTAAAAAATAATTTTTGTTACATTTTAAGTTCCAAACTGTCTTCCTCCCTCCTCACTGCACACTAAAGAGGACCAATACTTCATACACACACACACACACACACACACACACACACACACACACACACACAACCATACTGTGCATACTTCTAATTATCAGTTCTTTCTCTGGAGGTGTATCGAATCTCCCTTTCTTCTTAGGTCCTTTGTAGTGAATTTGAGTATTTATAATACTCAGAATATCTCATTTACAGTTGTTTTTCAAACAATATTGCTATTACTGTATACAGCATTCTCTTGAGTCTTGTAATGCTTTTTCCTAAATCAATGTGCTCATCATTTCTTATAGCACAATTATATACCACAACTTATTCAGCCATTCCTCAATTGATAAGCATCCCCTCAATTTCCACCAAAAGGAGAGCTGCTATAAATATTTTTTGACGTAAAGGCTCTTTTTGTTTTTCCCTGATCATCTTGGGAAATAGACCTAATAGTGGTATTGCTGGTTCAAAAGGTATACAGTTTTGTAACTCTTTGGGCATGATTCCAGATTGCTCTCCATAATGGTTAGATCAGTTCAAAGTTCCACCCACAGTGTATTAGTATCCCAGTTTTTCCACAGCCCTTCCAACATTTGTCATTTTTCCCTTCTATCATTTTAGCCAATCTGATAAGTGTGAGATAATATCTCAAGGTTGTTTTAATTTTCATTTCTCTAATTAATTATGATTTACAGCATTTTCATATAAATATATATAGTTTTGCTTTCTTCATACAAAAACTGCCTGTTTACATCCTTTACTATTTATCAATTGTTGAATGACTCATATTCTTATAAACCTGATAAAATTCTTTATGTATTTGAAACATGAGATGTTTATCTGAAAAACTGTTTAAAATTCCCCTCTGCCAATTTTGTGCTTTCCTTCTGATCTTGGCTACATTGGTTTTAAATGTATACAATCTTTGAAATTTAAGGTAATAAAAATTATTCATTTTACATCTCATTATATTCTCTATCTCCTGTTTACTTATAAATTCTTTTCCTATTCATAAGTCTGATTAGTAATATATTATGATATCTCCCTTTATATCTAAGTCATGTGTCCATTTTGACCTTATCTTGGGAAATGGTGTATAATGTATTGTTTTATACTCAATTTCTGCCAGGCTATTTTCCAGTTTCCCCAACAATTTTTTATCAAATAATGAATTCTTATCCCCCAAACTTAAATCTTTACATTGTCAAACACAAGTTTACTATAACCACTTATTACTGTATGTTGTATGTCTCCTCTGTTCCACTGATCTGTCTTTCTGTTTCTTAGCCAGTACCAGATAGTTTTTGATAATTACTGTCTTATAGTTTAAGATCTCCTTCCTTTACATTTTTCATTAATTCTTTTGATTATTCTTGATCTTTTGTTCTTCCAAATGAAATTTTAAAATTATTTTATCTAGCTCAAAATATATTTTTTGGTAATTTAATTGTCATTTTGTTATATTGTCCTGCCCACCATGAATAATTAATATTGCTCAAATTATTTAAATCTGTCTTTATTTATATAAAAAATGTTTTATAATTATGTTCATGTAGTTCCTGGGTTTTTCTTGGCAGGAATACTCCCAGGTGTTTTATACTGTCTACACGTATTTTAAGAGGGATATCTCTTACTATCTCTTTCTGCAGGGCTTGGTAAGTGATATATAGAAATGCCAGTGATATATGTGGGTTTATTTTATATCTTGGTACTTTACTAAAATTATTAATTGTTTCCACTAACTTTTTTAGTTGACTTTCTAGAATTTCCCAAGTATATTATATTGTGTGCAAAAAGAGATAGTTATATTACATCATTACCCATTTTGATTCCTTTGATTTTTTTTCTGTCTTATTACTATTACTGGCATTTCTAATACACTTCTGAATAATATTGGTGATAATGGACAACTTTGTTTCATTCCTGATCTTACTGAGAAGGCTTCTAGCTTGTCCCTATTACAAATCATGCTTGCTTATGATTTTAGGTAGATGTTTCTTATCATTGTAAGGAAAAATCGATTTGTATCTAGTCTTTCAATTATTTTTAATAGGAATGAGTAGGATGGGTGTATCTCACTCAAAGTGAGAATGTGATAATTAGCCTGAAAAGGCCAGGGTCTTCCATTGAATTCTGGGCTATCTCTAGTCGTCCTGATGAATATCAGGCCACTGGACCCAGATGACTCAGGAGAAGAATGTGAGGCTGGTGATCTTGCACAGCCCTTTCTCACTCAAATCAAAGTCAACTGCAAGTCATGCCATCATATTAATGTCATAGTCCTCTTCGAGACAGAAGAAAAAATACACACACGATAGGAATGAGTGTTGTTTTTTGTTAAAAAGCTTTTTATGCATATGTTGATATAATCATGAGTTTTGTTAAATTTGTTACTGATGAAATCAATTATGTTAATAATTCTCCAGCACATAAGATGCCCTTGTGTACACACAAGTTTCCAAAACCAAGAAGGTGACATGTTATATACATGTCCGAAGACTAAATCAAAAGGGCCCCTTAAAATCTCTAACTACTCCCTTCTCATCTTTGCTCTCAGAGAAGGATAAGAAGGGTGACACCAAGGTCTCTGCCCTCTCCCCTGACCTCATTGCATTTAAGGAGACCAAACTAGATTAGGGTGGGTACTGGTCCCCAGACAAATCTCCCAGAGGATGAAGACCTTATGCCCCCATAATTATCCAGTGGCCATGTGGAGGAACTTGTTACTTTTTAGGACTTTTGAAGCCTGGAACTCAAGTCATCATAGTTCCCAGGGGTTTAAATCCACTGGTAAAAGGGGCAGTAACAGCAATTCCCATAAATGAGTATGCGTTAAAGGAATTAGTGTTGAACCAATTTAATAGTTTGAATTAGGACCAGGAGTGGCCCCATTCCTGCCCACATTCTAACTCTTTCACAGTTGTCCAGGTGGCTGTCTCTAACACATTTTACTCCCCCAGTGTTGCCCCAACTTTAGTTGGTGGTACAGATCCCAGGGAGGGGATGCGTGAAACAAACAACTGTTGAATACCAGAGTCCTCAGGCACACCCCTCAGTTCAGCAGTCCTGTTGGCACATCGTGGAAGGACAAGAGCTCTTGGAGACTGACCATAGATTACTTCAGTCTGAAAAGAGAAGTTGATTTAGCGGCTCTGGTGGTCCCTGACCTTACGACAATTACTGAGATGCTGGTGGCCATCCTCAGAGACTAGTATGCAGTGGTTGACCTAGTCAATGCATCCTTCACAGGAAGAGGACCAGGACTAGTTTGCCTTTAGTTGAGCAGGCATACAATACATCTTTTCTGGTCCTATGACATGGCTACCTTAACAGCCCTGCGATTGGCCACCAGAGGTGGAATGGATTCTGGATAAACTTAAGCTGCCTCTGAATGTGAGGGTAATTCATTATTCATATGACATCCTGTTAATAGGCCCTAATGAGGAAGCTGTTACTATGGCCCTTGACATGGGAATTGACTAGTTAAACCAAGATGGTTGGGCAACTAACACAGAAAAAAACTAAGAAATAAAATTTGGGGTGTGTGTGAGGAGGGGCTCAATATACGGGCTCCAAGTGGGACTTCCCTATCTAAGTAATGACCAAGTTCCTGATTTTGATGCTTCCACCAACAAAAAGGGAGACAGCATCTAATTGGGTTTTGTGGATAACAAAACCAAAACATTGCCCCTGTGGTTGTTCAATCGTTTTTCAATTTTGCCCAACTCTTCGTGACCCCATTTGGGGTTTTCCTGGCAAAGACACTGGAGTTGTTTGTCATTTCCTTCTCTAGCTCATTTTAGAGATTAGGAAACTGAGGCAATAAGGTTAAATGACTGGCACAGGGTCACACAGATAGTGTCTGAGGCCAGATTGAACTCAGGAAGAGGAATCTTTCTGACTTCAGGCCCTGCACTCTATCCACTGTACCATCTAGCTACCCATAAAACATTGCTTACCTAGGGATAATTGTGTGATTTAATGCCATGAAGTGTGCACATTTAGAGTGGTACACAAAGAAGAAGGAAGCCCTGATACTACAGAGAGAGCAGTCAGGGAGGCCCTACCCCTAGGCTTCCTGCTGGCTATTATTAACACTGGACTGTAAGTATCCATTAATAACAAGAATGAAGTTCGTAGTTTACAACAACAAGATGAGGCCAGAGTGCACCAACTCTTAGGGTGCTGGACCCCAGCACTGACTAGAAACATGTGAAATTATACCCCATTTGAAAAATAGCTACCTCCTTGCTCCTGGAGCTTAGTTGGAGCTGAGAGGCTGACTGGAGCTAGACGCTAGCCAGAAATTCCAATCCTTTAGTGGGTGCTGACTAATGCCAAATCCCACAAGGTAGGCAGAGACCAAGAATCATCCATCAGTAAATAGAAGTAATATATTCAGAGCTAAGCCAGACCAGGCCCAAGGGGAGTTAGGTACCCACATAAGGCTCTTGTTTAGCCATAGGCGGCCAGAGAAGCTAGTCTTGGTGGGCCTCCAGTGAAACCCCCTTTTGCAAGCTGGGGCCCTTGGCTTGCTGAGCTCCCAGAAGGAGGAGGTGCCTGGTTTACAGATGGCACAGCTCTCCTTAAACAGGGTCAAACTCATTGGAATGCCACATCAACACAATCAGCAGGCAGGTCAGATTGCACCAATAATCAATTCACTTGTCTATGGAACCTTATAAGAAGCATCTCCTTCAAACTCACTAACTGGACATTTTATATAACTCATGTATTGGCCCAAATTATATTGGAATGAATAAGCTAGTCAGGATGATGCAGCCAAATAGTTTCCAAAGTTATGAAAAATCTATGCAATAGTGAGCCCATGTGTGTGTGTTTGTCCTTCGTTGCCGAAGACTATGCCATCAGAGAAATGGTGACATAACTTGCACTTGACTTTGTTTTGAGTGAGGGAGGGTTGTGTAGGTCACCAGCCTCACTTCCCCTCCACAACCATCTGAATCCAGTGGCCAGATATTCATCAGGGTGACTGGAGATGACCCAGGATGAGGCAATTGGGGTTAAGTGACTTGCCCAAGGTCACACAGCTAGTGAGTGTCAAGTGTCTGAGGTGAGATTTGAACTCAGATCCTCCTGACTCCTGCACTGGTGCTCTATCCACTGTACCACCTAGCTGCCCCAATGAGCCTGTGAGAGAAGCCTCCATATCATCCATGATCAATCAAATCAGGTCCACTCTCAAAAAGTGTGAAATTTGTCAAATCCCACATACATCTCACATACAAAATCCCCTGTCCCGGAGGACACCATGAAGAATGTGGCCAGTGTGGTCCTGGCCAAATGAATATAGAAAGAGCTATGGCCACAACAAAAGGTCTCTGGTATATTCTGATGGCTCTGGATACCAATTTAGGGTATGGGGGTGGAGTGGGGTCTATCACCACAATTTTAGCCCATCCTGATGCTGAGTCCAGACCATGGCACAGCTTTCGCATCAACAGCCACTCAAACATCAGCAAAACTGCAAGATATCACATGGGTATTTCATGTCCCACTTCATTTACAAGCATTAAGGACTATGGAATGATGGAAACAGTCTGCTCAGGCAAGCCCTAAAGACACAGAGCCCTAAGCAAAGCCTGAGGTTCTGGATCAACAGGTTTCCAAGAGCAGTCTTCACCCTGAGCAACAATTCCAAGGAATGGTTGGTTACCCCTCACTTGTCTTCTTGCAAACCAAGTATCAGGGGATGGAGAAGGAGGTAAAAACATAGAAAGCTAATACTGGAACTCATAGTCCAGAGAACAGATGTTCCTGGTTGTAGAAATCCATATCTAGATACATCTCTCTTTTTCCCATCAAAAGCACAGGAAAATGGAGGTTGCACTTTCTTTATGTCAGGCCCCACACACACTGAGGCAAAAGCACTAATCTAGATTCCATGAATCCTCCAAGTCACCTTATTACAATCACACTTACAGGGTGTATGTCCATACCATTTTTTCTATCAAGAGTCATTAATTTTTTTCCCCAAGCATCTAATGTGTATCCAGGGGAAGCTACAAGGAGCAGGCACTTTGTTAAGACATCAGACCCTGTGCTCATTCCTTCACCCTCAGAGGTGAATGGATCAATATAGTGGAAAGATGCAGGGAGTGAGAGGCTGGCTCCAAAATAGATAGTGAAAGGAGATGAGATGGTCAGATTAGTGGGACAAGAAGTCATTACACTGGAACATCAGGGACAGATGAAGAATGGGGGAATAAGTGGGCAAAAGGGAGAGCCATGAGCCCAGTCTGCATCACTTTGTCTGCTTCTACTTCTTTACAAATAACATGGACTATACCTGACTACTGATGGGAACATCCCAGTTGCTATCATCTACCTCCTGCTCTTCCTCCTGATGGATGACTTGTTTTACTTGATTTGTGACTTGTCCCAACAGCTCACCACTGGCAAGCCTCCCCTCATCATACCACAAAGATGGTATTCAGGTTTATGATACTTCTGGGTCAACCCTGGTCTGAGTCCTCCAGGGGGCTCTATCACAAAACCAGAATACATTAGTGAGACTCATCACTTCTGGGATGAAACACAATTGAAATGAAATTCATGGCCAGCTGGTTGTTCTGCTGGAATATCAGATGGAAAGATCAAAGACTTTCCATTTAACTCTACCCAGTGTCCACCCCCTCAACCAAGAGTAGGATTTAGCCTCCAGTTATGAATCTCGAGTCAGGAGTCCAACCCACAGAATGTCAGTCCATGAGGCCACTGATCTGGGATGGAGTGAGGAGTTTGGATATAATCAGTAGATAGCTGAAAGGCAATGAACACACCACTTGTGTGTTCAGCTTTCCAAATGGCATCTCAGAAATGTTTAGCCATATCAGAGTCAGTTGTGCTCCCTGCCCCTCACTCAGGCCTCCTCCATAGTTTGGGAGAAAATGAAGGTCAGAACTGAAACATCATCCTTGTGCAACAAATTACTCCCATCTCTGTAAGCGTTCAGTTCCTGAATTCTTTAATTGGGTGGGGGTTTCCCTAATAGCATGGACATTCTCTTCTCCAGACACTAGTTTTAAAGTAAGATCTCTATTTTAGCAAGCACCTAATAGAACCAGGAATATACGTGATGGCATACTCTCTCCCTAGCCCCTGCCCCAGTCCCTAACAAGGATAGTATAACCAGTAGGGAGGCCATGCCCTTTCTATACACCCCTTGAATCCTGAAGGTATTTTTTATGCGGGGTCTATAAGGACAACATTCTAAGAGATATTCAAGACACTGAGTTATGCAGTCTTATCAGGGCCTTCCTATTTACATGGGCTTATGAGGCAGAATACATGATCTTCAACTTTTCAGCCACCATAGCTCTTATATTCAATGGAGTGGATAAGGCCATCACTGCCTAGGAGGAAAAGTAAAGGTCTCAACTGACTGGCACTGATGATCTTAGACCAACATATTGCCCTGAGTTATCTGTTAGCTAAAAAAAGAGATGTCTATGATCTAGCCAACACTTCTAGTTCCTTTGGGGTCAATACCAGTGGAGAAATGGAACAGCCCCTCAATAAGATACAGAATGAGTCATGGTCAAGGAGATAAAGCCATGGGATTTGTTCTCCTAGTCTGGGCTAGGTTCTTCGGGAGGGTGGCTCAGAGGCCTTCTACAATCAGCCACCACAGTCCTCAACCCAAGGATCATTATATTAATTTTGGTCTAATATGTCCTGAGATGTAGCCAATGGATCCCACCTCAGCCACTTAATGTGTGATTGGTAGAGGTGGCAAAGGTTATGATGAGGCAGGTCAGGATAGCAGGACCAGGGATGTAAACTGAATAACCACAGAAGTCTATGGCTACACTCTCCCAGGCCAGGCTTCTGTTATACAACACTGTTATACAACAACAATATGCTAAAGGCTTAACTCCTCCCAGTTCTAGTAAGGCTGCTGAAATTTCTGCAGGTTTGCCATCGAGGCATCCTTCCTCATCCTGGGTAAATCTTCTTGGTTAATATATGGAGACCTCCCTTTTGCTACAGGTATATGTTGACATAGGATTCTATAGCTAACTAAACTGCTATCCTGTCTATACCCTTCTATGTTGTGCTAATCATGAATGCAATGTGCAATGCAATGAATCACCCACCCAAAGTTGAATGACACAAGCCTCCTCCTCTGTTCCTGTCCACTAGCTCTATCCCATGATCCTTACTCTTCTTCAGGTTTATATCCAATCAGTTGCCATAATTTTGTCATAACTGGCTTCTCAAAATGTTTTGTATCCATCCTCTTCCCTCCAATCACACAATCTCATTACTTCTAACCTGGTCTATTGCAGTAGCCAAGTTGGACTCCTTGTATCAAGTTTTTCTCTCCTTTAAGTCATCATCCATTCAACTGTCAAAGGGATATTCCTAAAGCACTGGTCAATAAACCAAACTATTTAACTGTTTAATAAGTTCCAGTGACTTCCAAGTATATCCAGGATCAAACACAAATACTTCTCTTTGTCATTTAAACCCCATCAAACCTTGACTACATCCTACCTTTTTATCATTATTAAATAATATTCCCTTTCATGCATTCTATGATCCAGCTAAATTTGAATGTTTGTTGTTCTTTACACATAGTATTTCAATTTCCATCTACATCTCTATGCAGTGTCCCCCAGGAGTAGCACCAAGTAGCTACTTAACAAATGCATGTTGACCAATTTAGTTGCCATTAAGGAATAGGGAACAGTCTTTTGGTGATGTCTAGTGGTCAATAGGGATATTGCAGTTTATACTAAAAGGTTTAGAACACACAAGGAATAATAATAAATAGGTTAACAGGAGCGTCATTTTGTGGCCACTTTTAGCCCATCTGGTGTCCAACTCCTAGTATTACATTCTGACTCATTCTAGAATCTATTTTTTTTTATTTTGTAATGTTTAACAATCACTGCCATACAATTGTGATTTTATCCCCCCCACCTACCCCCCACTACCCCCCTCCCTCCCCACGACTGCATACAATTCTGTATAGATTCTACATGTACTTTCCTATTGAGTATATTTTCACTATAGTCATGCTATGTAGTCAGACTAAGATAAATGAAAGAAATCGTATAACAAATCAGAACATGATACACAAACACATACACATACACAAACATGATCTGCTACAATATGTGAGTGACTTCCATATTTCTCTCTCTGAGTGTGGCAGGCATTTTGCCTTGAGATCCTCCATTGGGATTTTTTTTTTTTTGGTAAGAAGTTCTTGTGTTATTACAAAAATCTAAGTCTACCAGAAAAAACTCTCACACACTGTGGTTGTTGCTGTGCATAAAGTTCTCCTGGTTCTGCTCCTTTTACTCAGCATCAGGTCATATAAGTCCTTCCAGGCCTCTCTGAAGTCTTCTTGTTCATCATTTCTTATGGCACAATAGTACTCCATTACATTCATATACCATAATTTATTCAGTCATTCCCCAGTTGATGGACATCCCCTTGACTTCCAGTTTTTGGCAACTACAAAGAGTGCTGCTATAAATATTTTTGTACATGTGGGACCCTTTCCCATTTTTATGATCTCTTGGGGATATAGTCCTAGTAGCGATATTGCTGGGTCAAAGGGTATGCACATTTTTGTAGCCCTTTGGGCATAGTTCCAAATTGCTCTCCAGAATGGTTGGATGCGCTCGCAGCTCCACCAACAATGAATTAGTGTTCCAACTTTCCCACATCCTCTCCAGCATTTATCATTTTCTTGTTCTGTCATGTTTGCCAATCTTATAGGTGTGATGTGGTACCTCAGAGTTGTTTTGATTTGCATCTCTCTAACCAATAGTGATTTAGAGCATTTTTTCATATGATTATAGATAGCTTTAATTTCTTCCTCTGAAAATTGCCTGTTCATATCCTTTGACCATTTACCAATTGGGGAATGACTTGTATGATTATACATTTGGATCAGTTCTCTATATATTCTAGAAATGAGGCCTTTATCCCCAAGCTTAGCTGTAAAAATTCTTTCCCAATTTACTACATCCCTCCAGATTTTGGTTGCATTGGGTTTGGTTGTGCAAAAACTTCTCAGTTTAATGTAATCAAAGTTATCCATTTTGCATTTCATAATGCATTCTATCTCTCCTTAAGTAAAGAATTCTTCCCTTCTCCATAGATCTGATAAATACACTATTCCTTGCTTCTCCAGTTTATTCATGGTATCAATCTTTATACCTAAATCGTGTACCCATTTGGACTTTATTCTTGTGTACGGTGTCAGGTATGGGTCTATGCCTAATTTCCGCCACACTGTTATCCAGTTTTCCCAGCAATTTTTGTCAAACAATGAGTTCTTATCCCAGAAGCTGGGGTCCTTGGGTTTAGAATCTATTTTAATTGAATTTTAACTCATGTGACTGCTCACTCCTGGGAGGCAGACTGGAGCTAAATGAAGCTCTGAATTTATGAAGGGGAGTTAAGCAATGAATTCCATCAGTGTAAATTGGAATTAAACAGAAATCATTGGTATTATAATTACTTATTAGACGTCAATTGATAGAGAACAAGACTTCATAGCAGTGGAAACTGATTTTGCCTACAATGTACATGTTCATACAGCAGCACATGATTACACATAATTACATCTGATCACAGTATCGATATTGCCCACCCCAAAGAGCCAAACTTGAAGGAAATGAATACTAAATAATGGCTGATCTTAACTTTGAAGGAAATTTATGAAAGAAATATCAAAAAATTGACTAAAACATCAGTGGCAACATGCAGGTAAATATTTTCCAGGTACCCAAAGCTAGTATAAAGATCAACAACAAAAAACTCCAATAACCCTGGGAGTATACAAAATCAGACAGTGAGGTTACAATTGTAGTCATTGCCCTCCATAGCAGAGCTGCTATTTGAATCCAGTTCCTCTACCTCTAGATTCAGTCTTCTTGCTCCTGTACCATGTTCTCCATCCCTCTCCAACTATGATGTTCCATTCTGAACAAAGCTACCTAGCCATCTCTCTGTGTGTCTTTCTTTGTCTGTCTGTCTGTCTGTCTGTCTGTCTCTCTCTCTCTCTCTTCCTCTCTCCTTTCAGGCACTGCCAAGCTTCTCAAATATACAGCCTATATAGGCTTGTACAATTCCTTGTCTACCCGGTCATTCCTCTAAGGCCTTAAATGGGTCCAGAGGATCATTGTTATTCATCTACAGTTGTAAGGTACCTTGGAAACCATCTAGATCAAGTCCCTCATTTTACAGAGGAGGAAACTGAGGTCCAGGGAGGGGACCAAATTAGATAATAATTGTAAAGCACTTAGCACAGTGCCTGGCACATAATAAGTACCAAAAATGTTATTGTCACTATCACACAGCTAGCAAGTGTCTAAAACAAGATTTAAACATATGTCCTCCTGACTTGAAATACACCAGATCCTGCTGCTTCATATATTCTCATCTCATTAGGTTACTCTTGTCTCTCTACAAGTTCTAAGACCAGAAGAGTAAGGGATTGGTTTCTTTTTAAAATATTAAAAATAAAATAATTTCTAAAAACTCTAAAGTTTCCTTTAGTAAGCTTTCAATATATAGTAATTGGTCTGAATAAAACTATTTGACTTCCTTTCCATATAATACTCTATCCTGAATGTGTGAATTTTTACCCCAATTGTGCTTTTTTGCTGAAATGAGAGGTTTGGAAGGACTTATATGAGGATGAGAAATAATCTTTTCACCAATAAATTCAGAACCCCACATGTTTGGGAACTTCCATAGGCATCAATATGTTGGTAATCAAAGAGCAAAGAGACAGTCTATGAAATCTGGGTCCACGGTGATCATTACCAAGAAAAACTCATTCTTCCTACAGGAACTGCGCTAAGGAAACAGAATAATACAGCATACGGACCCTGTTGCCCTTTCCTGCCAGGTGACCAGAACCATTGACAGTGAATCTGTTACACTTATTAAAGAGCTGATGTGAATTTTACCTGAGTATTTCATTCTAACATCTTTCTGAGTACCAAAGTTGGAGAAGGATAGAGACCATATTACACAGTGCCAGGAATACTGGATTTGGAGGTAGAGGAGCCAAATTCTAGTTCCATTTTGACTATTGAGTACAAAGATTATAACTGTAGCCATATTTACTTTCTGACTTTGTATACTCCAAGGATATTGCTCCTTGTTTTTTATTAGCCCTGGGAACCTAGGCAAGTCACCTACATGCCTGATTTGACACCGGTCAAGTTTCAGACAAACTTTTGATATAGATATTTCAAAAATTTCCTTCAAAGCTAAGGTCAACCTTTTACTTTTTTTATATTTATTTTTGTATCTATTTTCTCTACATTTGATTCTTTTGGGTGAGCAACATCATTTTAATCCACCCAATACATTCATTGTAAGGAAAAACTAGTTGAATTCTGTCTTCACAGCTATGAAATCTTATCCTGTATCAGATGACTTTCGATGGGATGAAGAGTTTAATAGAAAATTTTAAGTTTAGTCTGAATTTCTATTTGAACTGAAGAAACATATTACCCACTTCTTTTCACAAATTCAAAATTCCAATTGGCTCTGTACTCTTTCCTTTAAGCAGGAGGAGCTATGACATGGCTAAAATCAAATAAAAGTACAGTTTGGCATGTGCCTAAGTATAATAACACGAAACTGGACATGACTGCCAACTAAAAATGTAATATTTACATTGGCCATCCGATGGCGATCTCTGCACGTAGTCCTCCCTGAATCAAACCTCCCAGAAATGGCAATATCACTCTCTGCCAGTAGATGTCACCAAAAAATGCAACAGTCAGTATCACTTTTTGACTGCCTGATATCACAGAAAAACTTGGCTATAATATTCTTCCACATAATTTCTTACCACCAAATGTCACCAAAACCATTGTTCTATAATCTTTAATGGCACTAAATAAGTCAACAAACATTTATTAGACACCTACTGTGTTCCACGTTATACCTAGATTTCTAGAGATCCAAAAATAAAAATGAAACAGTCCCTCCCCTCAAAGAAAATATATTCTACTGGTGAAGACAACTTGTACATTTTTAAAGTAATACAAAATACAAATAATAATAATGATAAGAAGTAATATGACCTTTAAGAGTTACCTTTAAGAGGTAAAAGAGGATTTCCTCTTCCCCTCCACTTGTTTCCAGGAGCGAAAGGCCCACTGGCATAGAACATTGCATACATTTCCAGACACTTTCAATGTATTGGTTAGTTTAATTGATTTTTCTTTTTTTCTCTTTAAAATATTGTTGGTAATATGGGATGGTTCTCTGTATACGATAATGTGCTGTGTGTATATATATATATATATATATATATATATATATATATATATATATATATGTGGACTATCTCTTAGATGATGCCTTTACAGTGAATAGGAAGGAAGCAGGAGAGGTGAGAAGGGATTTTCCATACAATTCAAAGGATTTCCCATACCATTGAAAGGAAGGGAGCCAGAGAGCAAGGATATAGAGACAAAAGCCTGCACCAACCAGAGGGGAGACTCTGGAACTGCCTCAAGGCCCCTGGGGACACGGAGCCGGCAAACATTAACCAAAGATGTCCATCTAAGAAAGGAAAGGCAGAAAAGAGATCTGGCAATTAGGATATCATGAAGACTTTACAGAAAGGGCCCCATGGGTAGCACAAAACCATTCTGGGAACAATCTCTGGGGCAAACACCAGGTCCCCTGTGGAGAAGGGATTGAGCAAGAGCACCAGTGTATTTGCTCTTGAAAGAGAGGTTGCCAACTTTCTAGGACAGAAGAGTAAAGAAATGGACATATCCTTCCCTACAACCCCATCAAAGCAGTGCCAAAGCAGAGAGTTCACAGGAGCCCCTGGAAAGGACTGAGAGTCAGCCTCTCTTTTTTTACCTGAGACACAATGATTACTCTCTCTCTATGATGTCCCTGACTAAAGGCCATCCAATCTCTGCTTAGAGTCCTTCAGTAATTGGGAACTCACCACTTCCCAACCTAGGTCATTCCTTTTGAAAGTGCAGTGTTTCATTATGTTAAGACAAACCTGCATCCTTGTAATCAATCCATTAATCAATCAATCCCACAAGTATTTATTAAACATCTACTATGTGCCAGGTGTTTTATCTTTCCCTTTGGTTCTAAATCATCATTCTGAAGCCCCACCAAAATCTTATCCCTTTTCCCTGTGACATTCCTTCAGATATGTGAGGACAACTACCACTGCCTCTACTGTCTTCTCTTTTCAGAGTAAAATGCTGCCCGCTTGTAGATTCGTGGAATTTAGGTCCAATACCATCCTCTTAAAGTAGGGGAGGGTCTCACAGACTGTAGTTAGTAGAGCTGGAGATCAAATCTAGATCCTGATTCTACGTTCAGGACTCCTTCCACCATATAACCCCCCTCCTTTCATCTGTTCCTCATAGGGTGAGGTTTCCAGGCCCCTCACAATTCCTGTCTGTCAATGTCTTTCCTAAATGTGGATCCTAGAAGTGAACATGATATTCTAGGTGTGGTCTGACCAGGACCACAGAGAGTTGCTTCTATTCTTGGCATGATTATTTTATCCAGCCTTGTGATTTCACTGGTGTGGGGGTATTCCAGCTTGGAGAGTCCTGCTGCTCACGTCAATCAGCCAGGGATTAGGGAATTGCCTGGGACAGAGAGGGGTTAAATGATTGGCTTATGGTCACATGGCCAAGCCAGTAGATAGGACTTGGACCCAGGTCTTCCCGATCCCAGGCTGGCCCTCTATTGTCTACCCCAGGCTCCATGCCATGTTTGTATTCATGCAACAAGTACTAGAAAAACGGACACAAATACACACACACACACACACACACACACACACACACAAACGGCCCTCCTCCTATCCCACAGGCAGAGAAAGAGGGCTCAGAGCCACTCCCTTACTCCTCCCTCTATTGCCTCCTTCCTAGACCTTGTCTCTATTCTGAGGAAGGCAGAGAGGAGCTGCAGGACCCTGCAGCTTTGACTGAGGGATGTCCTTAGGAGTCCTGCCTCCCCTACTTACTGGTAAAGTTCTGCAACAGAGATGGGACAAGAGTCAGAAGGTCTTTTCAGTAATGTGCTGGTAACTTGAGCAACTGACTTTCAAAAATGCACTACTAACATTTTTGCCATTGTTAAATATTTGCTATTGTTTTCTCCAGACTAGACACTCAACCAAACAATATGTAGTGACACATGCAGCACAGGGGATGTCATTTTATGACTCAAAATTGGCACCTTTAGTCTCCCTCAATCTTTCTTAAAGGAAGACTTTCATTCCTACCAGAGGAGGAAGGAGGAATTTGGGACTGGGGGCCACTCTGCTTTCCTCAGAGAGAAGGAGACTGGGTCAAAATTAGAGCTATCTGTTCTCTGAAATTGGGGGATATGGTTCTCAGGTTCTAGCTAAATCTTGGATCACTGGTCATTCATGGGGAAAGAAGGAACTCAAGCTTTACATCCAAGGCTTGACTCCCATCCCACCAAACAGCAGTTCCACAAAGAATACACATAACAAAAGAAAACTAATTATCCGAATCAATAGCAAATGAGAAATCAGAGAAAGTATACATAGGAGAATATAGATGTGTGTGTATATATACATATATGCACATATATGTATATAGACACACATACATACACAGTAGATACATACATACACATACGATGGACAATAAATACAGAATGAAGGAACTGTCCCATTGGGAGTGAGATATCTTAGCTCAACCAAGAGAGTCTTGGATCTCCCCCAAAAGGAAATGCCCCAAAGTCTCCCTAAATAGAGTAACAGCTGAGAATATAGACATGTTGGAGGTTACCAGATCCTCCCATGTCTTCCCAGAGTCTTTTCCTTCAGCATTCAGAATTGGAGTGAATTTCTATCTTCGCTCTCGAAGTTGGGGACTCCAGAGCTGATAGAGACTGAACTTCTCTCTCCAAGTCTTCCTAACTCCATGATGGCTACCCTCTTCCCAATCTCATGCAGGTGCAGGGCATTGCTTTCCACCAATGGGTTTTGGGATTGGGTTACAAATAACAAGAAGAGTTCTGATTTGTAGCATTTGTGAGGTGTAAATGCTCACACTGAAAATTTAACAAATTGGCTCTCCTGATCCACAAGGAGGTGCTTCCAGTAATGCTGCTGAGATGACCTGAGCACAGGAAGCTCAGAAAGGTTCTGAGGTAGAAAAATGAGAGTGTGGTAGAAGAAGGGAGGGAAGGGAAGGAACAAAAGCTATAGATACTAGGCTGGAATTTCCTACTTCCCTCCTGTACTCTCTCTAGGACAAAGTCACCCATTCTTACCCACACCCTCCCATACACTCACGTGGCTACAATAGTCACACATGCACATGCACACTTTGTCTCAGTCACTCACAACCCTGTGCCTTGTGGGACAGCACATCACTCTCTTGATGTGCAATGCAATTGAGGACTTGGTCCTTATATCCTCTGGAAACTTGAGTCACTGATGCATACATCTTGTCACCACAGGAGATCACAGGAGAGTGACCCTTTCTAAGAAGCTCCCTCCTGTAACGAAGAGTGCAGATGCTTTCAAAGACCCCCAGATAATATGGGAACTTCAGCATTTGACAATCCACTCCCACCTTCAGGAGAGGATAAGAGGAGCTATAGGCAAGAATTTCATGCTGAAGTCTTTTGTCAATGCATGCCTGTGACTCTTTTGTGTCTGAAGCATTTCTTTTGGTGTGGAGGAAAATACCTGGCCTATATAGTGCACTAAGGGCATTTCTAATCCTCTTCTTCAGGAGAACCTAGACATGAACCAAGCCCAAGCTTTCAGAAATTCTCCCCAGAACCTGGGATGGGGATGTAAAGAGCCAGAGTTTAAGAAAAAAGAACATGACCCCTTCATTTAGGTGCTTGGCTCCCTTAGGACTGAAACCTGCCTACAAGTGTGTCTGAAGCTTCCTTTTAATGGAATAAAGTAGTATCCCAGCTTTATCAGACCCAGCAGTGGTTCCTGTTGCTGCATGTGACCCCATGATATTAGACTGTAGATTCTTGCAGGAGGCAGACCGGTAGATTTAATCTGACCATCCTCATGGCTTGGCCCAAGGCTTTACACCTACCTAAGTGAATACCAGTAGGTTCATTTGTGATTTTGTCAGATGATCACTAAGGACCTATGACTTAATAGTAGGCAAATGTTAGCTTGGAGTTGCCCTGACGCTCAATGTAAATTGCCCAAGATCACATAGTTATTAAGTGCCTAAGGCCCTGTGATTGCCCCCTGCCCAGACTTTCCTCACCTTTTCTCAGCAGGGTATTTCTTAGAGGCCTTTCTTCTGGTATTTATCTTAATGACCATTTGTAGTGTCTTGTAGCTGAGTGAGAGGGGAATGTACCTAAGATAGAACTTTTTACTTCAAGTATTTGGATCAGGAAATGACTTGTATGAAGCCACAGCATGAAAGTCAGGGGAGGAGATCTTGGTTACGTTCCCTGACTTGGCATTAGCAATCAGGAGTAGCACACCCCTGAGGGTCTCTTCCTCAAGGGAGTCCCTGGGTTTTCTTTTTTAAAAAAATACTTATTTTTAGTTTTCAACATTCACTTCCACAAGATTTTGAGTTCCAAATTTTCTCCCCATTTCTCCCCTCCACCCACCCCAAGAAATCGTGCCTTCTGATTACTCCTTCCCTCAATCTGCCCTCCCTTATGTCACACCTTCCCTTCTCATCCTCTTCGCCTCTATTTTTTTGTAGGGCAAGATAGATTTCTATACCCCATTTCCTGTATGTCTTATTTCTCCCTGAGTCTTTTTGATACCTGCTCTACTGCTGGATTTGTGCATCTTATCTTTCTTTCTATACCCCAGAACAGGTTTCTCAAATGGGGGCCTATGACCTGATCCCAAGAGGTAGGTGGCTAACCACTAACCCTCCCTGCAATAGCCAATTGTCCATCAGCAACAGAGCCACATCCCATCACACCTCAGCCCATCTTGGCAATTAATTATAAACTAATTGCTGCTAGTGGTTGTATCCTCAACTGAACTGGTATCTTTGGAAAATCTCTTCCCTCCCAACCCCATCAGACTGTACCCTCTCCCCAAAGTGGCCAGTGAGTAAGAGGCTTGACCCCCTGCCTTGTTGGATGAGCAGGTATGGATGGACTTGTTATCTTCACCACTGACCTTCATCTCAAACCTTCCTTCCTTCTCAGCTCTCCTAGTATTCTCAAGAGCACCATCAACCTTCCAGTCACCCAGGCTTGGGGTCATTCTCCACTATTCTTGACCTCAAGTATCCAATTAATCGAGTCTGTCTCCATAGTATCTCTCATTCAGCTCTTCCTCCCTCCAAGCACACAGCCACCAGGTACCTGTCTGGTGCAAGCCCACATCATCAACTCTCACCTGGAATATTGATATAGCTTTCTGGTTGGTCTCTCTGCCCCCAGTGTCTCCCCACAACTGCCAAGGGGATATTTCTAGGCACAAGTCTGGCCATGTCACTCCCGTCCTCAATAAACTCCAGTGGCTCCCTCTGGATACAAAGATCAAATAACTTTCATCTTTAGCTGATCTTTAGCAGACAATCCTTTCTATTGTTTGTGTAAACTTTGTAAGTGAGTGTTTATCCTTTATAAGAAAACTCTCATGCATCTATGAGGGGAGCCATCTACAAAGAATTTAGGGACCAGTGCCCTAAAATCTTGAGTAGCCAAGTACTGAGTAGTCAAGCACTGAGTAGTAAAGTAAAGACTTCTTGGTAATTATGACAACATACTTCATGGGACTAGAGAAGTTGGCAGAGCTTCTGCTTCAGCACCCAGCCCTGATCTTGGAGTGTCAGTCTTGCTTCTCTCTCCTTCCTCCCCTTTGCCCAGTAAGGAAGAAGTTGGACACTGGAGTCTGGAAGACACTAGGAGGTTTTCCCTTAAAAATGGTCCTGGTAGCAACTAGGCTGAACTTAGCACCTCTCTGTCCTTGGAGATAAAAATGCTTTCCTTAATATTCTCTTCTGCAGGAAATCCAGTTCCCTGGTTATATTTCCTTCTTTATTCCTATCCCCAATTGTAACAAATAAATAGGGAGGTAGAGTATTAATTGCTTGCTAAGAGATAGAGACAGTAAGGTAAAAAAGCAAGACCCTACCTCTAAGAACTCATGTTCAAACAGAGGAGATAAAATACAAAAAAAAGTTATATACAAGATATATCCAGTATAATTGTACAGAACAGGTCATGAGAGATAAGCAAATTGAGAGACTGGGAAGTTAAGTTGTTTGGGGGCTATCAATATGTATATTGAAGTCCCCTAGTATGAAGGCAAGAGATAGAGAAACAGAGGGAGAGGGAAAAGGAGTGAGGGAAGGGGAGAGAGAGAGAGAGAGAGAGAGAGAGAGAGAGAGAGAGAGAGAGAGAGAGAGAGAGAGAGAGAGAGAGAGAGAAGCAGAGACACAAAGAGACTCAGAGAGACAGAAACAAAGACAGACAGATGGAGACAGAGAAAGAGAGAGACAAGCAGACAGACAGTGAGGCAGGCACTGAAATCACCGAGGAAGGAAGGAGTGTCCTGAAGGCTGGCAGCTAACAGGTACTTGAAACTTGATTGGGTAACAAATAGGGATTTAATCTCCTCTAAGGAGGAGAGGATCCTGAGTGTTGGTGGTAGAGGGAGAGTCTGGAAAAGACAAGGTGTAGCCATGAGTATTCAGACTCCTCCACAACAGACAGTGATGAGGGGTGGGAAAGGTGGATAAAGAAAGTGTAGCCAATGCTAGAAAGGGTGGCTAGGGATGTTGTGTCATCAGAAGGGAGCCAGGTACCAGTCAGTGCATGATGATAGAAGAAATGAGAAGGGAAAAGGTTAAAGATGAAAGCCAGTTTCCTATATAGAGCTGGCATTCTAGAGAGCTCAGTGGAAGGGGTGAGTGGATCTAGATGTTGAGTTTGAGAGTAAGGGAGCAGGTACTCGGTCATCTGGAAGTTCAGAATCACTGGGATGGGGAGACTACAATGGAGTGTGAGTATGTAATCACTGAGGGAAAAAACTTCATGCACAATATCAGTGATTGGAAAGAAGTCCACTGAGAAAGGAAGCTGATTCCCTCAATGTCCAACCTTGTGACAGGTGGTGGTGCTGAGTGCTGAGAGGCATGGAGGGCCCACTTCACCACAGGTTTCCTGAAGGAGTCTGAACAGTAGGCAGGAACTGGACATTTGAGGTGAGTCTGGTGTGGGAACAGCCTCCATAGCACTGGAGAAGGACCTGGTGCAAAGACAGGCCTACAGAGGCCTGGAGGTATAGTAGATGAAGGACACCCTGGAAGGACTCAGGAGAGAGGAAGCTGCAGACAGGTAGGTCCTACTAGCTTGATGCAGCAGTGAAAGCACAAGGAACAGGCAAGTCCCAGAGGTGAAGGCAGAGCCCACTAGCGTTGGACCAGCCGCATCCAGGCAGAGGATTGGATGACATTCTCAGCCATATTCCTGATAGGTCTGCCTTTCAAGGAAGACCAAGACTTCACACCCCAGCTTCTTGGGCTGTCATATCACACATCTTACTAAGCTCACTGTCCACCAAAATTCCCTTGTTCAGACCAGCTTGTTTATTTCATCTTGCATTTGTGAGATTGATTTTTTAATTGAAATGCAAGACTATGCATTCAGATTCAACCTAGTGCTCTCAACTATGTGAGTGCTGACCCAGCCATGCTATAATCTTATTGGGTTTATATCTGCCTTGGTTTCTGGGCCACTGCCTTTTCTTCCTTCCCGAGCTGGGATGAAGAAATTCTCCTTTACAGCAACACCCCATAGAAGGAGAACCTTTCTATTTTGTCAAAGTTTTAAGGGGAGAGGAAGAAAAAGGAGAATGGGTGGGGGAATGGATGGGAGACAATCTTCTTGGTCCAAACCCATACAACAGACAGAAAGGAGCCAGTTTGTCTAGGCCTAGCTGTTCCTGGGCTCTCATGCTGCACTTGAAAGTTTTGTTCTTCCAAAGCCAGTGTCCTGCTAGATAGACCTGATGATACAAATGTACGATGAGCCCAGATCTGGGAGGTCTTTATTCCTGTGAGTTTTATTTTTCTCTCATATGGGTTTTATCAGTGCTTGAAGTGGGTAGCAACACTGGAGGTGTCTCTAGGATGCTGGGACTTGACTGGTAGAGGGAGAGATGCCTGGTCTAGTACCATGGAGGAAACAGCCCCTTGCATTCCGCTCATCACTTAGCTTGAGATGGGAATACATAGCCAAAGGCGATGCCTGCTGGCCAAACTGGCTTCTCCACTTTAGCATCTTACTAGGTATCCTGAAGCCCTTTCCCCCCAGCTCTGAACTGAAGAGGGTGAGGGGCACATTGTGAGACAATACAGGAAGGGGAGGGAGAGATCTCCAATTCTGATCACGTTTCTAGTCAGGCTAAGCTGTCCAAATTGCACTAAACTGTCTAAAATGAGACATATCTGAGTCTCCTCAGCAGATGACTTGGGAATGTCCTCTCTCCTGCCAGGGAAAGTAGTTTTTTGGTAAGCATCTGGAGCAGCTCTGACCACCAGGCTCACTCTTTTCGGGCCACCCTCAAGAGTTTGGGGAGTGGGGGAGAAGCTAAGGATCAGCTCTCCTCCTCTATCAATACTTTCACTTTCCAACTGCATTCAGCTATTGGATAGAGCACTCACAGGGACATATATGGCTCTTAGAAACAATACATAATGGTAAGATCTGCCACCATCCACACACTCACCTGGGTCTTTCCTCCCAGGTACAATAACAGAGGGCCATGGAAACTCTTTTGTCTCATGAAAGTCCCCTGGCACCCCTGCCCCAGGTGCATTAGATTCTGTTGGTGAGTTGGGTCCCTGAAGTAATACTGTTTGAAGACTCTGAGGACCCTCTCCACTTGGTAGGAGGGAGGGGGAATCAGGATGAAATCACTGCTCTCCCTCCATGAGGCAGCTGCCGCAACTTGGAAAAGGTTGCCTCAGGAGGAAAGGTCTGAATTCTCCTGCACTGGCATGCACCCGACCACAAGTCCTGAATGCTGTCCGGGGGATTGTCGTTCAGGCCTGGGCAGGAATGAGGCCTCTGCAGTCCCCTCAACTCTGGGGGCCTGTGATTAGAGGATTCCATGACTCTAGGACTGCAGCCAGGCAGCTGAAGCTCCTCATTGCCCTCCCAGCTCCTCCCCCTCCCCAAAGGGCCCACCAGCCTGGGTTGCCACTCACAGAGATTAACTTGCCCAGCCCCTCCTCCTCTGCAGATTTCAAGCCTTTCCCCAAGGCTGCTCCCACTGCTTCTCTCACTGATCTGGGGTGATTTTCTCTTCCCAGAGACTCTCTCTTGGACTTTATGCTCCCTGCCCAGCCCTGGTTCACACAGGACCAGCTGTGTGGGCAGGCTTGCTGGGCAGGCTCCTTCACATGATCTTCCCTTAGTACAATTTTTAACCTATCAAATCAGCATGGAAATACTGATTGTTCATGCCCCAGACAGATTGGAGGACTCTGCATGCAATCTAAATTGTGATTGAGATATTTTTGGCCACATTGACGACTTGAGGGGCACTAGAAACGTTCTCTTCCCAACAAAAAGTGATGTAGTCCTCATCCATCTGGGGGTGGGGATCCAGAGGGGTGGGTGGGAGGGTGAACTTACCCTAGTAGAGGATGAAAGGATCATAAATTTTGGTGCTGGAAGGGACCTTAGAAACCAGTGAATCCAATCCCCATCTCACTTTGCAGATAAGGAATCTAAGGCACAAGAGAGGTTAAGTGACTTCCCTGAGGTCACACAGCTAACACCTGTGTGTGGCAGAATTTGAACTCAGTTCTTGAATTCAAATCCAGCTCTGTATCCACTATATTAAGTGTTCTCTATTAGAACACTTCTCCCCCTGGAAGAAGTATACACAATCATGCATTCTCAAAGAATGGGGGTAGAGGAGTTTCTCAGGTCCCAGAGAATAGAGGTGACTTTTGAGGAAGAGATATTCAAAGTATGCCTTTTAGGACAGTGAGACCCTGAGCAGTTTGTAGGCATCCCAAGGGGATGGAATGGAGAGGGAAGTATCTGGGAAAAGAGGTGTGCTTCAAGGAAGGCTGGAACAGAGCAAAGGTAAATTTTAGTGAGTTCACATTTTTTTCTAATCATAGAACAGAGAATGTCAAACAGAGGGGCTATAAAAGAAAGTGTTAGAACATAGAATGTTAGGATTCAGAGGGTCCTTGAATGTCAGAGCTAGGAAGAGTCTAAAAATATCCAATACTTGAGAAAGAAGAGATTTTAGAACAGAGAGTTTCCCAACCCAAGAGGCAGTGAGCACACAGAATGTGGAATGTTAGATCTGGGATGGAGCTTAGAACATGGAATGTGAGAGATGGAAGAGTACTTAGAACAGGGTAAGTCAGAGCCAGAAACATCCCTAGAACACAGATTATGTAATGTTAGAGCTGAAAGATAACAGAAAATATAAAAACATAGAATATCAGAGCTGGAAAGGACAATAAAACTTACAGATGAGGAAACTGAGGCACAAAGACAGGAAGTGACTGGTTCAGTTGTTCCAGCCACAAATAACTCGTGAACTGGAGATGACGTGGCAGGTCCTAATGGCTACTCTGGGGCTCTTTTCCCCAAATTGTTTGAGTCAGCCATAACAACAAGTGAAATCCCTAGGATCAGTGACCATGGCATCTCCTTTCCTGGAGCCCTTTCAAGGGAGACTAGACCTACTGCCTCTGTCTTGCTGTTATTTTTGTTTATTTCTTCCACTTTCTCCACATGTTTCTCATCTTCTTTCCAGCCAGTCAATGATCCTAATGAAACCCTACTCCCCAAATGCCAATTTCAGTGGAACCCCAGCGTTGAACTGGCAGTCTTCATGGGAGTAGCCAGACCATTTGAACGGTGGTCTTGGAGGAATGTGCAGCAGCCTTTTATGAAGATTACAAGGACTTTGAGACTGGAAGAACAAACTCAATCAGTACTTCTTCCCCTCTCTCATAATCCCAACTACTGCAGAATTCCTATGGCAGGGGTGGTAGCAGACTCATCAGGGAACCTACAATTATGTGTCAGGCTTACAATGAGACTTTTACTTAACTACCCAGGCCAAAATAACAACCATCAATCAAATCCCAGACCCTAAGTGAGCCTAACACTTGGGTTCCAGGACCCTACTGAGACCATCAATCAGATGCCAGAGTCCCAACCAAATTATCCAATGGATTCCAGACCTCCAGTCAGACTATTAAGAAAATCCCAGACCCCCAAAGAGACCACGAGCCAAGTTCCACCTGTCCTCTGAGACCATCAACTGGTTAACAGGATCCCAGCAAAGTCATCAACTATATTTTTCCTCAAACCAATCCCTCTCTCCACTTGCTTATTTCTTTGAGGGAAGCCACACAGGAAATGTAACTTTTATTTTACTTCACTGTCTTCAGTGAAGAAGTATTACATTTTTTCTTCCTTCTACCTTCATTCTTTCCTTCTGCACTGAAGAAAGGAAAACAAAAACAAAACCCTGGTAACAGATATGCCTAGTTAAGCAAACAAAATTCCCACTAAAGTCTGAGCAAATTTCAAACCAGCAGATGCTGCTGAAACTTCCCACCAAGGAATTATCTGCAGGATAAATCAAGGCTTTATGGGGGTAAACCAAGGGAAGGTCAAAATGGGTACGTGATGTAGACACAAAGAGTGATACCATAAGCAAATCAGGAGAACAAGGAATAGCTCACCTGTCAGATCCATGGAGGAGGGAAGATTTTATGACCAAACAAGAGATAGAGAACATTACAAGATATAAAATGCATTGTTTTGATTATATTAAAATGGTTTTGCACAACAAAGCCAATGCCACTAAGAGCAGAAGGAAAGTAAAAAGCTGGGAAATAATTTTAGTCAGTGCTTCTGATAAAAGGTCTCATTTCTCAAAGTTATAGAGAACTGAGTCAACATTATAAGAATACAAATAATTCCCCAATTGATAAATGATCAAATCATATGAACAGGCAGTTTTCAGATGAAGAAGCTAAAGGAATCTATAGTCATGTGAAAAAAATGCTCTAAATCGCTATTGATTAGAGAAATGCAAGTTAAAACAACCCTGAGTTGACACCTGACATCTATCAGATTGGTTAGTAGGACAGAAAAGATAAATGATAAATACTAAAGAGGATGTGGGAAAATGGGACAGCTCATGCACTGTTGGTAGAGTAGTGAATTCTGGAGAGCAATTTGGAACTATTCTCAGAGAGCAATCAAATTGTGTACACTGTTTGATCCAGTAATACCACTACTACGTCTGTATCCCAAAGAGATTTAAAAAAAGGGAAAATGACTCATATGTACAAAAATATTCGTGGCAGTTCTTTTTGTGGTGGCAAAGAATTGGAAACTGAGGGGATGCCCTTCAACTGGGGAATGGCTGAACAAGTAATAAGTGAAGTGAGCATAACAGGAGAATAATGTACACAGTAACAGCAATAAGGCAATAATATTAATTAACGATGAAAGATTCAATAATTTTCGTCAATAAAATGATCCACCAGAGCTCTAAAGGATTCATGATGAAAATGCTACTCAACTCTAGATAGAAAACTGATGGACTCAGAATACAGACTGAAATATACTTATTTTCCTTTGTTTTTTATATTTTCCAACATGACTAATGCAGAAATATATTTTGCATAGCTTAGTATGTTTTATGGGTACTGTATTTCTTGCCTCAAGGGATGAGGGAAGTGTGGAGGGAGGGCATTAGGCATTGAAAATAAAAAGAAAATGTAAAAAGAAAAAACGGAATATCCCCTGGCAGGAACATTTCCTTTAGGGTAGGAATGTGGGTAGCAGAGAGGCTCTGAACAGCACTGGCTCCAATTACTTCTAGTTTATAAAAAAGAACCCTGTGAGGCAGCTATAATGTCCACTTGATGAGCAGAGGGGTGAGCCTCAGAGGGGTGAAGAGACTTGAACTGGCTCACACAGCTAAGAAATATCAGAGGTGGAAACTGAAGGAAGGTCTTACCAAAGTCGAGTATTCTAGATATGTACAAAAGAACTACAGAACAGATAGTGGGAAGGGAACACAGTCACCAGCTAGTGCAATCCACATGGAAAAAGGAGTCCTCTTAATGTGAATGTATATATAGAGCATATATCAGATTGCATGAGGTCTTAGTAAGGGGGAGGGGAGGGAGAGGAAGAAAATGTGGAACTGAAATGCTTGTGGAAATGAATGTTGTAAACTAAAAATAAATTAATTAAAAAATAAAATAAAAAAGATCATGAACCAAATTAATGTAATGAATGCTTTGATGATTAAAAGAGTACCTGAAAATGAAAAAAATTCACTTAATTTTTGTTAAATCTACAATACAAAAGATATTTAAAAAGCATATTAAAAAAATGGAAAAAGAAAAAGGAATCCTCCATATCACAGCCTTGATATAAACCATCATCCAGCCTCATCTGGAAAGGGGAACCCCCACCTCCAAGGCAGCCCATCCCCCCTTGGAAAAGCTCTCATAACCAGAAAATTTTCCCTGAAACTTGACCTAAATCAGACATTCTGCGTCTTTCCCCCATGTGGCCCTCTCACTCACACGTTCAGCCCCACTCCCACAACAGCTCATATTTATAAAGTGCTTTAAAGTCTACAAATGTTTTACCCACACAATCTCATCCAAGCCACAGGGGTGCAGCCCTGGGGCGTGGGGGTATAATTTCCAGCATGGCTTTGGCATCCCTAGAGCCCCTGTGGCAGGTGTACTGGTGGCAGAATGCTAGGGGCTCCCTGTGGAAACACACAATGATAATGCCCCTATGAAGGATCATAATTGCCATAATGAAGCCTCCGTTTGGAAGGCTGAACTTCCTCAGAGCACAATCCCCTCCATCCGCTTTAGATCCGTGTGAGGAGGGGTACAGAACGGGCCGTGGACTGCAATTTTCACCATGGATTTAGGGAAGTAATCTTGTCAAGCCTGAAAGTGTGGGTAATTTGATTAAACTGTAATTGGCAGGTAATAGTGAACATTAGCTAGCTTCACACTGGAACATGAAAACTCTGAAAGCAGGGACTGTCTTATTTTTGTACACACACACACACACACACACACACACACACACACACACCTTGCCCCCCCCTCCCCCCGAAATAGTAAGTGCTTCCTAAACGCTTGCTTTATTCATCCATCCATTCATTCGTCTGTCCATTTCTTCATTCGTTCATTCATTGTCTCAGGTCAAGGCTGGACATCACTGGGCTAAGTCGTATTGTACCAAGGAAGACCTTTGCTTAGGTTACACGTATGGAAATTAACAAGAGTCGTTAAAAGAGTTTTGTCGTTTTACAAAGACAATTCCTCCCTCCCTCGCTGTCTCCTGTGCCGTCTCTCTTCCTCCTTTCTCCTCCTGTTCAATTCTGGGCTTAGGTCGGCACAGTCTCTCACTTTCTCACTCCCTCCGTCCCTCGTCAGTCCTTCAGTCCACCCACCCATCCGTTACCACCTCCAAAAGGGGTTGGGGTACAGAACCTAGGGGCGGACGGGCTGACGGGCAGGGAAACGCGGCAGAAGGCTACAGCGCTCACTGAGGGCCCCCTCTTCTCCTTCTCCCTCCTCCCCTCTCTTTCCTCGCGAGCGCTGACGTTCTGCTGGGGTCTCCTAGAAACACGCGCGCACATCTCTCGTAATGGGCTACAAGACGAGCCATCAGCCCCAGCATCAGCTCAGCACACAGGCAGGCTGACGTCACCGCGCAGCAGCAGCTCTCTCCCTGGACTTGGACTTGGAGAGGGGAGGGGCAGCGCCACGCGGCTCCCCGTGCCCCCTTCTTTCCCCAGGCTACCTGCGGGGGGCGTCGCGTGGGGGGGAGGGACGGAACAGAGGGAGGGACAGAAGGAAGGCGGGGGGCGCAGCCACGGAAGGCCGTCTCTATGGTGAGGAGTCGGCGGCGGCGGTGGAGGAGGAGGAAGCAGAGAAGCGCGACCACAGCGGCCCCAGCGCAGGTACCAAAGTACAGGGGGACGGAAAAGGTGCTTTCGGAGGCGAACCTCGGATCAGCCCGATGAGAAGCTGCTGCCTGTCGGCGCCCGAAGCCCCTCCGCCGCGCGCCCCGCCTCTGCCCACCATGCCAGCTCCCCGTGCCGACCAGTGCCCCCGGATCCGGGAAGTTTGGGCTTGCAACCTGGACGAGGAGATGAAGAAGATGCGACCCGTTATCCAGCAGTACAATTACGTGGCCATGGACACGGAGTTTCCAGGTGTGGTGGCCAAACCGGTGGGGGAGTTCAGAAGCTATGCCGACTACCAGTACCAATTGTTGAGATGCAATGTGGACTGGCTGAAGATCATCCAGCTGGGGCTGACATTCATGAATGAGCAAGGAGAGTGCCCCCCGGGAACCTCCACGTGGCAGTTCAATTTCAAATTCAATTTGAAGGAGGACATGTACGCGCAAGACTCCATCGAGCTCCTCACCATGTCTGGGATCCAGTTCAAGAAGCACGAGGAAGAAGGCATCGAGGCACAGTATTTTGCGGAGCTCCTGATGACATCAGGAGTGGTGCTATGTGAAGGGGTCAAGTGGCTATCCTTCCACAGCGGCTACGACTTCGGCTACTTCATCAAGATCCTCACCAACTCTCCCTTGCCCGAAGAAGCCCACGACTTCTTCGAGATTCTCCGACTCTTCTTCCCCGTCATCTATGACATCAAGTACCTCATGAAGAGCTGCAGAAACCTCAGGGGCGGACTGCAGGAAGTGGCCACGCAGCTGGAGCTGGAGCGCATTGGCTCCCAGCACCAGGCAGGGTCCGACTCCTTGCTCACGGGAATGGCCTTTTTCAAGATGAGAGAAATGTTCTTTGAAGACCACATCGACGATGCCAAGTATTCTGGATACCTGTATGGCCTTGGTTCTGGAGCATCCCACGTCCACCACAACGCCCAGAGGAGGGGCCACCATGGCTTCCAGCACAACGCCCACCATGGCTTCCCCAGCAGCTTCCAGAATGGCTACCAGAGCGTCCAGTATGTCCCCTATGGCAGAGAAGCAGTCTGGAGAGCAGACCAGCAAGCATTCATGAGGTGAAATAGAAAAACTGGGCTTTATGTTGTTGTTGTTGTTGTTGTTGTTTTTGTCATGCCTAAACCCATGCTTTTATAACAGGTTTTTATATCCAGTTAAATCCCTTGGTCAATATAAGGCTTTTTTTTTAACCCTACTTCTCAACCTGTTTTCTCTTTTGTCTTTCAGTACTAATTATAACCATTCCTTCCTACCACAGATCCTGATAAGTAGAAGAGTTTTCAGGTTGAATTTTGCAGTGTATTAATTAATCCACCTGTTAGCAAGTATGTGTGGCCGTGGGGAAAATCCATATCATACTCAATCTTTTGGTAAATATATCTAGTTGGTCTTAGTTTGGCCCCATCCCTCCTCTCCTCCCATTCCCAGATGAATGAGCACTGAATGTAACTTAATACAGTGTACTTCATTTCTGTCTCTTTCAGCATGCAAGAGATGGCGGTGTTTGAGGCTGAGGACCATCAGTACTACACCTATGGAGAGTGAATCTGCTGAGATCTCGTTTTCCCAGGAGGTTGAGGTTTCCTTGATGTTTGCCTGAAAAGTGGTCATCTGACAGTTTTACACAGCATTCCCTTGTTTTGGACCCATGGAGCAGAGTACATTCACTGTGTTGAATTGTTGACTCAGTTAAGCTAACCCAAGAAGGAAAAGAACTTAGTGACTGCTTTTCCTGATCTTTCATCTAAGCACCTCTAGTGTTCATGGTTTCAAATTGGTGTATGTAATTAGATCTGTGACTGACTAAATGTTTCAAATCAGCTTTACACCCCTCAGCAGAGTCCCCTGTGACTGGCTTTTCCGGATGTGGCAGGGAGCTGGCATCCAAGGAGCATCAGCCTGAAGTTCTCTTGACAGCATCTTTCCTTTTATCTCCTTTCTGCCTTTTAATTCTACTAACATTTCTTCTTTCTCCTACCTTCACTGCCTTTTTATTATAATTGTGTTTACTTTGTGCTTGATTTGATGATTCTGCAAGTCAACTTTATAATAGGAAGTCCAAAGAAAGCAAAGTCACCTTAGGTATATTTTATACCAAATTAAATTTGAAGAAATAAGATGCTAGAAATAAGACTGTGGTTTTGTAGTTGCTAGAAAGACAAAACTAATTCAGAGTCTTGTTGTACAACAAAACGTCCTCTAAATTAACTTGAATAACATGAGTCATCTGAAGACTACAGTGATTATTTATTTTTGTGTGTATATTTTTGCCATATATTTTCTATCTATTGACAGAAATAACTGTGAAGTACTTTCTTAGTCATGCAGAGTATGTGACCAAGCCAGAGCACTTAAAGGAAAAATTTGGTCATGGTAATTAAATACTACTCAGCAATGGTGGATGACAAGTGTGTATGTGTATATTATCTGCACTTCAATCAGTAACATTATCTGTTTGCCAGATGGGCTTGTCTCTCTTGTCCTTTACTATCCTTTTCTCATTAAGTTTGCTAGGACCTTGACTCAGTGGGAAACGTGGATTGAGTGAACCTCAAAAGAGGAAAAGTTATGGAGTGTTGATGGTAGAGGGAGATGGTAATGGGGAACAAGAAGCATTCCAATTCCTTCACCTTGATGAAGGAGTGTGGGGGAGTGTGGGGAAATGAGCAAAAGTGCAACCACAGCCAGGTCTTGGTGAGTGCAAGAAGAAGCAAGGAGTGGGAAAGGAGAAGGTGGTATCACTCCTAGTGCCCAGTACAGTGCCATGTACACTGCAGGCATTTGATGAGTGCAAGGTTCTTAGGTTCTTCCTTCAAGGCTCAGGCCAAGGGATACCTTCTGCAGGAGGCCTTTCCCAGCTCCCTCAGCTGCTAGTGCCTTCCCCTCGCATATTGCCTTCCACCTCCTCTGTCTATATCTTTTGTGTACCTAAAGTTTATTACAAATTGTCTCTTCTGTTAGAATGTGAGCTCCTTGAGAGCATAGACAGTGTTTTTGCCTTTCATTGTATCCCCAGCGCTTAGCACAGTGTTTGGCATACAGTAAGGACTTAATAAATGTTTGTTGACTCATGGCTTTGTCTAGTGTTTGTTGGGAAGTCCTCCTCTGAGATGGTCAGCACATCCCTAGGAGGCCATGTGGAGTGAGGTCAGGCCCCTGATGTTTCCTGCTGCCTCCACTACCTGAAGAGATGGTCAATAGGGCAAGGCTCACTGGGAGCCAGTTTCCCTGGCCCAAACACTCCTGTCCCATGCATGCCCTAGCACTGGCTCAGCATGTGCAGCTTAGCAGGAGGCCTGCTCAAGGAGTGGTCTGGGCTTTTTCAGCCTAAAGAACTGAGCTCCTGCATATCCCTCTAGCTTCCTTTTTCTTCCTGCTCTCCTTTCTCCTCTCTGATCCCTCTCATCTCCCTAGTCCTCTTCTTTCATCTCTTCTCCCTTCCCCCTCCTCTTTCCTCCTCCTTTCTCTTTCCTTTCTCCCTTTGCTTCCTCCACATCCTCCCTTTCTTCTCTTCCTTCTCTGCCCTTCTCCATCTTTCTCTCCTTTCCTCCATACTCTGGCTCCTGGACCCTGGTGTCGACCTGAAAGCCCCTGCACTGGCTGCAGCCACAACTCCATCCCAAGCTGCTACAGAGCTGGCAGCAGATCTCACCTTCTGCAGAAATATTCCCTGAGGGGAGCATCAAGCAATTTGATTGCTGAGCCCAGAAAAGGAGCAGGCCTAAAGGACAATGTCCTTTAAGGAAAGAGGTGGGTGGGCTGTGTTCCATCTCTGGGAGAGAACAGGGCTCCCACAGTGGGGGCAGAGTAGGATCCTTTGGGAAAACCTGAGGAGAGGACAGTGGGTGTGGAGTTCAGCAAGAAAGATTTTGCTCATACACGAGGAAGAAGAATTCCTCCTCCTGAGGACTTTCACAGCTCCTACACACACACACACACACACACACACACACACACACACACACACACACACACACACACACCAATGAGCTTGGTGGGGCAGATAGTAACATGCCCATTTTTAGAGAGGTATAAATCAAGGCCTAGAGAGGTGGAGTGACTTTCCCTAGGTCACAGCACTAGGAAAGTGGCAGCCTCAGGTCTCAAACCCAGGTCACTGGATCCTATTCAGGAGGCACTTTGTGTGCCATTGCATAAAAGCAAAAGACAGCAGTGCAATTGTGTCAATGAGATGGTACATACCCAAAGAGAAGAGGGCTTGTCTTCTCTGTCTGCTCCCCTGCAGTGGAAGACTCACTACTTACTAGTGAGCTCTTGCTGCTCACTAGCTCTGTGTCCTTAGCCGAGGCTCTTCCCTTCTTCAGGCCTCAGTCCCCGCTCTACCCCCTCTCCCCCCCCGCCCCCCCATAAACTAATGGGTGTCTAAGTAAGATCTTCTTACCCTGCAATAATAATTTAAGTGGAAAGATCTTTCTCATTCATTAATAGGCCCATATGATCTGCTTGAATCACCTGGAAGCCTGGGTCACATGTGGCTGGAGGACCTTACTGAACAGGCCAAACAGGAAGGGTGGAACAGAACTGGGAGGAAGTGGATGAGTATGGTTGGGCAGAGGGGAAAGAACACAGGCCAAACAAAAAGACAAGGCTTAAGCTCCTGACAGTTTATAAGGAAAAGGTCCTGGCTGAGGCAGGGGACATTTGGAAATCGCTTTGCCCCCTGTGGTGATTGAGTTTATTAACTTCTTGGTCACCATGAGGGAATTTGCTTTCTGGTTCTGGGATTTCACTTTCTGTTGTCTAAATAAATGTTTTTCTTCTGCCTTCTGCATAGAGACTATTTTATATTTTGCTATTGAGAACTACTCTGGCATAATCATAGTCACCACCAGTGTGTGAATATAGCCTTGATGATACATTTGGTGTCATGAACATGGTCACAGGGTATAAAATCTCTATTTGGAGGCAGAAAGGATTTAGAAGAAGAAACTAGTATCCCAGGTGGGGATGATTTAACTTTTTCATAAGAGCAGGACCCTGTAAAAACTGGGAAGCCAGGTTACAGGAGGGGGAACCTGGAGACTTGGAAAGGTTTTTGTAAGGAATACCAATAAGGCCAGAGAAGGAGTTGGCAGGGGTAAGTAGGAGAGGCTGGATTTTATTAACAGGTATTATACGTAGAAATAGAGATGAGCTGATTAAGGAAAAAATTCAGATGGAAAAAGTGTTAGCTAGTTTGCTTGGGAATTCTCATCCTTCAGGCTCTACTTTAGAAGAGCAGTCTTGGGGATCTCAGGCAGAAGGAAAAGCCTGTTCGTTTAGCTCAGAAGAGGCTGAAGGCTGACAAAAGAAATGCTCATCTCACCTTTGTACAGACCCAGCCTAGTTTCTACAGTGACAAAGGAAGTGAAATAATTTTAGAGAGAGAAATTTCTCACTCAGAAACACACCCAATAGTGAGGCAGAAACATGTTACCAAGGAGGTAACATAGTGTTTAGGGAAATAATTGAGAATTTTACTCAGCAGGAGGTCACAGAAACTTTGAGTTGGTTTACCCAAAGGATGGGACAATTGTTAATATCTTGGATTGTGAGAATCAGTGATGAAGGAGCTGGAGGAATATCTATAGATCCTGTGGACTGTTTGAAATTTATAGGTATTAGCCAGAATCCTTTTGTACAGCAAACTTTTAGAGATTACAATATGCAAAGAAATAACAATACAACTAATCTGTTAGCTTTGGCTGCAGAAGGCTGCAGTACGCAGTGTCCTACAGACTTTATGTGACCTAGTGGAGACAGACCCTGGTATTCACTACAAGAAAGTTAAAGGAGGAGGTAATGAAGACTGCTATAATGAATGGAAATGCAGGTGCATATTATGATACTCCCTTTGAAGTTTAACACAGAAGTATAATAGTGAAGGCAGCTCCTCCTACTTACAAGCACTTGATTTTGACTCTAATAATTGGGGAAATTGGGCACCCTCTTTCAGAGATGCTGGACAAGATTTCACAGTTAAGTGACGTAGGAGACTGTGGATAAGACAAAATTGCTAGAGAGAGAAGAGTAAAAAACAGATTCAAAATCAGAATAAAATAACAAGGAGAGAAATGTTTACTGTTCTACTGAGATCAGGGGTGGATTTTGGAAGCATAGATGGTATTCCAACTAATGAACTATACAGAATGTACCAAGAAAAGGGACTTGATACTAGACGAAATAGAGAAGTAAGAACTGCCCTATAAATCCTGCTGAACCCTGTATCCAAATTTGTTGCACCTTCAGGGAGATTGGGAATTTAGCCAAACCCCAGCTCAGATTAAAGAAATATACAGATGGGATTGCAGACCCCATATCAATTTAATCATATATTGGAAAAATGGATCAAATACTGTAACTAGGGCATTTATAGATACTAGCAGAGAGGCCTCCCTTATATATGGAAACCCTGATAAGCTGAAATATGGAACCCCTATCACCACCACAGGATTGGGAGGGGCTGAAATATTAGCCAGACAAGTCAATCTAATGATGAAAATTGGACAATTACCTAAGAAAGAATATACTGTGGTAATTGTATGCATTCCTGAATATATCTTTGGAATAGATATATTGAGAGGCATGACTTTAAATTTACCTGAGGAGAGATACCAGTTTGCAGTAAGGAAGATAGAAATTAATACAATTTTAGTGGTTAAAATAAAAATGGACCCAATAACTTTGCCTGAGCCTTTTGAAATGATTACTATAAAGCAGTATTGTGTGGCAGGTGGACAAGAGGAGATTACCAATATTATAAAGGAATATGTTGAGGCAGGAGTGTTAGTCCCTACAACACTTGATGAAATAATCCTGTCTGGCCAGTACGAAAGTCAGATGGGACATGGAAGATGACAGTGGATTATAGACTATTGAACAAAGTCACTCCTCCCTTGTATACTGATATTCCAGATATCATTACTTTAATAGAAAAGATTCAGAAATATGATGGGACTTGGTTCGCAGTTTTTGATTTAGCCAATACTTTCTTTAATATCCCAATAGATTCCAAACAATGGGACCAATTTGCTTTCATTTGGCAGGACTGACAACATACTTTTACATGCTTGCCACAAGGATATCTGCATAGCCCCACTATTTGGCATAAGATTGTGGCTGAACATTTGGATGAATTAGAGCTACCTGGTGTACAGCTTACCCACTATATAGATGATATTATGATTCAGGGTAAAACTGTAAAAGAAGTGGAGAAGAGTTTGATACTTTTAATTGAGCATATGAAAAGCAAAGGGTGGGAGATTAACCCTGTGAGGATTCAAGGGCCAGCTCTAACCGTAAAGTTTTTGGGTATACAATGGAATCAGGGGCTGCAAGATATTCTCCCACAAGCCTGACAAAAGATTCAGAATTTTCCTATTCTCATAAATAAGAAAGAGGCCCAAAAGTTTGTAGGATTGTTTGGATATTTGTGACATCACATACTGCATCTAGGACAAATTTTGAAATGCCTATATAAAATTAGTAGGAAAAAATATCAAATTGACTGGGGACTTGAGTAGAGTAAAGCTTTTGATGAAGCTAAGGATGCTATTCAACTGATCCTAGATTTTTGGCCTACATAAAGTGGCTGAGAGGAATTACAAGTGACTGTCCAGGATGAATATGCAAACTGGACTTTATGACAAAAACAACAAAGCCAAAATACACCCTTAGGATTTTGGTCTAGGAAACTCCCTTCATCTGAAGCTCAATATACCCCTTTTGAAAAGTAGTTGTTAGCTGCATATTGGGCTTTGGTAGAGACTGAACAGCAGACTTTAGGTCATAAGGTAATACTAAGGCCTGGAATCCCAATTATGACCTGGATAATGAGTACCCCAGCTTCTCATAGAATTGGACACGCATAGGAAGCTAGCATAATTAAATGGAAATGGTATATTCAGAATAGATCTAAAACAGTCAAAAGTGATGTTTCTGCTTTACATGAAGCTATAGCAAAAAGATACTGAGGGAAATGGTACACCCTCTGAATCAAAGTAACAATTGTTATAGTTCTTGATAAAATGGAATGAGGGATATGATGGATTAACTGAAGAACAAAAGAGACACGCATGGTTTACTGTTGGGACAGTAAAATATTTGGGCCACAAAAGACACTGGAAAGAGTTAGCCCATGTACAAGGCAGACTTTGGAAAGTATTGGGATAGGTGGAAGTAGTCAATATGCTGAACTTTTGGCAGTACACCAAGCTGTCAAAACAGAACAAGGAGGACAGTGTCATATTCATTGACTCATGGGCAGTAGCTAATGGGTTAGCTATATGGATGCCCATGTGGAAAAATCAAAATTGAGAAATTCACAGCAAACAAGTCTGTGGCAAAGAACTCTGGGAAGATATATGGAACATGTCTTTAGTTACTAATTTGTCAGTTTTTCATGTAGATGCTCATGTAGCCCTAACCACACCAGAACATGAGTACAATGCACATTTTGATTGACTAGCAGATTGTGACTCAATATATTGCCCTTACTCTGACACCAACTGGTGATCCAGTACTAGCAAAATGAGTCCATCAAATAGCCAACCATTTAGGGGTTCAGGTCACACACCAGTGGGCACAAGACTGAGGTATTAGTCTGTCTCATTCATTGTTAAAACAAGTAGCCAAAGAATATTATATATGTCATTTGGAAAAGGAACAAACTGTTCCTCGAGTAATAACTGGAGAAATAGTAAAGGATAATGTACCAGCCCAAACTTGGCAGATAGATTATAGTGGACCCCTACCCCAAGATAAAGGATGTAAATTTATATGTACTTCTGTTGACACCTATTCAGGTATACTAGTGTCTTGTCCCTTTAAGAATGTGACCCAGAAAAACACCTGTAAAACTTTAGATATCATAAGTCTATATTATGAACCCCAAAGTAGATTCAAAGTGATGATGGGTCACATTTCAAAGGTAATGAAATGAAGAGATATTGTGTATTAAAAACATAGAATGGATATATCATATTCCATATTATTCACAACCATCTGGGTTAATTAAAAGAATAGATGGATTATTGAAAGCATAGTTAAGGAAGTTAAGTTCTAATAATTCTTATCAACATTGGAAAGATAATTTATTTGTTGCTTTATGTAATTTGAATAATAGACTATTGGGAGACAGTATACCTCTAGCAAGAATGATGATCCCAAATCTGCAAATTAGAAAACAACAAACATGTAAGATTCCAAATGTTGAGTATTGAATTGTGACTCCAGATGTTCTACCATCATATCCAGGGATACCTAGTTCGGCAGGATATGATTTACATTGCTTACAGGACTTTTGGTTGGATAGGAAAGAAATAAGAACAATCTCTATTAGAATATGTATGAGAAACCCTAAGAATCATTTTGGACAGATATTACTTAAATTGGGATTAGCAGCTTGAAGAATACATGCATTGGCTGCAGGGATCGATTGCAATTATCTAGGGTAAATTATTGTCACATTCCAAAATTTAGGTGATCGATCCATATGGTTTTGTGAAAATGACAGAATAGTTCAAGTGATTTTTATTCCTTGTGAAACAAGAACACTTGTGAAAACTGACCCTCCTTCTGAAATAAGTAACAGAGGAACGGAAGGATTGGGTTCTACTGACAGAATACAATCGGAAGCTAAAGTATGGGTAAAATGGAAGTCACACAATGTTCCAAAGGCTATGGAAATTATAGTATATGGAAAGATAGTACCATAGCTGTTGTTTATTCAGGAGAGGATGATTACCAAATTGTACCTTAACTCATATATTCTACTGTGAATGAGGCTGAAATAGTTGGTTCATAGTCTCTAGAACCACAGCGGATCATATATCTAGCCTGCTTCTGATTACTGTTCCTTTGGTTTCTTTTTGGTTTTTTGTCTATTAAACTTGTTTGCTATATTTGTTTCCTATAGGCTTAGTACCCTCCACCTGCAGATGCCTGATTGCTTTAGCTAGATGTCACCTCCTGTCCATGATGGTGATATATCATCTCTGGACCTGAAGTTGACCAAACTCCAGATGCCAGCTAAAGAACTGATCTCTCAAATGGGACCTCTTGGGGCAGGGACTGTTCCATGTCCAATCTCAGCAGGAAGTAGCTATGGAAGAAGAGACCTTCGCTCCTTACCCCAAGATTTTGGGCCCCATTTGCTGAAAGGGAATGATGGGGTGCTTGTGCTCAAGCCCCACCCTAAAATATTGTTTTATGTGCTCATTTTGTGTGATCCCTATTATACTGTTGTAAAGTTCTGTTGACACCAGTTGCCCAAGATATTGTTTTATATGATTATTATCCTTGTTAAAGCTCTGTTAAAACCTGTTGCCCTACGGACCTATGTAATGAATATGAAAGATCCTGGGGTCAAATGTAATATTAATTTAAATGGAAAGATCTTTCTCCTTCATTAATAGGCCCATATGATCTGTTTGAATCACCTGGAAGCCTAGGTCACACGTGGTGGGACAAGCATGCTGAACATGCAGAACAGGAAGAATGGAGCAGAACTGGAAGTGAGTGAGCACAGTTGGGGCAGAGGGGAAAGAATGCAGGCCAGAAGAAAGGCAAGGCTCAGGCTCCTGACAGTTTATAGTGAGAAGGCCCTGGTTGAGGCACAGGAGGTTTGGGAATAGCTTTGCCCCCTGTGGTGATCATGTTTATTAACTTCTTGGTCACTATGACAGATTTTGCTTTCTGGTTCGGGGATTTCACTTTCTATTGTCTAAATAAATGTTTTTCTTCTGCCTTCTGTATAAAGTCTTTTTATATTTTGCAACTGAGAACTAAGCTGGCATTTTCATTGTCACCACTAGTGCTATGAACACTGCCTTGGCGATACAGACCCCCAAACCAGTGCTCCTTCCATTACAGCCCAGCTACCTGTGCTAATCTCTTCCTGCAACACTGGAATATTGTGTTTTACCAGAGTCCCTGACAGCCCTTTTGATGCCTGCCCCCAGCCACCCACTGAGTAGATGATTCCTCTTTCTTTTTTTATCTCCCTGTTTGACAGAATGCTCTGATCTACCCTGTTCTCAGAGTCCACCAAGCCTGGCTGGTCACCACCACTTCCCACCAAACCCAACGCCCCTTTTCCTTTCCACTCAGAGTCACTGGTCCCCGGCTCCCCAGGGATCCAGTTTCAATGCTTTTTGTGAAACTTCTATCGTCCCTAGATCTCTAGGGAGGATCAGACTTTGGGACAACATCTACCCAGAGGCCAATCCTGTCCCCCAAGCCTGGGCTCATCAAGAAAATGGCAGTTTCAAAGGATACTTTTATAGATCCCACACCACACTTAAAGTATCATTTTTTTTCCAGTGGCAGTGGAACATGGGCTGGGGCACAGTTTCCCTAATAAATTGAAACTTCTCAAGAGTCCTGCCTGAGTGTCCATTTGTTTTGTATTGGACATTTGGAGTCACAGTGAAATAGCAGTAGCACAGGGTGAAAAGGCATTCGTAGGTTAGTAATTCAGGGGCATAGTTCCAAATTGTCTTCCAGAATGGATGAGCCAATAACCTGCTCCAATAGTGTATCAATGTGCCTGTTTTTCCACGGTTCCTCCAATCTTTATCATATTCTTTTTTTCCCCCAGCTTTACCAATATGTTGGGTGTGAGGAAGAACCTCAGTGTTGCTTTAACTTGCTTATTTTTACTATTAGTGATATGGATCATTTAAAAAAATATGACTACTGAGAGTTTGAATTTCTTACTCCAAAACTCTCCTTTCATATCCTTTCACTATTTAAGAACTGTAGAATAGCTCTTAATTTTGTAAATTCCAATCAATTTCTTATATTTTTGGAAATCTCTTTTCAGAGAAATTTGCTGCAATGATTTTTTTCTAGTTTTCTGCTTCCCAAAACTTAGCTGCACTGATTTTATTTGCTCAAACACTTTTTAATTTTACATAATCAAATTGTTCTTTTTATCTTCTCTATCCCTTGGCTGGTCATGAATGCTCCTCCTACCTATAGATCTGAAAGGTAACTTTTTTCCGCTTATTCCTGTAATTTGTTTTCATATCACTTTTCTGTCTCAGTCATGTATCCTTTTGGATTTATCTTAGCGTAAGGTGTGAGATGTGGGTCTATATGTAGTTTGTCAGGCTGCTTTCCTGTTTTCCAAGCAGTTTTTGTCATATAGTGAGTTCTTACTCCAGTAGGTGGAATCTTTGGGTTTATTGAACATTGGGCTATTGTGTTCATTTGCTTCTATATTTCACTTACCTAATCTGTTCCACAGATTATTTATTTCTCTTTATTTCTAAACCAAAACCAAAATATTTTAATTATTGATTTGAAAGATATTTTGATATCTTCCTTCCCATTTTAACGCTGTTTTGCTTGAGACTCGACCTTTTTTTCCCTCCAGATAAATTTCATTATAATTTTTCCTAGCTCTGTAAAGTACTACTTTGGCAGTTTAATTGACATTGCACTGAACAAATTGATTTAGGCAATATTTTATTACATTTATTCAACTTGCTCATGATCAATTAATATTTTTCTAATTATTTAGGTTTATCTTTATTTATGTAAAGAATGTTTCCAAGTTTTATTTTGTACTCTGTATACTGAGGCAAGAGGTTTTACTATTTCCTTTTCCAGCTCACTTTACATATAAGGAAACTGAGGCAAACAGGGTTAAGTGATTTGTCCAGGGTCACACAGCTAATAAGTGTCTCCTAAATTCCAATAATCTATCTATTGCACCACCTAGCCGCCCCAAATCACTCTGGCTCTCGCTGATTGGCCAACAACCCCATCTCCCCAGTCTCATTTCTTCATTGTTTACATTTTAATGGCTCAGAGTGAGTGTAAATAGCAATTGTTTCTGTTCTGGCCAGAAACTCTGAGGATCATCTCCTCCCTGATTGATTCTTTTATGAAGGCAAAGTAGGCCACGTTTTACCTCAATTCTTACCTAACCTTTAACTACTGAATGTGTATTGCTTCAGGCAAACTGAGAGCTCAGAAAGACCTTAACTTAAAAAAAACCAAGATCTCCCACTCATTCTGGGTCACTGCCAGTCATCCTGACCTATGTCCTGTCACTGGATTCCAGTGATTCTGGAGGAGAGAGTGGAGCTGATGACTTTGCACAGCTGTGCTTCACTTAAATCCATTTCACTTGAAAATGAAGATATCACCCTCCTGATATCTCATTGGTCCTCTTTGAGAATGAAGGATGAACAACAGCAACAAACAACAGCTATGTAGTCCAGTGAATAGAGATTTGGAATTGGCATCAGAAAGATTTGAGTTCAAACCCTACCAAAAACAATTATTAGCTGATAATTCTGGGCAAATCACTTAGCTCAAGCCTCAGTTTCCTCATCTGTAAAATGGAGATAATAATAGCACCTATATCACAAGGCTTGTGTGAGGATCAAATGAGTTAACATATGTAAAGCCTTTTATAAATTTTAAAGAACTATATAAATTCTAGCTATTATGGTATTTATATAATTCTTGGGTATTTCTTTGGCAGGTACACTCCTAGGCATTTTATACGCTCCATAGTTATTTTAAATGGATTTTCTCTTTCTGTCTCTTCCTAATGACTTTTATTTGCAATATACAGAAATATTGATCAGTTATGTGTATTTATTTTGCATCCTACAAATTTGCTTAAATTATTATTTCAAGTAATTTTTATTTGACTCTCTTATGTTAACTATCATATCATATCATATGTAAAAAATGACAAGTTTGCTATCTTCTTATATTTATTCCTCAATCTCTTTTCCTTCCCATTTCTATAGCTAATATTTGTAGCCCTACAGTAAATATTGTTGACAGTGTTTTATTTTATTCCTATGGCAGAGAATGCTAACTCTTGCTTTTAGATAGATATTATTTATCACAGGAAAGATAAAGTTTTTCTTTTGCTTTTTAGTTTTAAAGAGGATAATTGTATCTTGTCAAATGCTTTTTCTGTATCTGTTGATAAAATTATATGATTTGTGTTGTTATTAATATGGTCTATTATATCGATAACTTTACTAATATTGAACCAATTCTGCTTTCCTGGTAAAAATCAAATGTGGCTATACTGTACAACTTTTGTGGGTATACTGTATGGTCTTTGTGATATGTTGCTATAGTCTCCTCACTTATATTTTTTTGAAATATTTAAATCAGCATTTATTAGGAATATTATTGTATACTTTTCTTTCTTTATTTCTGACTCCCCCTCTATTATGTATCTAGAGAATATTCATTTCATGGAAAGAATTTGGTAGGACTCTTTTCCTATTTTTTCCAAATAGCTTATGTAATATTGGAGTTAATTGTTCTTTGAACGTTTGATAGAATTCACTTATAAATCCATCTGGTCCCAGAAATTTTTTTCCCTTCTAGGGACATAGTTATGATTCCTTCAGTTTCTTTTTCTGAGACTGGGTTACTAAAGACCTCTATGTTTTGTTCTCTTAATCTGGGAATGTAGTATTTTTTATAAATTTTCATTCAATTTATATAGGTTATTAATTTTGTTGGCATATAACTGAGAAGTATAATCTTTAACAATTTCCTTTATTTCTTCATTTGTGGTGAATTATTGTTTTTCATTTTTATACTAGTAATTTGTTTTTCCTCTTCTTAAATATATTTAGTTAATAGTTTATATGTTTCATTATTTAATTTTAAGAAAGTGGCCATTTATTAGTTTGCTGGTGTTTTATTTCAATTATTCTTAATCTGTTATTTCAATTTTCAAAATGTGTATTTTTAAGTTCTTTTTTTGGAGGCATTTGGGGTTGAGTGACTTGCCCAGGGTCACACAGCTAATAAGTATCTAAGGCAGCATTTGAACTCAGGTCCTCCTGATGGCCAGCACTCTTTCCACTGTGCCACCTAGCTGCCTCAAAAATGCTTATTTTCAAGTTTAATTGAGGTCTTCTAACTTATGGGGGTTTTTGTTTGTTTGTTTTTTACTTTTTAGAAAATTCCATGCCCAATTCATTAGTCTGCTTTTTTCCCCTTCTGTGGGTGAAAGTCTTTAGAGTTCTAAGATTTCTACTAAGCAATGTTTTGATTACACCCCAAAAATTGCCTTCTGTTTTCCCATTGTGTTTATCTTTAGTGAAATTGCTGTTTCTTTATCTCATGTATTCTTTAGGATTAAATTATTTGTTTTCAATGAATTTTAGTAATTTCTTCATTTTTATTCCATTTTAATAATTACTAGAGGTCAATCTTATCTAACTTTTCTAAAGTTAAAATCAGGTTTTTAACTTCTTCTTGTTCATTTTTTTGGGTTAGATTTGTCTAAGTTGAAAGGTATGGATTTTGAGATTCTTCATTATTACAGTTTTAATATTTCTCACTATAACTCATTTAACATTTCTGTTAAGTATTTATATGGTATACCATTCAGTACATAAGTGACATTTTTTCATTTTCTATGGTGCTTTTCAACTAAATTTAATTAACTTGTTTATCTTTTTAATCAAGTCTACTTTTGCTGTTGCCTTTTATTGACATCATGAATGCCAAACTTCCTTTGAAAATTATAAGTGAATCACATTAGAGTTTACTCTAAACTTCTAATTCAACCCTGTATGAATATTTCCATTTCTAATATGTTTCTTCTAAACATTTTAAAACTTTTTCTTCTTAATCTTAGTGCCTTCCCTCAAGTCTATACCCAATTTATACTGAATATATCTTGTTTATAGATAGCTGTTTGCATGTTTTCTCTCCCATTAGATCATGAGCTCCTTGAGAGAAGAGACATTTTTTTTGAATTTCCAGCACTTAGTTCATTGACTGGAACATAGGGAACGCTAAATAAATGTTAGTTGACTGGCTGATTTCCTTCTATCATATTCCATTTTATTCATGAGTTCACCCCACTCATATTCGTAAATGTGATTATTAATTGTGTATTCCCCATGATTCTATCCTCTTATACTTTTTCCTCTCTTTGCTTTCCATTTCATCTTTAGAAAGAAGATGGTAGTAAGGAGTGTTCTCAGTACCAATTCTAAATACCTGATGCAATTTGCTTTTGCTTCCCTACTTCTCTTTCCCTCACCCAGAGCCATTTAATGAGCTTTTATTCTTTCATTCTTTCAAAGAACCTTTTTCCAACCCACTTTCATTAATTATAGTTTGTTTTTCTTATGGCAAATCCCTCCCTGAATCTACTCTCCTTCATATTACCCCCCTTCTTCCCTCTCCCATTTCTTTCTTATTTCCATGTTAAGTGAAATGTGTCTCTGTACCCACCTTTGTGTGGGTTTTTCTCACCTGTGACCAAATCAGATGCAAGCAAATTTCAAGGAGAGTCTGCTCCCCTCACCTTTCCCCTCCTTTATATAATCTTTTTTGCATACTCTGATTCTGTAAAATAAATTTCTTCCCTTCTCTAGTGCATTGCTTTTCCGCCTCTCTTTCCTTTCTTCTTTTAAGATCATAAAAAGATAACAACACTACTCCTAGGTTTCTAATTTTACTACCCCTAAAGCCTTTGATGATATTAGTGATCTCAGAGGACATTTTTTATCAATCCCCCTATTAAAATACAAACGTCATCCTTGTTTACTCCCTTATGATGGCTTGCTTGTAATTATCTATTTTTCTCTCCTAATTTCTGTGTATTTCAAATTTTCTACTCAATTTTGACTGGTAATGTTTGGAATTTCTTTATTTCATTAAAAGTTTCCTGTAGGATTATACTTAGCTTTACCGGGTAAATAATTATTGTTTATATGCCTAAACTTTTGTTTTGGATTAACATATTTCAAGCTCTCCACTCATTTATAGTTGTGGCTGTGAATTTTCTGTCATTCTGATTTTGGTTTCTTGAAGTATTTCTTCTCTGACACAGAAACTTTAGTTTTGGCTATAATGTCCCTAGAAGTTTTAATTTCCATTTTCTTTTAGGAGGTGACCAGTGGACTCGTTCTAATTCCACCCTGTCCTCTGGTTCTAAGAGATCTAGGCAGTTTTTTCATGATGTTTTGAAATATAATGTCTACACTATTCTGTTGGACATGGCTTAAATTATCTCTCCTTGAGCTGTTTTCTAGATCATTTGCCTTATGTTTTCTTCTATCTCGTCTTTCTTTTAACTTTGCTTTAATATCTCTAAATGTTTCAGGAAGGCATCATCTCCTATTTGGTCCATTCTAATTTTCAAGGAGTTTGTAAACTTTTGTAAAATTTCATATACTTTTTGTTAAGCCATTACTATTCTCTTCTCTTTTCCAATTCTTTCCCATAGCATTCTCAAATTTTAAGATTAAATATTTTAACATTTCTTTCAATTGTTCTAGGAATTCTATTTGAACTTGAGTTCAAGTTCTGCATTGCTTTGAAGCTTTACTTATAAATGTTTGGAGTCATTTATTCCTGTGGGTTTCTGTCCTGGGCATTCCTGTCACCATAATAGCTCTTTATGGTGGGCTCTTTCTTTGTGTTTGCTCATCCTTCCAGTCTTACTCCCCAAATTCAGACTTTGTGTTAGATCCAAACACTTAGTACCTCTGGAAGAGGGCTATTGCTGCTTTCTTAAGGTATTTGAGTGTGGTGTTCTTCAAAGATATCACGGGAAGCTCAGACTAGTCCAAAGTTTTTAGGTCCAAAATTGTATGATCCACTGGTTTGAGTTTGCAAGCTCCTGACAAAGGTTTGGGACTGTGTAGAACAACTGTGGGCTTGCCTGGGTTGGAGATTCAGGAGCCTGCTGATGGCCCTGACCACTATCAGCTACCTGGAAGGCTCTGTAGCTTACAGCAATAGAGCTTCAGGCTCCCAATTGTTCTGAGCTCCTCACAATGATTATTCAGTTGCAGGCTTGAGACCGGGCAGGGGGCGAAATTTGAGTCATCTCCCCATCCCAAGGATCAGAATCACACAGCTAATGCTCTCTTCTGTTCTTGCTCTTTGCAAAGTACATAGCCTCAGGTCCACAACAGTTTCTTGTCCCCTTGTCTAGCACCTCAAGGAGCAGGACCGCTCTTCATTTTGCACTGGATCTGTGCCCCAGTAAAAGTGACACAGCTGCTTGTTGGCACCTGTTCCTGCTCCTTGAACAGTGTCAGGTTCCTCTATGCTGTGTCCAGAATCTCATCTTGCCCTACTACACAGCTACAGGCCCAGTTCAGTTCATATGTTGGAAGATTGTGTGGTAGTTTCTTAGGAAGATACTGCCTCCAGTGTCCACAGACTGTTGTCTGTCTTCCTATCCAGCTTGGTCCAGTGTGAAAGATGGATCACATGAAGTAGTAATGCTATTCAACATTTCAACCCAAAAGAAATATGCAATGCAAATTTTTAAGGCAAGTTTTAAAATTTGGTTATCAATACAACAGGAAAAAATAAACCATATTTAGGATTTATAAAAAAGTAATAGAGTAGTGTAGAAAATAAAAATTTTAAAATGACTGAATGTCATACCTAAAGATAAACCTATACTGATGTGATGAAAACATCATTACTGTCATTTCAAACATTTTAGCAGCGCAGACTGACTTAACTGTTTTTCTTTCTTTAAATCTTTATATATCAACTGATAGGTGCAGAGAGTTTTATACATATCTCAAAAAATTTTCATGCTTACATTTTCACACAATGAACCAAGTATAGTTGCATGACCTGGGACATTATCTATAATCAATAATGCTTTAAACAAGATATTGTTGTTCTTGTAACATATTTCAACAGCTAGGCTAAAATAAATTGAAAACCAGTCTTTGAAAATATGTTTAGTCACTTATACTTTCTTATTTGACTGCCAGAGAACTAGAAGTGATCAATAGTTGCAGCCTCTCAGGATGGGTGGATTTGGGATCAATTTAAAAAAAATCATTGGTTTTATTTTAAAATTCTCTTCTTCATTACCTCCAAATAAATGGTTATCTATACACACTTTCAATCCAGATTGAGTTTTTTCTTTCTTAAAAATGAAAGCTGCAGTAGAAATCCTTCACCTGAATAAGTGTGTTCCACTCACGTTAAAATTTGTTGTTCAATGTATTCACCTTCTTAGATGATTTTCTTCAAAACCTCATGCTATTTAATTTCCAAATCTTCATCCATATTGTGCTCTTCTTGGTAATTTTAACATTATAAAATCAAAGCTGATTTTTAAAGCTATCAAGCCTACCAATGCTTGGAGTAAAAGTTTCTTCACTATCCATTTCATTTTCATTTTTTTTACTGTTTTAAATAATCTTGAAGTTTTTGTCTAAATGGCTGCTCTAAGAGGAAAGCATTTTTCAAATTTCAATCTTCAATCCAAACAGCTAAAAGTTGTTCTATTTCTGCCACTGTAACACTTTTATTACTTCAAGTTGTTTGCAAACCAAAAAAAGCTGAAGCAACTTTGCTTTTTAAAAAAGTTTTGCCTGCATTTTTATAATATATTCAAGCATTGAGACATCTGGTCTTCTTTTAGAGTTACTATGAACATTTTGTTACATTAAATTTTTGTTATTATGCAATAAGAAGATTCTTCTTTTTTGTGCTAGCAGTGTTTCCAATTAGGGGTATTATTCCTTTAGTCCAGATTGTTAAGGGTTCTTTTCAAAAGCAGTAACTTAACCCAACTTTTGGTAACATGACATGAAGCAGCCCATCTCATCCACACAAGATAACAGGCAAGTACAGAGTGATAATGTATCATCATGTGAGAATCCTGGTCCACCTTAAATGTGTCACATTAATTCAGTTTTGGCTTGCATTAAATGACCTAGTATAATTTCATAATTTACACTAACTTGAAATTTGCTTTATTTGAACTTGTGTTAATTCCAACCTCACTGTACAAACCTGGACTTGAAAAATTACTCACTATGATCATTCTTTGACTTACAATCAGCATTTGGTCTGGCATGATTTCCAGGTCTTTGTTGTATTAATTTTGATGAGAAGCTGGGCTATACTGCTTCCTCTTACTCGGTCACCATAGTTGGGCAATTTGTTTATAGCCATTTTCAAGGTGAGAAAACCGAAGTTCAGAAGCTACTATTTGTCCATAGTAATACAGTTAGTGCTGTGAAAGTCAGAATCAAGAACTGCCAAGCCTCAACCACCTCTTTCATTATTATATACATGTGTATATTGACCTTGGAACTATTTTTTTGCTTAGAGATTCAGGAGTCAATGCAGAAGTGAAGGAACTTGTGAAATATCTTTCTGTAAAGAAGTTTAAGAAGGAAGGAGAAGCCACCACTCCACATACCCACTTCTTTTCAATCTGGACAAAGGCAGTATGCTTCATGGAGACTGGGCCTCTAGATGGCCTCTAGAGGCCCCTTCTATGAGTCAGACACTAGAATGTACATTTTTCTTGGATTGAAAGTTGATCTGGAAGGGCAGGCAGGAGGGTAGCTCTGGCTCAGTGCACTGAGAACCAGAGCCTTCCAAGTCTCATATCTCCCCAACTCTTGATTCATCCCTAAGACTATCTGTGAGTAGTTTGTTTCAGAGGAACTGGGGATGAGTTGACAAAGTTTCTGAAGTGGAAGGAATAGGACCCAAAGAAATCTCATGCCCATCTAAACCTAAGTGCCAAGACTTAAGGAAAGTTCAGGTGACTACTTTGTGCAGAGCTTGGGAGGGAAGAATTAGCCAAATGAAATAGGACCCCAGATTAGAGAGTCTTTAAAAGGGATAGAAACTCAGTGGATCTTTCTGGATCACAGGTCCCTAGTATCTTGGAGACTGCTGAGGGGGAATTGGGGGAAGGAATCTTAGAGGTCTTCTATTTCAACTCCCACCCAGTGTAGGTATCCCCTCTACAGCATCCCTCAAAAGTAGTCACCCAGCCTGCATTGAAGACAATGGGAAACGGGAAACTCACTACCTTCCGAAGTGTGTGTTCGTCCTTTGTGGCCAAAGAAGACCATGCCATCAGAGAAATAATGACGTGACTTTTACCTGACTTTGTTTTGACTGAGGGAGGGCTGTGCAGGTTACCAGCCTCACTTTTTCTCCAGAGCCATCTGAATTCAGTGACCAGATATTCAGGATGAGACAATTGGGGTTAAGTGACTTGCCCAAGATCACACAGCTAGTGAGTGTCAAGTGTCTGAGGTGAGATTTGAACTCAGGTCCTCCTGAGTCCTGCACTGGTGCTCTATCCGCTGCACCACCTAGCTGCCCCAGCCTCCTGAAGTAGCCCCTTTCACTTACACATGGTCCTGATCGTTCCTTATGTGTGAACCACCATCAGCCTCCTTCTAACTTATCACTAGAGTGTGAGAACCTTGAGGGCAGGGACTTGGAATCCCCTATATTGAGCACAACGCCTGGCACACACTTAACAAATGCTTGCTGATTTGTCACGAGAATCCATTTATCATAAGATCTGAGAGTCAGAAGGGACCTAGAGATCATCTATTCAAAGCTCCTTACTTTAAAAGTGAAGAAAGTGAAGCTCAAAGAGATTAGTGACTTGTCCAAGGTCACAAAGTTTGAGTCAGGATTTTACTCCTGCCTTCAAATCTAGTGTTCTTTCTACTCCCAAATGCAATTTCATCCCTTGGAAGAGAAGGGAAAGGAAAGAATAAGCATTGATACAGTAATGACTATATGCTAAGCATTGTGTTAAGGCATTTTACAAATACTATTTCATGTAAACTTCATAAAAAGCTCTTCAAAGTCATCATTATCCCTATTTTACAGTTGAGTAAACTGAGGCAGACAGCAGGTAAGTGACCTGCCCAGAATTACACAGCTAGTAAGTGTCTGAGGTCAAATTTGAATTCTTATCTTCTCAACTCTAAGCCTATCCCTCTATACCCTGCGTCACCACCTAGCTGCCTTCTTGGTCTTATATTTGCCCATAGACACAACCATGAATAATTTCATTCTCTGTTCCTTAACCACTGAGATATGTAAAGAGAATTATTAAAGCCCTTCCAACCAGGCTTTAATTTTTTTAATCTAAACACCCAGTTTCTCTAGCACATCATTACTTGACATCTTGGCTATTAAGCTCAGAAAGAGATTACAAGGAAGGGGGTGAGGAGGCACTGAGGACCTCATAGGTTAGATGAGTTTTGATCAAAAATTTGAAGAACACCATGTGTTAGGATGCACTAGAGCAAGTGGAGTAAGAAAGAGACTGATGGGACCCATAAGGCTCTAGGTTGCCTAGGGAATAGTGCCTAGACAATTTGATGAGGGCTGTTAAGGAACAAGCTGATAGAATTATGGGGGAAGTGGAGGGATCCTCTAACACCTCCCACCAAAAAATACACCTGAAATGATGGCTGGAAGGATGGACACTGGAGAAAGCAACAGTACCCTCATGAACTACCTGTTGAAAGGGGAGAAGGCCAGCAAAGGGCATCCTCCAGAGACCTGCCAGCCTAGATTTACCTCTACAGGATATACATCTGGTTCCATCTTCTGAGCTGCTTCCTCCCAAGTCAATCTTTCTCCCTCCTAAGGAAGACATCTGATAACTCAAGAAGAAGAGGTTCCTGTTGGGAAGAGAAGAGTCAAGTATTTGTGAATTGGTGAGAGGAGCAAGGAAAAGAAGGGAAGAAAGGGAATGGGATCTATCTCAAATGCATTATGTCCAAAATGGAACTCATTATCTTTCCATGACAAATCTTCCTCTATTCCAAATTCCCCTCTGACTCTTTTCAACTGTGAATCCCAGCTTCTTGAGTATCTGTATTGTCAATCTAAAATACACATACTGTTGGACAAGTTCCATTGAAATTTTGGTAATGGACATTGTTCATCAGACAGGGATGAATAGACAGGAATGGATGGATTTGATATCTTCCAAGAAGTTCTGCTGTGTTTTCAGGTGATGCAATCAATATGATGTCATCTACAAAGAGGAATATCTTGAGGACCTAATCACACATAGGAGCTCTTTCTTTGACCTAGAGTTTTTGCTGGATCTCCTCCATCACAGAGGTGAATAGTTTTGGCAAGTACATATCTCTCTCATTACAACTTTGCCTAATATTTATTAGACAATTAGGTGACAAAACAGATAGATTGCTGTACCTGGAGTCAAGAAGACATGAATTCAAATCCAGCCTCAGACACTAACTAGCTATGTGACCCTGGGCACCTACCTGCCAGGGTTGTTGTGAGGATAAAATTAAATTATTTCTAAAGTGCTGCATAAATTACCAATTAACTTTTATATAACTGTTATTGAAATATTATTTTTGTTGTTACATCTTCCAAGGAATCTTGAATGATTAAGGCATATAGGTGGAAACATCTTGCTATAAAAGAACCTGGAGGGGGCAATATTTTTTTCTACCAGTGAGTCAAATGTTTTTCCATAATCAGCAAAAGATAAGCACAAGGGAATCTTACATTCTCTACATTGTGTGCATATAAAGTAATTCCACAAAGTCACCATTCTTTCTGTATTCTACTTTTAAAACTCAGAAAGAATACAAACAGAGAGATAGATATAAATATACAATTCCACTCTAAATAACTACAAAATGCATAAAGTGTTTGGGAGCCAATTTACCAATACACACTCAGAAAGTATAAGCATATAATTGCAATAAGTATAAGCACATAATTAGAATACCATCTTTATCAGAATGAAGTAAGGCTTAAATAACCAGAGATGGTCAGGCTTTGCCAATCTAATGAAATGATGATGCCACCTAAGTTAATTTGCAAATGTAGCAGTATGCCATTCAAACTATCAAGGGGTCACTTTATGGAACTAGGCAAAATAACTAAAAATTCATCTTGAAAAATGAAAGCTAAATATGAATGGAGGTAGCCTAGCTGTACCAGATCTCAAACTATATTACAAAGCAATCATCATTAAAATTACTGGTTGAAAATAGATTGGTTGATCAGTGGAACAGACTAAGTACATAATACACAGTAAGTAATATTCATAGTAATCTGGTATTTGGTAAATGCAAAGATTCCAAATGCAAAGATTTGGGACAAAACCTCATTATTTTGACAGATACTGCTGGGAAAACTGGAAAACAGTTCAGTTTAAATTAGGTATAGACCAGCATCTCACAACATATACCAATATAAGTTCAAATGGGTATGTGATTTAGAAATAAAAGGTGATATAAGTAAAGTAGGGGAACACGGAATAGTTTACTTGTCAGATACATGGTTAAGGGAAGAATTTATGACAAAATAAAAAAGGGAGGGAGAGAAAGACTGTGGGATGTAAAATGGATAATTTTGATTTATGAAAATAAAAAGGTTTTGCACAAACGAAAAACCAATGCAACCAAGATTTGAAGGAAAGCAAAAAACTGGAGAAAATTTTTATAGCATTTTTCTCTGATAAAGGCCTCATTTCTCAAATAGATAGGAAATTGAATCAAATTTATAAGAATATGAGGCATTCCCCAGTTGATAAATGGTCAAAGGATATGAATAGCTTTCAGATGAAAAAAATCAAAGCTATATCGTCAGAGAGGAGAGAAAGCTCTAACCACTATTGATTAGAGAAATGCAAATTAAAACAGTTCTGAGGTACCACCTCATACTTATCAGATTGGCCAATACAACAGAAAAAGAAAATGATAAATATTGAAGAGGCTGTGTGAAAACTGAGATACTAATGCACTGTTGGTGGAGTGGTGAACTGATCCAGCCATTCTTGGAAAGCAATTTAGAGTTATTCCCAAACTTTGAAAGATGAAATTAGATCAATGCAGTTATAAGTCTTGGCTTCAGAGGACTGATGGTTAGTCATACTACCCTTCTTTCATCACAAAGGTCAGTCATTCAGTCCATTCAGTCAAAGAGTATTTATCAATTACCTGCTATTTGCCAGGCACTATGCTAAGCCCTAGGTATACACAGAAAGTCCTCAAATTGTTTCTGCTCTCAAGTAGTTTACAATCTAAAAGAAGAGACAACCTGTTAATAATTAAGTACAAACAAGATATAAACAGGCTAAGTTGAGAGTGGTCTCAAAAGAAACTAAGATTAAGGAGGACTGGGATTAGTTTCTTGCAAAAGGTGAGGCTTTGACTGTGACTTGAAGAAAATCAGCAGAGATAAGGATGGAGAGAATTTCAGAAATGGGGGACAGTCAGTGAAAATGCTGGAGACAGAACAGTATCAATGGATCACAGAATATGTGAATGAGGGAAGTAAGGTGTGAGAAGGCTGGAGTGATGTATATAATGGCGTGAGGAGTGATCAATCAGCAGGCTATTTGAACAGTCTAGGAGAGAGATAATGATGCCAACATGGTGGCAGTATCACCAGAGACAAGGGGGTGGTGATGGTGGTATACAGTAGATGCTAAGAAGGTAAAAATTACAGAAATTGAAAACTGATTAAATATTGGAGGTGAGAGAGAGTAGGCAAATGAGGATGACACCTAGGTTGTGAGCTAGTACTCTCAACAGTAATAGGGAAGATGGGAATAGGGCAAGATTTGCTTGTAAAGATAATTGAATTCAGATTTGAACATGTTGAGTTTAACACACCTATGGAATATCCAGATCAAGATATTTAACAGGATGTTGGAGATATAGGGTTGCATTTTGGAATAGAAGTTAGGACTGGACAAGTAAATCTGAGCGTCATCTTCATAGAGATGGTAACTGAAAGCATGGGAGCTGATGAGATCACCAAGTGAAATGATATAAAGAGAGAGAAAAGAAGGCCCATGGTTAGCAGCTGGATAGAGAATCAGGGAAGGAGACTGATAAGGAGTGATTAGATATGTAGGAGCAGAATCAGGAGAAATCAGTGGGACTAAAAACACCAAGAGAGAAGGGAGTATCATAAGAAGAAGAAGATGATCAATGCAGTCAAAGGCTAGAGAGATGTGGTCAAGATGGATGAAGACTGAGAAAATCCCATTAGAGATCATTAGCCATTTTGAGAGAACAGTGTCAGTTTAATGATGTTGTAAGCCAGAATTCAAAAAGTAATAAGGAAAGCAAATGGAGACACTTACTGTAGATAGTTTTATCAAGGAGTTTGGCCATACAGAGGGAGGAGAGATATAGGATGATATCTAATGGAAATGGACAGAGCAAGTGAGGGTTTTGTGAGGATAGGCAAATCATGGGTATATTTGTATGCATTTGGGGAGCAGTCAGTAGACAGGGATAGAATGAAGATTAGTGAGAAAATAGAACTGATAGAGGGGGCAATTTGCTGAAGAAAATGGGATATAATGGGATCGCTTGTTCTTGTAGAAGGGTTTTCTTTGGCAAGAAGAAAGACCATCTCTCCATGTGAAATAGGAATGGATAGAAGAGAAAGTGAAACATAAGAAAAATAACTGATATGGAGAACAGATGAAGAAGGGAAAACATAAGAATAATCAGACTACCTGAAAGTTATGATAAAAAAAAGAATCCTGATACAATAATACAAGAAATAATTAAAGAAATTGTCCTGAAGCATTAGAACAACCAGGGAAAGTGGAAATAGAAAAAATCCATCAAACACCACTTGAAAGAGATCCTAGGAAAACTCAAAGGAATAGTATAGTCAAATTCCAAAACCTCCAGATAAAGGACAGAATATTAAAAGCAACAAGAAAAATATCATTTCAAATATGATGTTGCCATAATTAGAATCACCAAAACCTACCATAGGAGACACCAAAGGATCGCAGGTCTTAGAACACTATATATCGAAGAGCAAAAGCACTGGGGCTCCAGCCAAAAGTATCATACCTAGCAAAGTTAAGCATAATCCTGAATGAAAAAAATAGACATTTGATCAACTGTCAGATTTTCAAGACTTTGTTTAAAAAAACCCCTGAAATTAATAGAATATTTGAGACACAAGAGTCAAAAGAAACACAAGGTACATACCAAAACTGACTACAAGAGATTCAATTAGAACAGAATGTTTACTTTTTATGTATGTAAAATGTATATATGTCTAAGATTGTCATTAGTAATTGTGTAGCTTGTAAGAAAGATTGGGGTAGACCTGACTATGATATGATGTTAAAAAGTAAAACCATTTAACAACAGCTAAAAAGAGTGATTATTTTATACAAATGAAGTGCAAGAGGAAGAATTGATACAGAGGAATTAGACAGGGGAAGAGGTCTGATATTTCTAGAAAACTACTTTCATTGGGAATGAGTTCAAGAGGGAGTAATACCTATATCTCTAGTACAAAAGTCCTCTAAATTAAGAAGAAATAAAATGGTAAAGGGATATGGTGGAGGTAGAGGACAAAGGAGGGATCTGTAGAGGGGAGGATGAGGGAATAGATTATAGGGGGCTCCAGAAAGGTGCTTAGATTTATAGGAATGGAAGGATAGTGGAGGGATCCTTGGAGGGGGTAGGCTAAGTAATAGGAGGGGAAGGTAGTAGGTAGAAGTAAAGTAGAGGAGTCAGAAGGATAGGAAACAACAGATATGCACAAACACAAAAACAAAGATCAGGAGTAGAATTAGTTAGGGAAAAGTATATGTGTATATATGTATGTATATATGTATATATCTACATTTATATAGTAATATATCTACACTTAATTGTAGCCTTCCATGGGAGAGGGGGCAGCTAGGTGGCATAGTGAATAGAGCACTGGCTGTGGATGCAGGAGGACCTGAGTTCAAATCCAGCCTCAGACACTTGACACTTACTAGCTGTGTGACCTTGGGCAAGTTACTTAACCTTCCAAAAAAAAAGACAAGAAAAAAATAAGAAAAAAAAGAAAAATAGCAATAAAAAATCCAAAAGAAACAGAAGTGTAGGAGATGGTGGGGCATGAGTTATGTCAGAGGAGGCCCAGGGAGAAAAAAGCATTCTCAGTTACTGGCCTCAATATTTTTAGTGACATATGAGGCAACGTTCTCAACTGAGAAAAGGAGGAGGAGGAGAACTTTGAGAGTTAAGGAGAGCAGAAAAGATTTTGAAAAAGCAGCTGTTGTGACTGGGATAGTGAATTTCTTCCCTTCCCTTCCCCTTCTCTTCCCCTTCCCTTCCCCTTCCCTTCCCTTCCCAAAACCTTAAACTACTACACTCTGAAGCCTGGAGTCCAATGGGCCCCTGTCTAAGGGCTCTTCTGGAGGCCCCTGGCCTAAAAGTGATTACCAATAGTAACTGTTGCTGATTCCCTCCCAGCCTGATGTCTTCATTTTTCTTTGCCTCATTAAAGGGGTCATGCCCTGGTTACTTCTTAAACAGGTCTATTCAATGAATGGGTGTTACCCCACTCTAAGTGAGTACCTGCATAGACCTTGGCCTAAAGGGGCCAAGGTCTCCCAGTGCATCCTGGGTCATCTCCAGTCATCCTGATGAATATCCAGTCACTGGATTCAGATGGCTCTGGAGAAGAAGTGAGGCTGGTGACCTGCCGAGCCCTCTCTCACTCAAAAACAAAGTCAAGTGCAAGTCATGTCATCATTTCTCTGATGGCATGGTCTTCTTTGGTAATGTGTGGGATGGCTCAGGTCCCTATATAAATCAATTACTCAGAGGCCTCTCAAAGTGATGACAGAAAAGAGATTTATTCGATTCTCGAGAAGCGGGGCTCACCTGTAGGAGTAGGAAAGCCCAAGACAAAGAAAAGGACAGTGATTTATATAGACCCTAATGCAAATCCCTCCTCCCCCCACTGACCATTATCCTCATTAGCTGAGAATATGGTCTTACATTCTAGACACGAAATCTAACCAATCCCTTTTGAAATGAAGACATCGAGGAATTATGTAAGTTTTGTCCAATCATTGAGACCCTAATACACTACACAGTTTTATATCCTTATATGGAACTAGTCTGTTCTAAAAATATTGTAACCTTGAGCCTTTAGGCCTTACCTCACCCCTGGGAGAAAAATTACAATCTGAGGAGTCTTCACTAAGTCTATCCCACTCAGTAATGAAGGATGAACACAAGTGAATTGATTAAGGAGGATGAAAAAGACTGCCTTGCTATAGGGAGGGGCCAGTTGAGATTATGTAAAATATATAAATATATTTCATATATTTTTATATATAAAATATATATAAAATGGCAAAGGATTCATTCAACACAATTTTGTTATTATCTACTTATCTGGTGCAGCATGTGAGTAAGAGGGAAAGCAGTGGAAGGTGGGAGTGATCCAAGCCTGGGGACTGGAAAGGCAAGATCTTTGACAGGACAGAGGTACAAAGGTCTCAGGAAGACAATGTAGAGTTGAACTGGTTCATCAAGGGATAACAATGGGGAAGGACAGAGAGAGTGTGGCCAGTGCAAGGGGTACTGGCCTGGAAAGAACTGACAGGTGGAGGGACTATTGGTCACAGTGAGGAGAAAGAACAGGGTTTGGAGTTACAAGGCAGAGGGAGAGGTGGAATGATAGCAGGAAATGATCAGATAAAAGAATTTCAGAGTTTGTGACCATGGAACAAGTGTTTGTGGAACACTTGTGAGTAATGACAAGATCAAGGATGTGGCCATGTCTGTGTTGAGGAGCTGTAGTGGGGGGAGGAGCAGGTCATGGGGAACATGCACATTGAGAAATTGGGAGGCAGCATATGATGAGTGTGTTGGTTTGTTCTATTTAAGTTTGCTTCTTTATTTTGAGGGAAAGAAGGTAGAGAAAGATACTGTTGAGGACAGTGGGAAAGGGTAGCATTGTAAAAGGTGTCAATAAAACACTCAAAAAAGAGAATTTGGAGTATAGAGTTAGAGAGTTGAGGACAATAAGGAGCAAATAGTTGTCGCTATTTTCTCAGTAAAAATGGAGGCAAATTCCTCTGGTGAGGAAAAGTGGTGGGAGAGGTCTTAGGAGCTCGAGGGAAAATAAGGTTTAGGATGGATCCCACAAGGAGAGGGAAAGGGTTGACCAAGAAAAGACAAAAAGGCAGCAATGCAACAGGGAGGACTTGATTGGAAGTGGACAACATGAACCTGTAGTGGACCCAGCTACCAGCTACTAGCTCAGTGAAGGGATTTCCTTTAGCACCCATTCAGCAGCTCTGGAGAATGAGGGGAGATCAGAGGGTTGGCAGGGAATGACGACTAGGAGGACAAGAGGCTAGAGTAAAGAGAGGAAGACAATCTGCAGCTCAAGTGAGCAATCCTAGGGTCATTCCTGAAGTAAAAAGTTAGGTTAGTTCAGCGTCCAGGGGCTAGGAGACCAGAGAGAGAGAGGGAGAGAACAAACATTATAGGTGATACTGGAGGACAAGTGAGTCCAAGGGAGATGACAATGACAGAAGGTGACAGGAAAAGTCACCCAGAGAGGAGAGAGGTGAAAGGGGAAAGAGAGGGTAGCACACAGAGAGGATAGGTACACTAGGAGTGGGGAAGGACAGAGACAGGGACAGAAACACAGAGAACAAAGAGGAAAACAGACAGGAGTGGGTACACCGACGGAGCAGAGGGATATTGGAAGAGAAGCAGGACATGGAGAGGACTCGGGGATGTAGAGACAGAAGTGTCAGAAGTGACATGGAGAGGGAATGGACACAGGGAGGGGGGACAGTCAGTCAGTACTAATTTATTAAACACCTACAGTATGACAGGCACTCTACTAAGGAGGGGAGGGAGGAACAAAGATAAGAAAAACAAGGTCCCTGCCCTGAAGGAGTTCACATTCTAATGAGTTCACACCATGAAAACAACTATGCTCATACAAGACATTACTTACTCAGTGCAAATGAGAGGTCATCCCAGAAAGATTACCTACTAGTAATGTGTGTATGTGTGTGTGTAAGAGAGGGTTGGAGGGGTGATGGTCCCTCCCCCCATGGGAATTGGGAAAAGCCTATTAAATAATATTTATACATACAAAGTATAACAGAAAAAAGAAAGTATTCATATAGTTGCTCCCTCATTTAAAGTTCTATTTTAAAGGAGGGGTTTGTTTAGGTTTGGTTTTCTGAAAAATAGCTATTTCTTCAATATCACTTAAAAAATAATCTAAGGAGATTAGATTTAGTGATCCCTCCCAGCTCTGACATTCTGGAATCCTGGGACCTGACATTCATTTCCTTCATGAGTCCCAGTATCAGACTGATGTGAAGGATTTCAGGTGTTCAGGATGGTGAGTACCTGTCTGAGAGGGAGGCTGGCTAATTTCACCTGGGATTTTGAGAGGCTGAGTGGGTGGGTAATCTGGGATGAGAGGAATAGTGAACTCCCCAAAGAGGAGTAGATCTCCCAGGGCCTGAGCCCACAATCTAGTGATGTAATGGGAAGAGTATTGGTCTAGAAATCAAAAGACCTGGCTCCCATCACCTGGGTTAGTACACCTGGGTGAGAAGGGGCAATTCAGAGACCTCTCCTGGGCCTCCCTTTTCTCCTCTATTCAATGGGGAGGTTGGTCCTAGATGATCTCTGAGACCTCTTCCAGTTATGAAACCTACGGGCTCCACTTCCAATCTGGGCCTTTCAAGTGAACTCAGCAAGATTAACTGAGTCCTTATTATATGTTGACAGGGTTTACAGTACTCCCTGAAGAGAATAATATAAACATACAGAATATAAAGTATATCAATTATATATAAACATACAAATTATATATATAAATATATGAATTAAATATATAAATAATATAAAGGTGACAAATAATACAGTCTAGGTATATATAAGGGCTGTTGTTTCTATTTTTGTTTGTTCTTTGTTCTTGAAGAAAAGCAATGACATCAGGAAAGTGATGTCTTGACTTGAGAGTGAATTGGATTTAAGTGAGACTGGGCTGTGCAAAGTCACCAGCCTCACTCTCTCCTCCAGAATCATCTGGGTCCAGTGGCAAGATACAGGTCAGGAAGACTGGAGAGGACCCAGGATGCAGTGGGAGACCTAAGGTCTTTCTCAGGTCTCAGTTTGTCTGGGGCAATGTCCCTGGTAGGGAGGTAAGGTGGAAAGGGAAGGGGTATGAGTTAGTAAGAATGTATAGAAATCCAAGATGATAAAAGTGAACATAAGAACACACATTCATAAGAAAAGAGAAACAAGTTTCCAAGAGGAAACACAGAAATAAAGTTGTTTACTAGCTTTCTAACTCAACGTATACTTAAAAATCGCTTGTAACAGAAATTGAAAGTTTCACACGGGATCCATTCTTCTCACTTTCCAGGAACTAAATGTTTGATTTAAATGTTTGGTTTTGCCAAGTTCATAAGCCAAAGAGAATCCACTTATATTACAAGCACTCTCCTCTTCCTAATCATCCTTCTCCCAGTCCCCAAGGCTCACCACCTAGGAATCCTCCTGGACACCTCGTTCTCTTTCACTGTCCATATCCAATCCATTCCCAAGACCTGTCAACTCGACCTTCCCAACATCTCTGGTATAGGCCTTGCCTCCTTCTCTTTTCCTATATTGCTCCTCTACACTGGTGAAGGCCCTATCACCTTTTACAAACCATTAGCTGGACTTCTGAAACATCCTGCTGGTTGGTCTCCCTGCCTCAAATCTCTCCTCACTCCAGTCCTTCTTCCATTCAGTTATCAAATTGAGCTTCCCAAGGCACAGGTCTGACAATCTCACCCTCTCTAGTCAATAAACTAAAATGGCTTCTTATTATCTCCAGAATCAATCAATTAACATTTATTAATTGCTTACTATGTTGCCAGGCACTGTGCTAAGTGCCGGGGATAGAAAAAGAGGTAAAAGACAATCCCTGTCCTCAAGGAGCTTACCATCTAATAGGGGAGACAGCATGCAAACAAATGCATGTATAGCAAGCTATATAGAGCATAAATAGAAAATAATTAATAGAGGGAAGGCACTAGAATTAAAAGGCGTTGGGGAAGGCTTCTTGGAGAAGGTGAGACTTTTGTTGGGACTTTGAGGAAACTATGGAGGTCAGTATTCAGAGAGACACCTCTTGACACTGAAAATTATCACTATTTGTCCCCCATATGAGGAATTTTCTCTACCTGGATTCCTGTCTTCACCCAATGGATTTTCTGGCTTCCTTCCTTTCCTAGATAAAACTTTACCTTCTGTAAGAGTCTTTCCTGACTCCCTCAGTGCTATTGCCTTTTCTCTGTTGATTATCTTCAGTTTATCTTGTATATATCTTGTCTGTACATAGTTGTTTGCATGTCATCTCCTCTATTAAACTGTGAACTCACTGAGAAAAAGGATTGTTTTGGGCTTTCTTTGTATTCCCAGTGCCACCTCCAACATAGTATATGATTAATAAATGCTTGATGACTGAATAAAAAAAGTCTCCCTTTAAGAACCATAGTCTGTAATGAGAAAACAGGTTTAATATGTATTTGTAGAACCTATATAAAATTACATGCTTTCTTGGTTGGGGGAGGGGAAAGATGGGGAGACAATTTGGATCTCAAAATCTTATGGAACTGAAGGATAAATAAATAAATAAATTTAATGATTTTTTTTTTTTTTACAAAAGAACCATAGTCTAGTGGGGAGCAGGCAGATGGAGTAGGATCAAGGATGTGCCCCAAACCAAGTAAAATTCAAGGTAAGACTCAAATCAGATCATGTACTCCGATCCACTCCACTCCATCATCCATTCAGCCACTAAAGTGACTTTCCTAAAGTACAGGTCCAATTATATCACTTCTCTACTCAATAGACTCCAGTTCCCTATTGCCTCCAGAATCAAACGTTTACGATGCTGTGTTTGGCACTCAACGTCCTTCCTTTCCAGACTTCTTATGCCTTACTTCCTAACAGGTGCTCTTCAGTCTAGTAAGACTGGCCTCCTGGTAATATCACAAAGAAGACACTCCATCTCTCAGCTCGGGCATTTTCCCTGACTGTCCTCTGTGCCTCTCTCTCTTCTGCTCTGACTACTGCCCTCCCTCCTTTCTTTTAGGTCTCAACAAAAATCCCTTCTTTTATTGGAATTCTTCCCCAAACACTTTTTATTGTAGTTGTTTCCCTCTATTATTTCCTATTTATCCTGTGCATCTAACTTGCTTTGTATACATGTGTTTGTATGTTGTCTCCCCCATTAGATTCTAAGCTCCTTGAATGCAGGGAGCATCTTTTGCCTCCCTTTGTATCCCCACTGCTTAGAACAATGACTGGCACATAGTAGGTACTTAATAAACATTGACTGATTGACAGATTGCAAATAAAGCACCTTAAAACATTTGAGGTCTCATAGAAAAGCAAGCTATCATTAGACCTTGAGAGCAGCAAAGGAGAGAGCCAAAACATTATAAGAAATTTGAGGAGGCAGAGAATGTTTTCAGGACTGGGTTCAGGGAAGTTTTCCTGGAGGAGGCCCCAATTCATCTAGGACACACAAGTGAGGAAGGAGTTTCAATTAATTTAGATGAGAAAAAAGAGACCTAGGGGACCATGTAAGCAAAAGGGTACAAAGTTGGGAGAGGACAAGCAGAAAGGAAGAGTTCAGTAGATCATTCCCACCCAGGGACTTAATAGACATGGATGGGGCAGGAACTTGATCCTCAGGAAATGAAAGGGTGCTTATTAAATGAAGAGAGAGGCAGCAAGAATCATTGAAAGAGCATTGACTTGAGAATCAGGAGCTTGGGTTCAAATCCTTGCTCTCTGAGACCTTGGGCACATAGAAACCTCCTTAAGCTTCAATTTTCCTCATGTGTTCGATGAGGGGGTTGGGCTACATGACTTCGGAGGTCCTTTTCTTGTTAAGACATTTTATATTCCAATGCTCCTTTCTTCTCTGGTCTAAATTAATGAGTGAAGCATTTATCAAGCACTCACTATGTGTAAAGGTCTGTGCTGAGCGCTGGGGATACAGATACTAAAGTAAGACTGTCCTTGCTTTCAAGGAGCTGCCATTCTATTGGGGAAGACAACACATAGGGAAGGCTTCAGATGTAAGTCACTGGAAAGGCACCATGGTCTCTAACACGTAGTGGTGAGGCAGATGTTAATGCTTTTTAAACAATGTCATTTTCACTGATAAAATCAGTTTCTGTTATTGAACCCTCTAACAGTGCCAAGGGCTTTGGCAAAACGAATGTTCTTTTCTGGGTCTTCAGTAGATGGGGCTGTAGTGCAGGAAGAGCAGTTGCAGGACTGCCTGCATCTCCACAGGGGTGGCTGACCCAGATGATGGCTGTGGCTTTGGGCTGGAAGCACTGCTCACCCAAAGACTCTTGTGTTCAGAATCTAGGGCTGTCTCTACCAGTCCAAGAGAGATGGCAGTGCTGCTGTTAGTGGTGGTGACTGTGGAGGCAGGGTTGGGGAAAGGATCCCTAGATCACAGACTGTTGGAACTGGGAAGATCCTTAACATAAAAGTGAGGAGCTTCATGGATTATCCCACTCTTTTCAAAGTAAGTACAACCTTCCTTAGACAAGAAGAGTTATTAATTGAATCAATCCATCAGAATCCAGTGTGAACAGGATCTGTATATATCTTCTGGAATTAATCCAAAGCACTGCCTTAAGGGATTTGACCATGCCTTTAGGAACTTGTATGAAAGAGAGGACCCATCCCGGAAGAAGAGAGAGATTCTTAGGGTTTGGAAGCAGAGAGGGAGGAGCAGAGTCATAGAAGGCTGAGCCAAGAACTAGCAGAGCTAGGTCAACCAGCAACAGGAGAAAGAGAAAGCAGGACTGAGCTGGGGCAGAAAAGGAGAATACCAAAGACTGACATGGGTTCTATGAGCATCTCAGAGTAGAAGACCCAGGCTGGTGCCACCAGTGTACCTGCCTACTCTGGGCCCAAGGAAAGTTCCAAGAAGATGTCTGCTCCTTCCCCAACTTCTCCTTTTAATGACTATTTAGTCACAGACACTATCATATAATCTGCTATTTAGTCACACAAAGTTTTCAGTAACCTGAATTTTGCCTCAATTATAAAGAGGCCAGGAGTTAAAAAGACAGATATAAATGTCAATTTAGGCAGAGCCCAACCTCTGCCTAAATGTTATGAATTTTGGGGGTCAGAGTTAAGACAGTGGAGTAGAAAGATGCACATATGCTAGCTCTTTCCCCAGAGCCCATAAAATACCTGTAAAAAAGGACTCTCAACAAATTTTAGAGGAGCAGAAGTCACAGAATGACAGAGTGAAAGAGATTTCCAGCCAAAAGTAACCTGGAAGGCCGACAGGAAAGGTTGCTGAATGGAGGGGAGCCCAGTCCTAGCCTAGTGGCACCAGGAGGAACAGGACCAGAACAGACCTCTGGGGCAGAATTCCCAGCAGGGAGGGTCTCAGTTCTCTCAACCCACAAGTGCCAAAGAAAGCTTCAAAGGTCAGTAAGAGGGCTTTCCCAACTGTATAAGAGGGGACCAGGGTCTCTCCTAGCACTGGCCCCTAGTGGTGGTAGTGGCAGCAGTAGCAGGGGTGGTGGCAGCAAGGCGGGTCCATTTGTGAAACACTGGGACTAAAGCCCCTGGGGGACTTGAGCAGCTGATGTGGACCTCAGCTCTGAGTGGAGACTCACCCCCAACTAAAGCTCCTGGGGGAGAAGAGCAGGTGATTTGAATTTCAGCCCTGAGCACAGTCCTGGGGGGAGGAAGAGCACTAGGACCCTCCTCTTGACAAAGGATTCAGAAGTCAAGTAACTAGCCAGGAATATGTCCCCAAAAGGGAAAAAAAATAAGACCACAGAAGGTTACTTTCTTAGTGAACAAGTTATTTTCTTCCATCCCTTTGGATGAATAACAATATCAGAGGAAGTCAAGGCTTCTGCATCCAGTACCTTCAAAATGAACATGCAATGGCCTCAGGCCATGGAAAAGCTTGAAAAGTGAGTCAACAACTTGCTAAAGAGACCCCAGAAATGCTGCGGAAAATAACACCTTTAAAAATAGGCTAACTCAATTGGAAAAAGAGGTCCAAAAAGCCAATGAGGCGAAGAAGGCTTCAAAAAGCAGAATTAGCCAATGGAAAAGGAGGTTCAAAAGTCTACTGAAGAAAATAGTTCTTTAAAAATTAGAGTGGAGTTCAGGGAAGCTAAGGACCACATGATAAACAAAGAAGTTATAAAACAAAACCAAAGGAATGAAAAAAATAGAAGATAATGTGAAATATCTAATTGGAAAAACAACTGACCTGGAAAATAGGTCCAGGAGAGACAATTTAAAAATTATGGGAAGCCACGATCAAAAAAAGAGTCTAGACATTATCTTTCATGAAATTATCAAGGAAAACTGCCCTGATATTCTAGACCCAAAGAACAAAATAAATATTGAAAGAATCCACCTATCACCTCCTGAAAGAGACCTGAAGAGAGAAACTTCTAGGAATATTGTGGACAAATTTTAGAGTTCCCAGGTCAAGGAGAAAATATGTCAAACAGCTAGAAAGAAACAATTTGAGTATTGTGGAAATACAATCAGGATAACACAGGATCTGGCAGCTTCAACATTAAGGGATTGAAGGGCTTGGAATAGCATATTCCAGAAGTCAAAGGAACTGGGATTAAAACCAAGAATCACTTACCCAGCAAAACTGAGTATAATATTTCAGGGGAAAAAATGGTCATTCTATGATACAGACAACTTTCAAGCATTCTTGATGAAAAGACCAGAGCTGAATAGAAAATTTAACTTTCAAACACAAGAATCAAGAGAAGCATGAAAAGGTAAACAGGAAGGAGAAATCACAAACGACTTTCTGAAGCTCAACTGTTTATATTCCTACATAGAAAGATAATATGTGTAACTCTTAAGACTTTTCTCAGTATTTGGGTAGGTGGAGAGATTATACACATACACACATATAGACAGAGAGCACAGGTTGAGTTGAATCAGAAGGGATGATATCTATAAAAAATAAAATTAAGGGGTGAGAGAGGAATATATTGGGAAGAGAAAGGGAGAAATGGGATGGGGCAAATTATCACTCATAAAACAGATAAGAAATATCTTTTTCAGTGGAGGAGAAAAGGGAGGAGGTGAGAGGGGAAAAGTGAGGCTTACTCTCTTTATATGTGGCTTAAGGAGGGAATAACATGGTCACTCAATTTGGTATGAAAATGTAGCTTACACTACAGGAAAGTAGGGGAGAAGGGGACAAGTGAGGTGAAGGGGATGATAGAAGGGAGGGCAAATGGAGAAGGGAGTAATTACAAGTAAACACTTTTGGGTAGGGACAAGGTTAAATGAGAGAATAAAATAAATGGGGGACAGGGTAGGATGGAGGGAAATATAGTTAATCTTACACAACATGACATATTATGGAAGTCTTTTGCAGAATGACACATATATAGCCTTTATTGAATTGCTTACCTTCTCAGTGGGGATGGGTGAGGAGAGAGGAAGGGAGAGAAGTTGGAATTCAAAGTAGTAGAAACGAATTTGAGAACTGTTATTGCTTATAACTGGGAAATAAGGAGGTAATGGGGTATAGAAATCTATCTTTCCCTACAAGAAAAGAGAGAAGATGGGGATAAGGGAAGGGTGGGGTGTGATAGAAGGGAGGGCTCATTGAGGGAAGGGGTAATCAGAATGCAAGGTGTTATGGGGTCGGGGGAGGGGAGAGATGGGGAGAAAAATTGGAACTCAAAATTTTGTGGAAATGAATGTTGAAATTTAAAAATACATAAACTATAAAAACATGTTATGAATTTTCCTAATTCATTAGGTTTCATCTGAAATAAATTCTTTAATGTTGCAGAAGAGAGAACCATATGGGCCAAAGGGGACATTATTTTGACTCTAGGCTCACTTTCCAAATAGGTTAATTAGAGTCATGATATCAAAACAACAAGAACTCATTTGAACTCTCCCAAATTCCCCATCAAACAACTTTAAAAGAACTCTTTAAATCAAATACTGGAGCAGCAGAACCAATAAAAGGTTGGGGTGAAACAATTTTTCAGTCCAAGACAACTTAGGAGGTTGGCAGGAAAGGACTGTCTCACCAGGAATAAGCTCCAGGAACACACAACAGGTAGCATAGGTATCAACAGGACAGCAGCTTTAGGAGCTCTCAGCCCACAGATGGTCAAGGGGTCAGAAAGAAATTACAGGGAACTCTTTGCTGGCACTGGGTGCAGGACAGTGACAGATACATTGTCTCGTAAGTAGTTCCAGGTTATGGTCTCAGGACAAAAAGAAAGAGTAGCACACAGGCACTTGCAGTCTTGGGGGAGCAGTAGCCCAAGTCACAGTTCTAGGGCAGACAGGAGTGCCTGTGGAGGTTCTCAGGTAGAGCACAGGCCAAGTGAACAGTGACTACATCTCTATTTAGATCATACGTCATTGGAAGAACTGAAAACTTCCAGACCTCCAGAACTAGCTCTGAAAACAACAGCGCAAAAGACCTGAAGTTTAGAACAGTGCTTCCTATACCTCAGGAGCAGAGTCCAAATTTAGCCTAAAGTTAAGTCAAGAAATAGTCTAGAAAAATGAAAAAAAAACCAACAAAAAAGAATCTGATTATAGAAAGTAACTACGGAGACAGAGAAGATCAAGACATAAATCCAGAAGAAGACAATGAAATCAAAATAAAGACATTCAAAGTCTCAAAGAAAAACATGTGAATTGGATACAAGCCCCAAAACAATTCCTGGAAGAGCTCAAAAACGATTTTAAAAATCAAATAACAAAGGTAGAGGGAAATGGAGAAAAGAAATGAGAGTGATACAAGAAAAGAATCAACAGAGGGGGCAGAGCCAAGATGGCGGAGTAGAAAGACACACATAAGCTAGCTCCAAACCCACAGCCCATGAAATATCTGTAAAAAAGAACTCCAAACAAATTCTGGAGCAGCAGAAGCCACAGAACAACAAAGCGGACGAGATTTCTGTTCCAGAGAGCCTGAAAACCTCTCGTAAAAGGTCCTTTGCACTGCAGACCTGGAGTGGAGCCCAGCCCTCCTTGGCCGCGTGGTGCCGAGAGGAGCGGATCCGAGCGGGCTTCTGGGACAGAATCTCCAGCAGCCGCATGGGTCCCTGCACCCACAAGTGACAAGGGTTGGTGAGAGGGTCTCTTTGGTGGGTCAAGAGAGGAGTGGAGTGCCCCCATAACTCAGGCCCCCTCGGGAGGCAGCAGCAGAGGCAGCAGCAGACCTGGGATCCCCAAGCAGGCAGGAGCCCCAATCCATTGTTGAAGGTCTCTGCATAAACCCCCTGAGGGAACTGAGCCTGAGAGGCAGCCCTGCCCTGACCTGAGCACCTGAACTTGATCTCACACTGAATAGCAGCCCCACCCCCGCCCAAAGCCCTGAGGCTGGGAAGCAGCATTTGAATCTCAGACCCCAAGCACTGGCTGGGAGGATGTGGAGGCCAAGTGGTTGTGAAGAGAACATTCAGAACTCAAGTCACTGGCTGGGAAAATGCCCAGAAAAGGGAAAAAAAATAAAACTATAGAAGGTTACTTTCTTGGTGAACAGGTATTTCCTCCCTTCCTTTCTGATGAGGAAGAACAATGCTTACCATCAGGCAAAGACACAGAAGTCAAGGCTTCTGTATCCCAGCCCACCCATTGGGCTCAGGCCATGGAAGAGCTCAAAAAGGATTTTGAAAATCAAGTTAGAGAGGTGGAGGAAAAACTGGGAAGAGTAATGAGAGACATGCAAGCAAAGCATGAAAAACAAGTAAACACCCTGCTAAAGGAGACCCCCAAAAATGCTGAAGAAAATAACACCTTGAAAACCAGCCTAACTCAATTGGCAAAAGAGGTTCCAAAAGCCAATGAGGAGAAGAATGCTTTCAAAAGCAGAATTAGTCAAATGGAAAAGGAGATTCAAAAGCTCACTGAAGAAAATAGTTCTTTCAAAATTAGAATGGAACAGATGGAGGCTAATGACTTTCTGAGAAACCAAGAAATCACAAAACAAAACCAAAAGAATGAAAAAATGGAAGATAATGTGAAATATCTCATTGGAAAAACAACTGTTCTGGAAGATAGATTCAGGACAGACAATTTAAAAATTATGGGACTACCTGAAAGCCATGATCAAAAAAAGAGCCTAGACATCATCTTTCATGAAATTATCAAGGAAAACTGCCCTGAGATTCTAGAACCAGAGGGCAAAATAAGTATTCAAGGAATCCACAGATCACCACCTGAAAGAGATCCAAAAAGAGAAACTCCTAGGAACATTGTGGCCAAATTCCAGAGTTCCCAGGTCAAGGAGAAAATATTGTAAACAGCTAGAAAGAAACAATTTAAGTACTGTGGGAATACAATCAGGATAACCCAAGATCTAGCAGCTTCTACATTAAGGGATCAGAGGGAGTGGAATAGGATATTCCAGAAGTCAAAGGAACTAGGACTAAAACTAAGAATCACCTACCCAGCAAAACTGAGTATAATACTTCAGGGGAAAAACTGGTCTTTCAATGAAATAGAGGACTTTCAAGCATTCTTGATGAAAAGACCAGAGCTGAAAAGAAAATTTGACTTTCAAACACAAGAATGAAGAGAAGCATGAAAAGGTAAACAGTAAAGAGAAGTCATAAGGGACTTACTAAAGTTGAACTGTTTACATTCCTACATGGAAAGACAATATTTGTAACTCTTGAAACTATTCAGTATCTGGGTACTGGGTGGGATTATACACACACACATGTACACGCACACGCACACACACATAGAGACAGAGTGCACAGAGTGAATTGAAGAGGATGGGATCATATCTTAAAAAAATGAAATCAAGCAGTGAAAGAGAAATATATGGGAGGAGAAAGGGAGAAATGGAATGGGGCAAATTATCTCTCATAAAAGAGGCAAGCAAAAGACTTATTAGTGGAGGCATAAAGAGAGGAGGTGAGGGAAAAACATGAAGTTTACTCTCATCACATTCCACTAAAGGAAGGAATAAAATGCACACTCATTTTGGTATGAAAATCTATCTTACAATACAGGAAAGTGGGGGATAAAGGGATAAGCAGGGTGGGGGGGATGATGGAAGGGAGGGCATGGGGAGGAGGGAGCAATTTGAGGTTGACACTCATGGGGAAGGACAGGATCAAAAGAGAGAACAGAAGTAATGGGGGACAGGATAGAATGGAGGGAAATATAGTTAGTCTTATGCAACACGACCATTATGGAAGTCATGTGCAAAACTACACAGATTTGGCCTATATTGAATTGCTTGCCTTCCAAAGGGAAGGGGTGGGGAGGGAGGGAGGAAAAGAAGTTGGAACCCAAAGTTTTAGGAACAACTGTTGAGTACTGTTCTTGCCACTAGGAAATAAGAAATATAGGTAAAGGGGTATAGAAAGTTATCTGGCCCTACAGGACAAAAGAGAAGATGGAGACAAGGGCAGAGAGGGATGATAGAAGAGAGAGCAGATTGGTGATAGGGGCAATTAGAATGCTCGGTGTTTTGGGGTGGGGGGAAGGGACAAATGGGGAGAAAATTTGTAACCCAAAATTTTGTGAAAATGAATGTTAAAAGTTAAATAAATTAATTAATTTTAAAAAAAGAAAAGAATCAACAGCAAGGTAAAAGAGGCACAAAAAGTACTGAAGAAAATACCTTAAAAAACAGAATGGGCAAATGGAAAAAATGGATACAAAAATTCACTAAAGAAAAGAACTCTTTAAAAAGCAGAATTTACCAAATGGGGAAAGGGTAGAAAAGCTCACTAATAATCAAATCAAAATAATGAAAGACAGAAAATAGGAAATATCTCATTAGAAAAGCAACTCACCTGAAAATAGAACAAGGAGAGATAATTTAAGAATTTTTGGACAATCTGAAAACCATGATAAATTATTGGACAATCATTGGACAAACCATGATCAATTACTGGACAATCTGAAAACCATGATCAAAAAACTGGATATCATATTTCAAGGAATCATAGAGGAAAACTGCCCTGATACTCTAGGAGAATAAATAAAATAGAAATTTGTGGAATCCATTAATCATCTCCTGAAAGAAATCCCCAAATGAAAACCCCCCAGGAACATTATAGACAAATTTCAGAGCACCAAGATCAAGGAGAAAATATTACAAGCAGCCAGAAAGAAACAACTCATGGAGTTACAGTCAGCATAACACAAGATCTAACAGCTTCTGTTTTAAAAGATCAGAGGGCTTGGAATATGATATATTGGAGGCAAAGGAGCTGGAATTACAATGAAGAACAACTACCCAGCAAAACTGAATATAGTCCTTCGGGAGAAAAATGGATATTCAAAGAAAGAGGACTTTCAATCATTCTGATAAAAAACAGAATGGAATAGAAAATTTGACTTTCAAATACAAGACTCAAAAGAAGCATAAAAAGAGAAACAGGAAAGAGAAATCAAGGGATTCATATGGTCAAACTATTTACATTTCTATGTGGGAAGAAGATATTTGTAACCCCTAAGAAGCTTATCATTATTAGAGCATTTTTAAAAAGTACACATAGACAGAGGGTATGGGAGTGAGTTGACAGTGATGGATGATTAAAAAAAAATAAGATTAAAGGGTGAGAAAGAAAGATGCACTGGGAGAAGGGAGTGGAAGAATGGGAAAATTATCTCATAAAAAAGACAGAAAAGGAAGAATTTTTACAATGGAGGGTAAGATGGGAATGGTGGCAGATAGTGCTTGAACCTTGAACTTCTCATTAGAATTGGCTCAAGAGTGAATAATATACAGACTTGTTAGGGTATAAGAATCTATCTTACCCTACAAGGAATTAGGAACGGAAAAAGATAAGGGAAAGGGAATGGGACCGATAGAAAGAAAGGTGAATTAAGTGATGCAGTAGTCAGAAGTAAAACAGACTTTTGAAGAGGAACGGAGTAAAAAGAGAGAAGGATAAACAGGGGGAAAATAGGATGGAGGGAAATAGCCAATTAGTAATAACAACTATGAATGTGAATGGGATGAACTCACTCATAAAATAGAAGCAGATAGAAGAATGGATTAAAAACCAGAATCCTATAATATATTGTACACAAGAAACATACTTGAAACAGAAAGATATACACCGAGTAAAAATAAGGTACTGGAACAGAGTCTATTATACTTCGGCTGAAGTAGAAAAAGCTGGGATAACAATCGTAACTGCAGACTAAGAGAAAGCAAAAATAGACCTAATTAAAAGAGATAAACAGGGAAACTACATTTTTCTGAAAGGTACAATGAAGTGTTATCAATACTAAACATATATGCACCAAATGGTATGGCATCCAAATTCTATAAAAAAGTTAAATAGGAGGAAATAGATAGTAAAACTATACTAATGAGGGACCCCACTTTTCCCCTCTTAGAACTAGATAAATACAACAAAAATAAACAATAAGTTGGGGAGATGAATAGAATTTTAGAAAAGTTGGATATGACAGACCTCTGGAGAAAATTGAGTAAGAATAGAAAGGAATATACACCTTCTCAGCTACACATGGGATCTTCATAAAAAGTGACCATGTACTAAGGCATAAAAAACTCACAACCAAATGCAGAAAAGCAGAAACACTGAATCCATCCTTTTTCAGATCATGATGAGATAAAAATTACATTCAGTAAAAGTCCATGGAGACACAGATTAAAAATTAATTAGAAACTAAATAATCTGTTCCTAAAGAATGAGTGGATCAAACAACAAATCACAGAAACAATCACAAATTTCATGAAAAAGAATGACAACAAGAAAACAACATACCAAAATAGGGGATGCAGTGAAAGGAGTACTTAGGGGAAATTTCATATCTGTAAATGCTTACATCAATAAAATAGAGAAAGAACACATCAATGAATTGGGCATGCAACTAAAGAAAAACTAGAAAAGGAATACATTAAAAATCTTCAGCGAAAGAACAAATTGGAGATCCTGAAAACCAAAGGAGGGATTAGCAAAATTGAAAGTAAGAAAACCTTTGAACTAATAAATAAAACTAGAATTGTTTTTATTTAAAAAACAATAAAATGGATAAACCATTGGTTAATTTGATTAAAAAAAGAAAAAAATCAAATACTCAGCACTGAAAATTAAAAGGGTAAATTAATCAACAATGAATATGAAACTGGAGCAATTATTAGGAGCTATTTTACCCAACGATATGCCAATAAATTCAACAATCTAAGTAAAGTGGATGAATATTTACAAAAATATAAATTGGTTAAATTAACAGAAAATTAAATAGAATAACTCCATTTTAAAAAATGAAATTGAACAAACCATTAGTGAACTCCTTAAGAAAAAATATTCCCAGGACCAGATAGATTCACAAGTGAATTCTATCAAACATTTAAAGAATAATTAATTCCAATATAATATAAACTATTTGGAAAAAAAATGGGTAAGAAGGAGTCCTATTAAAATCATTTTATGACACAAATATAGTACTGATACCTAAGTCAGGAAGAGTAAAAACAGACAGAAAACTGTAGACCAATTTCCCTAATGTATATTGATGTAAAAAATTTAAATAAAATGCTAGCAAGGAGATTATAGTAATATATTACAAAGATCATACACTATGACTAGATGGGATTTATACCAGGAATTTAGGGCTGGTTCAACATTAGGAAAACTATCAACATAATAGACCATCTAAATAACAAAAAGAACAAAAATTATATAATTATTTCAATAGATTGCCAAAAAAGCTTTTGATAAAATACAGCACTCCTTATTAAAGAGAATTCTAGAAAGCATAGGAATAAATCAAGCTTTCCTCAAAATAATTAAGTATTATCTATCTAAAACCATCAGCAAACATTATCTATAATGGGGACAAACTAATAAGATCAGGGTGAAGTAAGGACGTCTATTATCACCACATTATTCAATGTTATACTAGGAATGTAAGCTATAGAAATAAGAGAAAAATAGGTAATGAGGTAATAGGTAAAGAATAGGTAATGAGGAAACAAAACTATCACTCTGCAGAAAATAAGATGGTATACTTCAGAGAATCCTAGAGAATCAACTAAATAACTAGTTGAAATGATTAACTTCAGCAACACTGAAGGATAAAAAAAATAAGCCTACATAAATCATCAGCATTCCTATATGTTAGAAAGTCCAGCATGAAGAGATAGAATGAGAAATCTCATTTAAAATAACTATAGACAGTATAAAATACTTAAGAGTCTACCTGCCAAGAGAAACCCAGGAACTATATGAACACAATTACAAAACACTTTTCACATGAATAAAGTCAGTTCTAAACAACTGAAAGAATACTAATTGCTCATGGCTAGGCTGAGTCATTATAATGAAAATGACATTTCTACCTAAATTCATTTATTCAGTGCCATACCAATCAACCTATGAAAAATATTTTATAGAGCTAGAAAAAAACAAAAACAAAATTCATCTGGAAGAACAAAAGGTCAAGAATGTCAAGGGAATCAATAAAAAAAAAGTGAAAGAAGATGGCTTAGCAGTACCGGATTTCAAACTGTTTACAAAGTGGTAATGGTCAAGAAATTGAGTGGTGGATAAATAGAATAGATTAGGTACACAATGTACAGTGGTAAATGATCATAGTTATCTAGTGTTTGCTAGACGCAAAGATCCCAGCTTTTTTGGGAAAAAAATTACTTTCTGTCAAAAATTGCTGGGAAAACTGGAAGGCACTTTGGCAGAAATTAGGTATAGAGCAATATTTCACAATGAATACCAAGATAAGGTCAAAATGGGTACATGATTTAGAAATAAAGAGCTATGTAATAAGCAAATTAGGGGGAGCATGGAATAGTTTACTCATCATATCTATGGATAAAGGAGGAACTTATGACCAAATAAGGGATAGAGAGTATTGTGGGATTTAAAATGGATAATTTTGATTACATTAAATTAAAAAGGTTTTCCACAAACAAAACCAGTGTAGTTAAGATTAAAAGGAAAGCAGAAAACTGGGAACAAAATTTTCAACAACTTTCCCTGATAAAGGTCTTATTTCTCTGACATATAGAGAAGTAAATCAAATTTATAAGAATATGAGACATTCCACAATTGATAAATAGTCCAAGCATAAGAACAGTTTTCAGACAAAGAAAATAAATGTGAAAAAGTGCTCTGAATCAATATTGATTAGAGAAATGCAAACAAAAAGAACTCTGAGGTACCAACTCACACATATCAGATTGGTCAATATGACAGAAAAGGGAAATAACAAATGTAGGAGAGGATGTGGAAAAATTTGGACACTGATGCACTCTTTGTGCAGTTGTGAACTGATTCAACCATTCTGGAGAGCAATTTGGAACTATGCCCAAAGGGCTATAAAACTGTTCATATTCTTTGACCCAGCAATACTACTACTAGGTCTATATCTCAAAGAGACCAAATAAAATTAAAACATCCTATATGTACAAAAATTTTTAAAGCAGCACTTTTTGTGGTGGCAAAGAACTGGAAATGGAAGAAATTTCCATCATTTGGGGAATGACTGAAGAAACTGAGATATATTATTGTGATGGAATACTTTGCAACAAGAAATGAAAAGCAGGTTGCTTTCCAAAAAACCCAGAAAGAGTTACATGAACTGATGCCAAGTGAAGTGAGCACAGCTGATAATTATCATTGTACACAGTAACAGCAATACTGTATGATAATAAACAGTGAATGACTTGGTTATTCTCAGCAATATAGTGATACAAGATAATTCCAAAGAACTTATAGTGAAAAAATGCTATCCACCTCCAGAGAAAGAATAAATAGATTCTGAAGGTAGATCAAAACACACTTTCTACACTTTATTTTTCTTGCTTTTTTTCCCCCTATATTCTCTTTTTCAATATGGATAATATGAAAATATGTTTTGCATGACCGCACATGTATAATCTATATCAAAGTGCTCTCAGGGAGAGAGGAAGCTATTTGGAACTCAAAAATTATAAAAAATGAATATTAAAAATTGTTTGTGTAATTGAGAAAAAATAAAAACATCCTTCAAAGAAATTAAAAAAAAATCGGTTAATCATCATAAGGTGATGTTTCACTTAGCTCACAGAACATATCTTCTCAATTAGGGAGCAGCTTGTCTTGGTGGAGTGAATGGCCCCACTTGTAGTGGAACTGAGACTAAGTCTATTGGTATAATTTCTATGATTTTTAATTTTTGAGAGTCTCTCTTTCTCCCATTATCTGGTCAGTGGAAGGACATGGTGTGTGTGTGTGTGTGTGTGTGTGTGTGTGTGTGTGTGTGTGTGTGTGTGTCAAAATAAATCTACCTAATCCTGGAATGAGGCCCTGCCTGTAAATTTTAGAAAAGAAAAAAACAGAATAAAATAAAAACGCATTTTTCCCTAAACAAGAAGCACACATAAACCCATGTAAACCCAGCAATGGCACACTGCCATTGTATAACTGACTCTTGCTAGCTGTTTAGGCTCAGTTAGTCACTCTAAATGACTAACAAGATGAATCATTTAATCAATGCAGATATGAAAAAAACTTGCAAGCCCCACCTATCCCAAAGCCCAACCACTGGGCCCCAGGAAATTTGATCCTCTGTTGTCTAAGCAATAAAGAATAGAACAGATGTCTCACTTCTTTTCCAGTAGAAGGTTCAGTTCAAGATAGCCCACCCACCTTTGTTGAAGTATAATTTAACTAGAGGAAAAATTTAGTGTCCAGGAAGGAAGCATCAGTTGATTCCAATCACTATTTACCATGGTGATAGGCCCGTTTCCATGGATAGCTGGAATCTCAAGTTGCTGGCACTCATGTTAGCTCCTTATCAGGCCTCTATTATGATCCCTAGGCCAGGAGGAGGTGAGGGCTTCTCCCACACTTTGCTCTGTACTTCCAGCAAGACACAGACATAAATAATTAGGTAAGCTAACTAGGCAAAAGATATTAGGAGACCCTCATACATGCACATATATGTACATACAGGCATTTATATTGAGAGACACAGTCAGAAAATATAGAAACAGAGGTAGAGAGAGTGAAATGGACAGAGACAGAGACAGAGATGGAGACAGTCAGAGACAGATAGGCACAGACGTAGAAAGGAAAATATAGACACTATCCATAGAATGTATGCATAAGAAGACATATAAAACCAGCAGCTGTTGGTACAAGACATGCACCAGGAAAGGGACCAAACATGCTATCCACCATCCCAGGCACTCTGGTGACCTCCCTGATCACCTCCTAGACAGGGGCCAATAAACCTGTCCCTGGCCCAAAGAAATGAATGAACTCTGAATTTTCCCAAGTGAGTCTCTGAACTTGAAGGAGGACTATGCAGATCACTACATGCCCTTTAAGGACTACAAAGAACTTTTCATAGACTTTATTTGGTCCTCACAAGACCCCCAAGAAGTAGGCAGTTCAAGTAAGATTATCTCCACTTCCCATATAAAGATACTGAGACCCAGGGAGGGTCAGGAGCCTGCCTTAGGGGATCAAAGGGTCACACAGAGGGTAGTTAGTGCTTTACCCCACCCCTTGTCTCAGCATTTAGACTGTTAAATTTATTGGCACAAAGTTGGGCAAAATAGCTTCTAATAATTGCCTTAATTTCATCTTCATTGGTTGTACTTTAACTCTTTTCACTTTTGATATTGGTCATCTGTTTCTTTCCTTTCATTTTTTAAATCAAATTAGTCAATAATTTATCTCTTTTATTGCTTTTTGCATAAAACTAGGTTCTAGCTTTATTTATTAGTTTTGTTTTACTTTAACGTCAATTTTACTTTGTTTTTTAGGATTTCTATTTGGTGTTTAATTGGGGGGGGGGGGGGGCTTAATTTGTTGGTTTTCCTGTTGTTGGAGAAGTTTCTTTACTACATTCCTGGTCTGTTCTCTGCTCCTTACCCATGTAGGACCTCTGCTCCTTTGTGACAGTGACTGCCCTTCTTAGCCCTTGGAACTGCAACTTAGAACTGGGTAAAAGACTACAGACTTGCCAAATGTCACCTAATCCTGCAGCCAACTCATATCTAATTCACACTTCTGATGGATTCCATTGAGATGTGATCTACACTAAAGGCAGGTAGGTGGTTCACTGGATAGATTGCAATATGACCTCAGATACCACCTGTGTGACTTTGGACAAGTCACTTAATCTTGTTTCCTCAGCTATAAACTGAACTAGAAAAAGAAATGGCAAATGACTCCTGTATTTCTTCCAAGAAAATCCCAAATGGGTCACAAAGAGTCTGATATGACTGAACAATAACAGTAGCAAAGGCATTAAGTGGGGTGGGAGGTTGATAGTGGATTGATAAAATCTATCTCCCACCCTTTTATACATAAGATGTTCTGCAAGCCATCATTCTTTCCACTCTAAGTTCACTGCCACTTTCCTTTTACTTTAGTTTTTTTTCTAAAAAGGTTTTTACATTAGTCATTTGCCAATATTCGTCCACAGAAGTCATTCCTAACAAAAGAAAATAGTTAAGCAAAATGGACCCACAATCTGACCATATCTGAAAGTGTGTACAATATTTTGCATTTATAGACCCCTATCTCTGTACAAAGGAGTTAGAAGACCATAATGCCTCTTGAAGAAATGTAGGTACTGTCATAACTCAAGGATTCTATGTGGCTACTATCTTTAACCAGATAATCCCATCACATCCTACAGATAGGTTTATGAATTGATATGACCAAAGAAATACATCTCATTGTGGATGGCCTTCTGGCTGCATTTAGCTAGGCTGGTCAGAAGACTGTAGGTCAAGAACTCAAAAGGACGGGGGCAGAGCCAAGATGGCGGAGTAGAAAGATGCACATACACATAGCTCCAAACCCACAACCCACAGAAAAAATACAAAGGAGTAACTCACGGCGAATTCTGCACCCAGAGGCCACAGAATAGTGGAGCGAGGGAGATTTCTGCTCTGGAGAGACCCGCAAATCTCTCACAAAAGGTCCTTCGTGCTACGGACTGGGCGCCGGGACTGGGAGCTGAGTACAGCCCTGCCACGGCCGCAGCACCAAGAGGAAAAGATCCGAGCGGGCTTCAGGGACGGGATCTCCAGTGGCCACGCAGGTCCCTCCACCCACAGAGGGACCTGCAAACCTCTCGCAAAAGGTCCGTCGCGCTGCAGACGTGGAGCCCAGCCCAGACCTGCCGCGGCCGCAGCACCAAGAAAAGCAGATCCAAACAGGCTTCAGGGATGGGATTTCCAGTGGCCGCACAAGTCCCTCCACCCACAGGTGACAAGGGTTGGTGAGAGGGTCTCTTTGGCGGGTCAAGAGGGGAGTGGGGTGCCCCCATAACTCAGGCCCCCTTGGGAGGCAGCAGCAGAGGCGGCAGCAGACCTGGGATCCCCAAGCAGGCAGGAGCCCCAATCCATTGTTGAAGGTCTCTGCATAAACCCCCTGAGGGAACTGAGCCTGAGAGGCAGCCCTGCCCTGACCTGAGCACCTGAACTTGATCTCACACTGAATAGCAGCCCCACCCCCTCCCAAAGCCCTGAGGCTGGGAAGCAGCATTTGAATCTCAGACCCCAAGCACTGGCTGGGAGGATGTGGAGGCCAAGTGGTTGTGAAGAGAACATTCAGAAGTCAAGTCACTGGCTGGGAAAATGCCCAGAAAAGGGAAAAAAAATAAGACTATAGAAGGTTACTTTCTTGGTGAACAGGTATTTCCTCCCTTCCTTTCTGATGAGTAAGAACAATGCTTACCATCAGGCAAAGACACAAAAGTCAAGGCTTCTGTGCCCCAGCCCACCCAATGGGCTCAGGCCATGGAAGAGCTCAAAAAGAATTTTGAAAATCAAGTTAGAGAGGTGGAGGAAAAGCTGGGAAGAGAAATGAGAGACATGAAGTCAAAGCATGAATAGCAGATCAGCTCCCTGCTAAAGTAGACCCAAAAAAATGTTGAAGAAAATAACACCTTGAAAACTAGCCTAACTCAATTGGCAAAAGAGGTTCCAAAAGCCAATGAGGAGAAGAATGCTTTCAAAAGCAGAATTAGCCAAATGGAAAAGGAGATTCAAAAGCTCACTGAAGAAAATAGTTCTTTCAAAATTAGAATGGCACAGATGGAGGCTAAGGACTTTATGAGAAAGCAAGAAATCACAGAACAAAGCCAGAAGAATGGAAAAATGGAAGATAATGTGAAATATCTCATTGGAAAAACAACTGACCTGGAAAATAGATCCAGGAGAGACAATTTAAAAATTATGGGACTACCTGAAAGCCATGATCAAAAGAAGAGCCTAGAAATCATCTTTCATGAAATTATCAAGGAAAACTGCCCTGAGATTCTAGAACCAGAGGGCAAAATAAATATTCAAGGAATCCACAGAACACCGCCTGAAAGAGATCCAAAAAGAGAAACTCCTAGCAACTTTGTGGCCAAATTCCAGAGTTCCCAAGTGAAGGAGAAAATATTGCAAGCAGCTAGAAAGAAACAATTCAAGTATTGTGGAAATACAATCAGGATAACACAAGATCTAGCAGCCTCTACATTAAGGGATCGAAGGGAGTGGAATAGGATATTCCAGAAGTCAAAGGAACTAGGACTAAAACCAAGAATCACCTACCCAGCAAAACTCAGTATAATACTTCAGGGGAAAAATTGGTCTTTCAATGAAATAGAGGATTTTCAAGCATTCTTGATGCAAAGACCAGAGCTGAAAAGAAAATTTGACTTTCAAACACAAGAATGAAGAGAACCATGAAAAGGTGAACAGCAAAGAGAAGTCATAAGGGACTTACTTGAACTGTTTACATTCCTACATGGAAAGACAATATTTGTAACTCTTGAAACATTTCAGTATCTGGGTACTGGGTGGGATTACACACACACACATGCACACACACACACATACATAGAGACAGAGTGAATTGAAGAGGATGGGATCATATCTTAAAAAAATGAAATCAAGCAGTGAGAGAGAAATATATTGGGAAGAGAAAGGGAGAAATTGAATGGGGTAAATTATCTCTCATAAAAAGAGGCAAGCAAAAGACTCATTAGTGGAGGGATAAAGAGGGGAGGTGAGAGAAAAACATGAAGTCTACTCTCATCACATTCCACTAAAGGAAAGAATAAAATGCACACTCATTTTGGTAGGAAAACCTATCTTACAATACAGGAAAGTGGGGGATAAGGGGATAAGCAGGGTGGGGGGGATGATAGAAGGGAGGGCATGGGGAAGAGAGTGCAATTTGAGGTCGACACTCATGGGGAGGGATAGGATCAAAGGAGAATAGAAGTAACGGGGGACAGGATAGGATGGAGGGAAATATAGTTAGTCCTATACAACACAACTGTTATGGAAGTCATTTGGAAAACTACACAGATTTGGCCTATATTGAATTGCTTTCCTTCCAAAGGGAAGGGGTGGGGAGGGAGGGAGGAAAAGAAGTTGGAACCCAAAGTTTTAGGAACAACTGTCGAGTAATGTTCTTGCCACTAGGAAATAAGAAATACAGGTAAAGGGGTATAGAAAGCTATCTGGCCCTACGGGACAAAAGAGAAGATGGAGACAAGGGCAGAGAGGGATGATAGAAGAGAGAGCAGATTGGTGATAGGGGCAATTAGAATGCTTGGTGTTTGGGGGGGAGGGGATAAAAGGGGAGAAAATTTGTAACCCAAAATTTTGTGAAAATGAATGTTAAAAGTTAAATAAATTAAAAAATTAAAAAAAAAAAAAGAAAAAAGAACTCAAAAGGACGGCAGAGGCCATCTTGTCCAAACCATTCTACAGATGAGGAAACTGAAGCTCAATATGGTTAAGTATCTTACCCAAGGTCACAAGGTACTATGAATCAGAGGAAGCCTTTGAATTCAGGTCCTCTGAGTCCACAGCAACCAGCGTTCTTTTGCATTAGTTCTGCCTCCCAGGGAGACTTTTGTGCCCCAACAACAGTTTCCTTAAGGAACATCAGAATTGTGCTTCTGGGTCTCCACAAGGAAAGAGTAAAGGACCTGTTTTCCCCATATGGGCAACTGGGCTGAAAACCTAGCAAATAGAAGGTAGGCTTTAATTTTACCTGGTGGAAAGTACAAAGCACAAAGGATTTGTACTTGATCATACTGCCTGAATAGCTCACTGATGGGACTCCAGCCCCAGAAGTGGATTTAGGCAAGCTTTCACCTGGGAGCCTGGGCTGCCTTCTGCTGGGGGAGGAACATTACCATTTAGTGACCAGAAGGAGCCAGAGCCATGCATTCCAATACAGGCCAAGGCAATCAATCCACAAGTATTTAATAAGTCCCTAGCATGATCCAGGAACTCTTCTAGGTACTGGGGATGGGAGCAATGAAGGAAATAACTCTTACTCACAGATCCAGTAAAGCCTTCCTGATTTACGGCCCTGAAAATCCATCTAACGAATACACAGGCCACTGGCACGAAGCAGGGGCTGGGATGAAAAGTGGGGATGGCTCACTGCCTCTCATCTTACAGGATGAAGAAACACAAGGCAGGGCCCACAGCTCCTCCTGCCCTGGAACATTCCCCTCTATGTTCCTGGCCTGGTGTGTTCATTCCTGCAATGTGTCTGGGGGCAGAGGGAGCTGCTGAACTCATTTTTTTGAGAAACTAAGCGCTTTGGACTCCCATGGGAGGGGTCCTGACAGGGGAAACAGTGAAGCTTGTCCACAGGGCTGAACTTTGATGTGGGCAGGATAGGTATCTAATTAGTGTGATTTCAGGGGTACAGACAGTGCCCACCTTCTCCCATCCCCAAATCTCTCTTACACTGACCACTAAATTCCACTCCCTCACTGTGATGTAGTGAAAAGACCTCTGGTTTTGGATGTGGAGGCAGCATGCATGGCCCCCTGTCCCATTTCTTCCCTTGGCTCCCCTTTCCTACTCTGTCAGATTGAATCAGAGCCTCCTCCATTTGCACTGTAGATGGGGGCACCCCTGGTGCAGTCTTTAATATTAAGGGTCCCTAGCGTGGTCCCATCCCCAGGCAAAAGGGAGCATGCTTTCAGTCCCCCTCCTCATTTCTTCTTACATGATTGAGCAGAATCAATGCCAACCACTTGTTGTAGGGATGTATGTTATGTCTAGGAGAGGGAGGTATGATGGTAGTCTCTAGAGTAATGTGGCCTCCTGTTTCTGGAGATGAGATCTGTTTCCCTGCCTGAGCAATATTCCAGTCATGCCAAGTCAGTCAAAAAGCATGTATTAAACATTTTGGTGTGACAGTATATATAGTAATAATCCTGGATTCAGGGACACATTCTAAAGAAAGAGATGACAGTTTAGGAGAAAAGATAATGACTTGTTTTGGACAAGTTCAGCTCATGATGTCTATGAGATATCCAGTTCAATATGTCTGACAGACAGACAGAGTTGCAACGTCAGGTGAGAGGTTAGGGATGGAAAAATAAATCTGAGAATCATCTGCACAGCATCAATATTTCAATCCAAGGAAGCTGATGAGATCACCAAGTAAAATAATATACAGAGATAAAAGGGCTCTGGACAAAGCCTTGGGGGACTCCTCCACTAAGCAGGCATGACCTGGAATCAGACCACAGAGTGGTCAGACAGGCTGGAGAGGGTGCCTTCATGAAAATACATAGAGAACTAGCAGTTTCAAAGCCTGCAGAGGATGGACCAAAGGCAATGTAAAGATTGCTAGTAACTTTGGAGAGAGTGGTTCTAGTTGAATAATTAGGTCTCAAATCAACCTGCCAGTACAAGAAGGGAGTGATCAGAAAGTAAGTGGAGACATCCATTATACACAGCTTTCTCAAGGAAGTTAGCCCTCAAAAGGGAAAAGAGACACAGTAGCAGGGACAGATGGAAGAAGTGAGAGTTTTTCAAGGATGAGGAAGACATGGGCATGTTTGTAGGCAGTAGGGAAGCATCCAGTGGACAGGGAGAGATTGAAGATCAGTGAGAGAGTGGGGATGATAGGGAGGGAGCAGTCTGCTGAAGAAGACTGTGCATAGAGGATGTGCATGTGCATGCATGTGCATCCCTCATAAACTGTTATGGATTTGGCTATGAAAGCTCTTGACAATCTGGCTACAACCTCCCTACACATCACTCCCTTTCACACACTTTATGCCCCAGTCAAACTGGCCGGAACAGGAGGTTCCGTATCCCCAGTTCTGTGACTTTTCCACAGGCTCTCTGGCACACTTGGAATGCTTGCTCACCCTTCCCACCTCTTATAACATATAGCTCTCTGTTAAGACTCAGTTCTTTTTCAAGAAGACTTTCCTCAGTGTCATTTTCACACCCCTTAACACATACTCTGAATTTATTTAATCTGTGAACATGAATACTCTCAGTAGAAGGCAAGCCTGTTTCCTTTTCATCACTGTATCTACAGCCCCCAGCACACAGTGCCTGGGGCCTAATAGGTGATTCCTAAATGTTTGCTGTCTGACTTTAGTGACCTAGAGAGAGACTTGGTCTAGCTCTCCACCTCTATGACAGCCCAGTGGGAGGTAATAACTTTGGAGTCAGTGGACATGAGTTTGCATCCCAGATCTGCTACCTGTGTGACCTTGGGGAAGTCAGTCTCCTCTCTGCACATGTTTACTCATCTGTAAAATGAGAATAACTAGATTAGATATCCTCTAAGGTCCTTCCCAATACATTATGTCTTTGGTCTCATTGTGAGGGGAAGGGAAGTAATGAATGGGGATTAGGTGTTTGACCTGCTACCGTGCCTTTGACCAAGAAGGGATTTCTCCTGTCCTTATTTACTAAACGAGTTTTTAAGGAATGTACATGTCTTGCTTAGGGTATGGGTAGATAAATGAAAAATGGGCTCTTTGTACCTGATATTGCTTCTTTTGATCATACATCATTCCTCTTGGACTGTGTAATACATCCTTTCATGTTCTAGTATTCTGTAAAGGATGTTGCACATGCTTTAGTCACTCATTTCACAATGAATTATGTTACATTAATGGCTTCCTAGTTTTTCCCCCATAATCTTGATGGAATACATGACACATGTTGGGGCAGACTGAGCCCCTACCCCCTACCATATATATCATTTCTATGATCAGCTACAGAAACATGCATTTCCTCAAGCAGAAATTCTGCTCCTTACTGACCTTATTAGCATAGGATGGAGAGTTGGAAAGGGCCTAGGAGATTATCTAATGCCAGCTGCTCATTTTATAGAGGAAGAAAAGGAGGCTAATACTGGAGGTAGGGGGAGGGAACAGAAACGTCCCAAATTACACAGATGGCATGTAACATTTGAATTGAGGTCCTTTGGTCCTAACCTAATTCCAAAGGGGTCCAGAAACAGAAAGTCCCAGAGAAACTATCAGCCATTGTTTAAGAACCCAAAAGATAATGGGATATGGGAGCTCAAAGAGACCTTAGAGACTAAAGTAATTCTCTCATTTTATGGAAAATGAAACTGAGACCCAGAGATGGAAATGGATTTCTCTCTCAGGTCACATAACAAGAAGACACAGGGTATCCAAACGAGCTCAAGCTCTTTGGTTCCAAACACAACAGTTCTGTCACCACTCTGTACCTACCACCAGTCTTGGTCCAAGGGGTCAGACATTGAGTGGGCAGAGAGATTAGAGATGACCTAGCATGCCTTCATTCATTTTTACAGATGGGGAAATGAGAACCAGGGAGGGGAAGAGAATGGTTCAAGATCACACAGCTAGGAACTGGTAGGGCTGACATCTGCATCTAGATCCAATTCTTGCCACTACACTGCATTTGGTTTGGCTTGGTTATTCCTCATCTCCTTCTGGTACTATCTTTGGGTGGGTGGCCATTAGCAGGCTTCTTTATTGCACTGTTCAAGAAGAGATCTTGGGCAAAGGGTAGGTCTACATCACCCTTAGTAAAGTCCAGCCATATTGCAGGAGGAAATGACAGAGCCCCAGCTGATCTATCCTAAATAATTATGAAAGACTTGAGAATGCTGGTTAGCATAAGGATCATCCACGATTTTACAGGACTAATTTTTGATGAAGGAGGCACCTAACTTCTGACAGAGAGGTGATGGACTAAAAATACATAAAAGGAGGCATTCTGGATGTGGCCAATGCACACATTTGAATGGTATAATAATATAGATTTGTTTTAAAGGTTTTCTTTTTCTTTTATTTCCTTTCTTCTTCTTTTCCCCAATGGAAGCAGAGAAGATGAGAGAGAAAATAAATGTTTGATAATTGAAAAATAAAATGTAATAAAAGCATTAAAATTTTAAAAATTAAAGTGGAGGAAAGGGTGGATGTAATAGCCAGATACAACAGCTTGGTCCACCATGGCTGGGATATGCAGGGGAAGGGTATGGGACAGAAAGGAGATGCCACAAAGATTCAATGAATAACCCCGGTTGGTGTTGGGAGAGGCTGACATGGAGAGATGATGCCAACATTCTCTGGCTATTCTGTACTAATATAATTTCATGTTTACTGAATATCAATGGACACTTCCTGTCACACAAAACAGAGGAGGAGAAAGCCCTGACTAATAAGGTTACATTTTTTTTTTAAATCAGTTCAAGTTGAAAGGTTGCGGGGAAAATGGGACATTATCAATTTCAAAATAAAAATCCAGAAGCCATCTCATCTGTTCACCTGGTTCATAAAGCATGCAGTCTGTCTATATGGCTATGGGAGAAAATGATGTCAAGTACAAGATGTCACTTCTTAAGATCTTAGGCAGAAAGGGGAAAACAAGTGATAATATCCAGTGTTGATTTAGATCCAACATGGGTGGGGATGTGTGAGTGTGTGTGTGTGTGTGTGTGTGTGTGTGTGTGTGTGCATGTGCATGCAATAACTTGGGGTTACTTGTCACAGAAGTATTATCAAATATGTGTACTGAAACTCTCATACCTGTATCTCTCCTATGTTTCTGGGACTAAGCAGTTTTCCATCACAGGATATTTTCATTTTCCCAAATTTCTCCTTTTTTCCCTCTGATTTCATGGCATTAGGTGATTTCCCAAGTCCCCTGGATTGTTCTCAATTGCTGAGAAATTCTTCTTGTATTTTCTCTCCTGGCATTCTCTGTAGACTCCAGCTAAAACAACTATCCTCAAAAGAGCCATATGTCATCCTTGTGGGTGCACTAGAAGGTTTTGTGAGTTACTAAGGCCCAAAGATGCATCAGTGGCCCACATACTGGTCATGAACTTATCTAGTTCTCAGTTGTCAGACACAGAGTAGTCACCAGGAACTGCACTCAAACCTTTCCATCTTAGTAGGATCTGTTGGAACTCTGGGTCTACTGACACTGCCTTCAAAATCTCAGGACCATCCAAAAACAAATCAGTTGAGATGATAACCAGATCTCAATCACAGACAAGCACCTAAGTGGGGTTAGACTTGGTCACATGAGTCTCCTTGAAAGCATTTGGTCTCCTGGCCCAGAAGAGAACATTCTCTAAAACTACATGCCTTCCTTCATTTTCAAGATCTCCCTAGCCAATATAACAGTCCCAGAAAAACTGGGTCACAAGCTTAAGGAAAATAAAAGTAAACTGTGCCTAGGCATTCAGCAACTTAGAGACACAGTTCTACGTTTTTCTGGGACTGTATCCTGAGGGTAGCCTTATTCATGGGGGTAGCCATGAAAGGGGAAATACAGATTATGGTTGGAACCAATAGGCTGCAGGCAGGAAATATGTTCTCCAACCCTGAGGTCTTGCTGGAAAATTTGATTAATCTCACTGAGATTGGGGCTACAAGAGAAGAGAATGGGAAGAGGAGAATTATGAAAATGGGGAAACTAACACAATAGTAAGTAGGCCCCCAGCTTCTCCTATCACTTCTTCCTGGGGTATGGCTTTCTCCACAGAAGAGCAGTCTGCTATGTGCCTTTCACCACTGAGGACCTTGGGAGGCTCCAGGAGAAATTCAGATAACCTGATAGAAGAGTTGCCCAGTACAATGTAGTACAATGGATCCCATGTAGAGATCCCTCTGGCAACAGAGTTTCATGGGCTTAGGGAACTCATAGAAGAATTCATGGAGTTCAGTCTCTGAGAACCTCTCTAACAGAATTAATTTTCCAAACTGAGATAAACAAGAGATGAAATAGGATGTTTTGATAACCCAATATCAGAAAATCAAATTCCTTCAACTTCTTTTTCTTGTCTTATTACAATTGCTAGCATTCCTAGTACAATACTGAGTAATGATGGTGATAATGGATGAATTGATAATTTATGAAATTATGACATGGGGCAGGCATACTGGTTCCTTGGTTACTTGCTGTAAAAAGACCATTGCTAGTAGCAGGACATGGTGCAGCAATCACACTTTAACAACCACAAAGGGTATGAGGGCAAACACAGAAAATACAGAGACAAGCGATGGAAAGTGGGGAAGCAAATGGGTGGGACAGTGAAGGGAAGCAGATAGTGTGGGGAAGAAGATGGAGAGCAAGAGCAGCAGTGTCACACTCATGCAACTATGGATCAAAGATAGGAGCACTCAGCAGCATGGACCCCATGGAGACAGAAGAGTGGTGGTGGTAGGCAGAATTTGAGATCTCCCTTTTATGGTTGTTTGTTTTGGGGAAACAGACTAACTCCTATCTGTGCTTCCTTGGGGTTAGTTCATTAACATATCCAAATCATCTCAAAAGTATCAGTAAAATTTTAGTTACTTCTCACAGTTACTACCATCTTTTTGGAGTTCTGCAGGTCTGGAAATGTGGAGGTATGGATTTTTTCTGTAATTTACATATCAGAATCAAAACTCTGGCAGGAAAAGCTTAGATGGTATCCCCTGATTCATCACGTATTACCAGGATGGGAATTTTGGTTAATATAAGATGCAATTCATAAATTATGCTCCTTTGATCTTTGGGACAGTTTGTACATGACTTCCAGTTCCCTTTGAAATGCTATTTCCTGGGGGGTGGAGCCAAGATGGCAGAGTAACAGCTTGGAATTCCTAGAATGCTCCTGCCAAGCCTAGCCAAAAACCTATTAAAAATGGTTCTAAACAAATTCTGGAGCTGCAGAACCCACAGAATGATGGAGTGTGAAGTAAATCTCCAGCCCAAGACAGCCTGGAAGGTCACTAGCAAGTGTCTATCCTGCCATGATGGGAACAGAGTGTAGTCTAATGTGGGCCATGAGGGCACAGAGGGGACCTGAGCAGACCTTGGGGGACTGAATGTCTTGCATGTGTGGCAGTTTCCAGACTTCGTGACCCCAAAACGCTGAGGATAAATTGGGAGGTCAGTGGAAAAACACTTGTGGGACCAGTGCAGGAGCGTAAAGTGGTTTGTCCCCAGCCCCAGGGCGGCAAAGAGGGGAGGGGGCAGAGAAACCCTTGGCAGCCACAGCAGCAGTAGGGACTGCTGCAGCCATTGTTTGTTGAGCTCTAGGCCCACAGATTGTGGGGGGATAGAGCAGCTGACAGCACCCCCCACCACCACTGGAAGCAGAAAACTACTTTGACAAAGAGTTCAAAAGTCAAGTAAATGGCTGGGGAAATGAGCAAAAACCAGAAAAACAATCAGAGTATAGAATTTACTATGGTGACAAGGAAGAACAAAGCATGCAAACAGAAGACAACAAAGTCAAAGCTCCTGCATCCAAAACCTCCAAGAAAAATATGAATTGATCTCAGGCCATGGAAGAGCTCAAAAAGGATTTTGAAAATCAAGTAAGAGAAGTACAGCAAAAATTAGGAAGAGAATTGAGAGTGATGCAAGAAAATCATGAAAAACGAGTCAACTGCTTGCTACAGGGGACTCAAAAATACTGAATAAAATAACACTTTAAAAAATAGACTAACCTAAATGGCAAAAGAGATCTAAAAAGCCAGCATGGAGAAGAAAGCCCTAAAAAGCCGAACTGGCCAGATGGAAAAGGAGATCCAAAAGCTCACTAAAGAAAATAATTCCTTAAAGATTAGAATGGAGTAGATGGAAGCTAATGACTTTATGAAAAAAAATCAAGAAATTATAAAACAAAACCAAAGGAATGAAAAAAATAGCTGACAATGTGAAATACTTCATTGGAAAAACAACTGACCTGAAAAATATATCCAGGAGAGACAATTTAAAAATTATGGGACTACATGAAAACCATAATCAAAAAAAGGGCCTAGACATAATCTTTCATGAAATTATCATGGGAAACTGCCCTGATATTCTAGAACCAGAGGGTAAAATAAATATTGAAAGACTCCACCAATCACCTCCTAAAAGAGAACCAAAAAGAAAAACTCCTAGGAATATTGTAGCCAAATTCCAGAGTTCCCAGGTCATGGAGAGAATATTGCAAGCAGCTAGAAAGAAACAATTTGAGCATTGTGGAAATACAATCAGGATAACACAAGACCTAGCAGCTTTTACATTAAGGGATCAAAGGGCTTGGAATATGATATTCCAGAAGTCAAAGGAACTAGGATTAAAACCAAGAATCACCCACCCAGCAAAACTGAGTATAATACTTCAGGGAAAAAATGGTCATTCAATGAAGTAGAGGACTATCAAGCATTCTTGATGAAAAGACCAGAGCTGAATATTAAATCTGACTTTCAAACACAAGAATCGAGAGAAGCATGAAAAGGTAAACAGGAAAGAGAAATCATAAGGGGTTTACTAAAGTTGAACTGTTTACATTCCTATATGGAAAGATCATATTTGTAACTCTTGAGACATTTCTCAGTATTTGAGTAGCTTGAGGGATTATATACAGATAGACAGAGGTCACAGGGTGTGTTGAATAGGAAAGAATAATATCTAAAAAATACAATTAAGGGGAGAGAGAGGAATATATTGGAAGGAGAAAGGGAGAAATGGAATGGGGCAAATTATCTCTCATAAAGGAGGCAAGAAAAAGTTTTTCAATGGGAGAAAATGGAGGAGGCGAGAGAGAAAATGTGAAGCTTACTCTCATCACATTTGGCTTAAGGAGGGAATAACGTGCACGCTCAATTTGGTATGCAAATCTATCTTACATTACAGGAAAGTAGGGGAGAAGGATAAGTGGGGTGGGGGATGATAGAAGGGAGGGCAAATCGAAAGAGGGACTAATTAGAAGTAAACACTTTTGGGGAGGAAGAAGGTCGAAAGAGAAAAGAATAAGTGGGGGGCAGGATAGGATGGAGGGAAATATAATCTTTCACAACATGACTTTCATGGAAGTATTTTGCATGACTACACATGTATAACCTATATTGAATTGTTTGCCTTCTCAGTGGGGATGGGTAGGGAGGGAGGAAGGGAGAGAAGTTGGAATTCAAAGTTTTAAAATTGAATGCTAAAAATTGTTATTACATGCAATTGGGAAATAAGAAATACAGATAATCAGGTGTAGAAATCTATCTTGTCCTACGAGAAAACAGAGGAGATGGGGATAAGGGAAGGCAGGTGTGTGACAAAAGGGAGGGAAGATTGGGGGAAGAGGTAATCAGAATGCACGATGTCTTGGGGTGGAGGAGGGGAGAGATGGAGAGAAAATTTGGAATTCAAAATTTTGTGGAAATGAATGCTGAAAACTAAAAATAAATAAATAAACAAAAAGCAAATAAATAAATAAATAAGAGAAAATTTATTTTCTGCAACAGTCCCTTCATAATGAATACTTATAAACTTACTATATTGAGTAGAAGATTGTGTGATGGTCAGGGTAACAACAAGATACAATTTCAACACAATGGATATTCATGCTTCACCCCTGATATTTATTAATAGAAAGGTTTCTAGTTTATCCCCTTTATAGATAATGATTACTTTTGGTTTTAGATAGATACAACTTATTTTAAGAATAGTCTCATTTATTCTTATACCTTGTAACAGTTTTTTTAATAGGAATGGGTATTGTATTTTGTCAAGAACTTTTTTTTAGAAATAGAACTTAAGCCATAAATGATATCCAAAAGGCAAAAACTCCAATATCAGATGGACGTGTAAGTGAATTTGGTCAGACATTCAAAGAACAGTCAGTTCCAATGTTGTAAAACAATTTCCAATAACACCAAAAGACCATCTGGTCTTTCTATGATATAAATATGGTCTTGATACCAAAAGCAGGGAGAGACAAAGGAGAGAGAAAAGGACAGAGGGGGAATGAGAACTACAGGCCTATATCCCCAAAGATAATAAATCATGTCACTTATAAAAATTTTAAAACACATAATTACATCAATCAAGTCTGAAGAGGCCTGTGATAAAATTTAAGACCCTTTTCTATAAGAAATACTAGAAACATATGAATAAATGGAACTCTTCTAAGTATAGTAAATATGATCTATCTAAAATTAAGAGCAGACATTACATGTAACAGAAAAAACTTAGAAGCCTTTCTAATAAGATTAGGGGTAGTAAAGCAAAGATGGCCATTATACTCATTCTTGAAATGCTAGAATTAGCAATAAGACAAGAAAGACAAAATGCGAGAATAGCATAAGCAAAGGAATAAAATTTACTCCTCTTTGCAGATGGCATGATGATTCACCTAAAAACATGAATCAACCAAAAAATAAATGAAACAATAAACTGAGCAAAGTTGTAGGATATAAGATATCTCCAGAAATCAGAAACACTAGAGCATAATACCAACAAAACCTAAAAGGTAGAGCTGGAAGGAGAAATTCCATTCAAAATAACTACAGATACTATAAAATATTTGGAAGTGTATCTTCCAAGAATCCCCTGGCAAACTGCATGGATACAAATATGAAATTCTGTTTGCAGAAATAAAGACAAATCTAATTAGTTGGAAAAATATTCCTTCCTCATAGATAGGTCAAGTCAATAAAATAAAAATTACAGCTCCTAAACTAATTATTCAGTGCCATAACAATCAAACTACCAAAGTTATTATCTAGAATCAGAAAAAAAATGAAAACAAAATTTATATGGAAGAACAAAAGATCAAGAATCTAAAGATTAATAATGAAAAAAAGAAAGGAAGAAGGAGGTCTATCAGTATCAGATATCAAACTAGACTACAAAGCAGTGATTATTTAAACAATTCAGTAACAGTGAAAAAAAACAGAATTAGATCAGTGGAAAAGATTAGGTACACAATATACAGAAACAAACAAACATAACAACATAGTATTTGATAAATTTAAAAATAAAATAAATAAATCACAGTTAATTTGGTACAAACTCATTATTTGACAAAAATTGTTGGAAAAATGGAAAGCAGTTGGGCAAAAATTGGGTACAGACAAATAAATTAGCAAAGTAAGGAAAATGTGACTTTTCACTTCAGTCAAGGGTTACTGAACAAACCAATGACAGAGTGGATACCAAAAGATAAAATGGAAAATTTTGATTATATAAAATCTAAAACTTTTTGCACAAACAAATCTAATGAAGTGTAATTTAAATGCAATTGATTCAAAAATGGGTAAGGAAATGGCTAAGTAGGAAAAATCTTTTCAGGATATTTCTCTGATAAATTATGTATAAATATATACATACACATACATACATACATAGAAGTGACCGCAATTTATAAGAGTAAAAACCATTCTCCAAAATATGAATGGCCAAAGAACAGAAAAGATAGAAACAGGCAGTTTTCAGAGCAAATCTAAGCCATCAGTAGCTATATGATAAAAAACTTTAAATTGCTAAAAGTTAAAGAAATGAAAATGTTTCAGTTTAGAATTCTGATGTTCAACCTCCCACCCATCAGACTGACAAAGATGGAAAATGCCGTGGGTAAATAGACACATTATTAAGATATTGTTGGTTGAGATGCCATTTAGTTCAGTAATTCTGGAAAGAAATTTAGGACTATGACCCCAAAGTTATTAAACTGTGCATATCTTTTTACTCAATCATATGACTACTAGGCCTATAGCAAAAAGAACTATCACATGTACAAAAATATTTACAGCAGTTGTTTTCACAGTAAATCCAAATGTAATATAAAAGGTGCTTACCAATTGAAGAATATCTAAGCAAATTACGGGATGTGAATTTAATAGAATATTATTATGCCATAAAAATGGTGAAACAGATAGTTTCAGGATAAACTGGGAAGATTTCTTTAACCTGAAGCAGAGTGAAATGAGCAAAACTAGGAGACCAATTGACAGAAAAACAATATTAAAGAGAAAAAAACCTGTGAAAGGTTTTAGAATTATAATTAATGCAATGATATACAATGACTTCAGAGGACTAAAGAGGAGTCCTGCTATCCACCTCCAACCAGAAAGCCCATATATTTAAAATTCTGAGACATGCATAACTGGGCTTGGCCAGTATGGGAATTTATGTTGCCAGACAGGGAGGATTATCGGTGCTGTTGCTGTTGTTGGGCGGGAAGGGGGGAAGGGGGAGGGGAAGACTGTGTGAAGGGCTAGGGGAGGAGAATAATCAATGGAGGATGAAATGATACAAGGTGGCAAAAATAAATTTTGTCAAATTTTTCAAAACTTTGTCTTTGAAAGCCAGTTAAAGCAGGTGCTTTAACAAGTCCCAGATGCTTGACTATCTTTTGGCCCTTTTCATTTATCTAGAATGAGGAGCTGTGGAAACCTAACCTCATAAAGAAAAAATTTGTCTGCATCCAGTTCCCTGAAAATGGACAATAAGGGAGAGGGTAAAATTCCTAAAAGAGATGGTTTTTGCAGTGTTGAAGGTCTTTAGAACTCTGATCAATGACCAATTCCATGCAATCCACCTTCTGACATAAAGGGAATGGACTCAAGATTCAGAATAAGACGTAACATGTGGGGATTTGTTTTCTTTGCATATAAACATCTGATGAAAGGTCTGTTTCTATTTTTCTTTTCCGATGGGGTTGGGTGGAGTGGAAGGTTAAGGGGGGACAGGCATAGAGAGAAGGGAAAAAGAAGAGGGTGATTGCTATCTATTTTTTAAACGAGAGGTACAAAAGCAGAGGCAGGAAGGAGCGCAGACACCTTTGAAAAGTATTATTAAAAATTACTGAAACAATTACTAAAACTTCTTATGGACTTAAAGCAACACAAGGTAGAGATCAGCAGGTTCACGCACAAGCCCCAAGTTCAACAGCTTGAACCCGTGCATGGAAGTGCCCCGCTAACTGGGCGTCTGCCCGCATAAAAATCAATAAACAATGAAATGAAAGATCCCAAACCAAAGAGGAGGGGGCTGGTGGGGGGGAGGGTGGTTTCACAGACTGGCTCCTCTGCTGATCCCTGATGTACCCTCCTCCCCGCCTCCAGGAGCAGAGGGTACCTTCTGTACCAGGGGATGGGGGGGCAGACGCTCTTCCCCCCACCCGAGGCGTGGGCAGGGAGGCCGACCTTGGTTGTGGGGGTTGGGGGAAGTGAGGTGCATGCGACAGAGGTGGTGTGCAGGGGCGCATGCGCGTGGACACACACACACACACACACACACACACACACACACACACACACACACACACACACACACACACACACACACACACACACACACACACACACACACACACACACACACGCGCGCGCGCAGACATGCGCACGCGCACAACCAAAACCGCATACCCCACGCAGGCACACCAGCCAATTGGACAATGGGGATCATTCAGGCGCGACAGTGGGGGGATGGGAAGGCGGGAGAGTGTTTGGGGGCGGGGTCGGACGCAAGTGGGGACAAGGGATGTGCTGACATTACGTCATGAGGCGGGGCTTGCCTCAGCTAATGAAAAAGAGGACAGGGCTGAGGCCTACAGCGGGGGAGGAGGGCGGGGCCTCGTGACCTCTAGCGGGGATGGCAGGACGGGGCTTGGGCCCTAAGGTGGTGTTTGGGGGGCGAAGCCACGTTTCCCTCGGCTCCCAGGGCAAGGCCTCGGGTCACTCAGCAGGGAGAGAGGCCCAGATTTCCTTCTACCTGGAAGCGGGCCTGGGGGGAGGAGGGTCGGAAGACCAGCTCAGGTGACGCAGTAAATGGCGGAAACAGAATTTGGGGGGCGGGACCTGTGACGGATGATGCGGAGGCGGAACTTACGGCAGGCGGGGAGGGGCGTGGCCGAGAGCGGAGGGCGGGGCCTGGACCAGATGTGGCCAGCTGTCTGTCCACCCATCGCGGGGGTGGGGGGATGTGCGCACGACCGTGCCATCACCCACAGAAGCTGCTCCTAGCACCCAATGTAAGCCCCGTCTGATAGGGATCTGAGGGCGGCTGACGTTGGAATCGGGGCAGGGTGCCAGGGTGCCAGGGAAGGGAGGGCTCCCCTTCCTCTCCACTCCCGAGTGTAATCACAGAGAACCCAGGAGGTGGGGAGGGGGAGAGGGGGCAACTCCCAGAAGCCCCCCATCATTTCATCCGATGCAGTAGCGACCGGGGGGAGACCACGTGTGCCCGCATTTGGGGATCCCACAAAGCAAGCCTCACATGGGGGACCCCTTGTCTTTAAACACTTTTATCACTGGGAGGAGAGAGCGGGAATAAACGTGGCAGGCTTCCACGAAACGTCCTGGAAGGGAAGCAACTGGAAAAAATGAGAAATTCTGATAATCCGCAGAGTCACAGCTGAAATGGTGAAACCGGGGGGCTGCCTCGGAATTGATAGTGAAACGGCCAGGGCATTGGCCGTTGTGATTATTTTTGATAGTTTAATATTTTATTCTCCCCCCCCATTTACATGTAGAAACAATTTAAAAATTCTGTTTTTCAATTTTGAGTTCCAAATTCCCTCTCTCTCTTCACTGCCCCCCTCCCCATTAGGAAGGCAAGCAATTTGATATAGGTTATACATGTGCAGTCATGAAAAACACATTTCCCTGATTTGATTATTTTTGAAAGAAGAAAACCAAATTACTGGTTTCACAGATAAGCAAGGATAAAATGAAGAAAATTATTAGAAACTATTTTGTCTAGCCAACAAACTTGATAAATATTTGCAAAGATATGAAACACCAGATAAAGAGAACCAAAAACAGAGCATTAAAATAGCCCCATCATAGTAAGAGAAATGCAAACCATAAATGAACTTCCAAATGCAGGGAACCACCCCTCTCCCTTATAGATGGATAGCAACTATCTCCAATTTTACATCAATTCTTTGCAAGAATTGGGAAAGAGAGGATGCCCATAAATTGAGGAATGGCTCAACAAGTTGTGGTATGTGATTGTGATGGAGAAATGATGAGCAGGTTGATTTTAGAAAAACATGGATGCATGCATGCAATAATGAAAAATAAAATGAACAGAACCAAGAGAAGGTTGGATACAATAACAGTAATATTGTTCTAAGAATAGGTAAGCTATTCCAAGTATTATAAATATTCAATTCAACTAAAAAGGACCTATGAAAGAAGATGTCATCCACCTCCAGAGAAAGAACTGATAAATAAAAGTATGCAAAGCATGGTTTCATAGATAGATATAGAAATCTGTGTCAAATGGCCTTCTGTACTGTGTATGGGGGCGGAGAGAAGGGAGGTAGGGAGACATTTGAAACTCAAAGTATAACAACAACAAAAATAGAATAGGAAAAGATGAAGTCTTTCCTATCCAACCCCTTCTGTGAGCCAGATATGATCCTAACTACTGAAGTCAGAGACAGAAAATTCAGAGAAAGAAAACTAGAATACAGGATGTCAGAGCTGATAGAGACTATAGAACTAAGACTGTCAGAAGTGGAGGGGGCAGTAGAATATAGAATATTAGAGCTGACAGTAAGTAACTGAGAACATAGAGTGAAAATTCTGGAGGTCCCTTAGAAAGCAGAACCTATGGATGCCTGCAGAGTACTTAGAAAATGGAATGTCCAAGCCAGAAAGGACCTCCACACATAGAGCATCACATCTGTGTTTGACCTTTGGTCCTAGAATATGGGACCTAGGAGGAACTTTGAGTACTGAATGTCAAAGCTGGAAGGAACCTGAGAAAACAGAATGGGAAAGGTAGAAGGAACAATAGAATATAGAAATCTAGAGTTTTAGTTTAAGGAGTAGGGGAACCTTGGATAAAGTATGTCTGGTATGTCCTGCCCACCATCTATGTGTGTGCTCTTATGTTTAGAACGTTCCTTTAGAATACTGAACTAGAAGGAGCTGGGAACACTGACTATCACATTTAGGAAGGTCCTAAGAAGATAGAATGTCACAGCTGAGCAGATCTTAGAACACTGAATGTCAAAGCTGGAAAAGACCTCCAAATACTAAATGTCTAAGCCAGAAAGAGACCTTACAAATATAATAGATTTTCTGCCAAGATGACTGCCTGAATGGGAGGCACATGGCCTAGGTTCTATGTTATTACTTAAGGAAAACCTTGAAGTTTGCATAGGGAACAACACCCTCTCCCCCCCCCCCCACACACAGTGATCAAGGAATCTAATGAGAAATGACAGTGGGTGACTTCATCCACATACAAACTGCACAAAAAGTCACACACCTCAACCTCACGCCACCATCAGCAGATTCATTCTTTCTTCCTTTGTTCTCATTTCCTTTCCAATTTTCAGTGTTCTTGTGTCATTTATAAAAACATTTTGTGCTCTTAAAAAAAGCACACTCTTGCTTCCTCTCTTTGAGGAATTCTAGTTGAATTTTTGGCCAAGTTGTGTTTTAATTTGAGGTTCGCATGTACCTGATTTAGACTCTCTTCTATGAACCAAGGTAAGCTGGATGTGGTCTAACAGGAAATGGAAAGACTAAACATTGACATTTTGGTGTCAGTAGACTTAAGTGGATGGGAATGGGTTAATTTAATTCAGGTGATTATTACATATATAACTATGGGCAAGAAATCCTTAGTAGAAATGGAGTAGCCCTCATAGTCAACCAAATGGTGGAAAAAGTAGTACTGGAGTATAATCTCAAAAATGACAATGTCATCTGTTCCAAGGCAAACTGTTCAACATCACAGTAATACCAGTCTATACTCCAATCACTGATGCCCAGGAGGCCAAAATCAATCAGTTCTATGAGGACCTACAACATTCTCTAGAAATAATACCCCCAAAAGATGGCACACTGTTTGGAATTCTAAAGCTGGAAATCAAAGATAATTAGAATAACAGGCAAGTTTGGCCTTGGAGTACAAAATGAAGCAGGGCAGAGACTAATAGAGTCTAGTCAAGATAAATTGCTGGTCATAACAAGTATTCTTTTACAATAACCCCAAAGGCAACTCTACACTTGGACATCACCAGATGGTCCATATAGAAATCATATTGATTATATATTTTGCAGCCAAAGACAGAGTCTTTGCAGTCAGTTAAAACAAGACCTGGCATAAACTGTAGCTCAGATCATGAGCTTCTTTTTGTAAAGTTCAGATTTAAATTGAAAAAAGTAGAGAAAATCATCAGTCTGTATAAGTATGACCTAAATAACCTCCCTTATTAATATGAAGTGGAAATGATGAATAAATTTAAGGTATTAGATATGGTAGAGAGAATGCCTGAAAAACTATGGACAGAAGTTCACAATATTGCACAGAAAGCAACAAGAAAAAACATTCCAAAGAAAAAGAAGAACAAAAAAGCAAAATGGCTGTCTGATGAGATTTTGCAAAACTGAGAAACAGAAAGTGAAAAGGAAAGATATACTCAAATGAATGCAGAATTCCAGAAAATAACATGGAGAGATAAAGTTTTCTTAAAGAAGCAATGCAAAGAAATAGAAGAAAGCACAATGAGGAAGATTAGATTTCTTCAAGAAGTTAGAGATATCAAGGGATAGTTTCATGTAAAAATGGGGACAATAAAAGACAAAAAAGGTAAGGACTTAACAGAAACAGAACAGATTAAGAATACATAGACAAACTATACAAAGAAGATCTTAACATCACCGATAACCACTATAGTATGATTACTGATCTAGAGACAGACATACTGTAGAATGAAGTCCAGTGGGCCTTCAAGGAAGTAAGTGTTACAAATAGTAAGACTAGTGGAGGTGATGGAATTCCAGCTGAGCTATTTAAAATCCTAAAAGATGATGCTGTTAAAGTGCTGCATTCAAGATGCCAGCAAATTTGGAAAATTCAACAGTGGCCACTGGATTGGAAAAGATTAATTTACATCCCAATCCTAAAGAAGGGCCATGCCAAGAAATGTTCAAATTACAGCAAAATTATCCTTAAGATTCTTCAAGCTAGGCTTCAGCAATTTGTGAATTGAGAATTACCAGAAGAGTAGGCTGGTTTTGAAAGAGGCAGAGGAATTAGAGACCAAATTTCCAACATTTACTGGATTGTGGATAAAGCAAAGAAGTTCCAGAAAAAAATCTGCTTCTACTTTATTGACCTCACTAAAACATTTGATTGTATGGATCACAACAAAATGCGGCAAATTCTCAAAGAGATGGGAGTACCAGGTTATCTCCAGAGGAACCTGTGTGTGGGACAAGAAGCAACAGTTAGAACTGAATATGGAGCAACTGATTGGTTTAAGATTGAGAAAGTAATACAACAAGGCTGTATATTGTCATCTTACTTATTTAACTAATATGCAAAGTATATCATATTAAATACCCTGCTGGATGACTCAAAAACTGAAATTAAGGTAACCAGGAGAAATATCAACAATCTCAGATAGGCAGATGATACCCCTCTGATGCAAGACAGTGAGGAAGAATTAAGAAGCCTCTTGATGAGGGTAAAAGAGGAGAATGTAAAAGTTGACTTGAAGCTGAACATCAAAAAAAACAAAACAAAACTAAGATCTTAGCAATTGATCCCATCACTTCCTGGCAAATAGAAGGAGAAGAAATGGAAGCAGTGTCGAATTTTATATACTTCGGTTCAAAGATCACTGCAGATGACAGCCGCAGCCATGGAATTAAAAGATGCTTGCTCCTTGAAAAAAAAGCTGTGACTATTCTGGACAATATGCTTAAAAGAAGAAATATCATCTTACCAATAAAGGTCCATGTAAGTCAAAGCTATGCTTGTTTTCAGTAGCAATGTATGACTGTGAGAGTTGGACTATAAAGAAAGCCAAGCAGCACATACACAATGCTTTCAAGTTGTGATGCTGGAAAAAGGCTTTTGAGAGTCCCTTGGATAACAAGGAGATCAAATCAGTTAACACTTAAAGAAATTAATCCAGGCGGTACAATGAAAGGTCAGATACTGAAGTTGAGATTTAAATACTTTGGCCACATAATAAGAAGATGGGAATCATTGGACAAGACTGATCTTGGGAAAGACTGAAGCCCAAAGGAGAAAGGGATAGCAGAGGATGAGTTGAACAGTATCAGAAACAATGAACATGAACTTGGACAGACTGAGAGATAACAGAAAGGCCTAGTGTTCTGTTGTCTATAGGGTCATGAAGAGTCAGACAAGACTGAATGACTCAACAACTTCTTCTAGGCTTATGACTTGAGTGTCCCTGTCACCATAACAGCTTTTGATGATGGTCAGATCACTTTGGTTTGCTCATTCTTTCATACAACCTTCTACCTGATTTTGGACTTTATCTTATGACAAGGCTCTGTACTTTGGGAGGGAATGTCTGAGATGGTCTTGCTACTGCTTTCCTGAGATAGTGAGTGTTGTTATTCTGGGATCTCAGGCACATCTCCTGAGCATAAGGACCTGTGAGTTTTCAGTGCTCCCAAAGTGATCTGATTAAAGACAAAATCTGATATCTGGTCTATTCTGAGGTCTTCAGGCTCCTGAGCTGGGTTTTGGTCTGGGTAACACTCAGGTATGCTCTCCCTGTGTGGGTTTCCAGGATACTGCTGCTGAACTCAGCCACTATCAGCATGCTGGAACAGTCTGCTGGCTCAGAGACAGAACTGTAGACTCCACTCTGGTCTGACACTCCTGCCAGTGTTGTTCCTCAGCAATCTTCAGACTGGGCTGGAGGCTGGAACTGAGACCCCACATTGCTCCTGGGGTCTCAGCTGCTACCTACTTCTCAACTTTCTCCTTGCTCAGTGCACAGCATAGGGTCACTGATACCTCCTCACCCTGAAACAATTCCAATAGGCTCAGGTTCTGTCCTCAGTATGCCCTGGATCTGTAACTTGGAAGTACATGGTTAGCAACAGACCTGCCAGTTGATACCTATTCCTCTGCCTTTCACAAGGTTCAGCCCTTCTCTGCTGCATCTGAAACTTCTTCCTACCCTGGTACAAAACTTCTACTTGAGCTGAAAAGCTCACAGTGGTTGTTCCTGGTCTGACCCTGACCCTAGCATCCACAGATGTCTCTGTCTGTATCTGACGACCTGTGCTGGAAAGTGATGCATTAAGACTTTTTTCTTGGATTTCTCAATCAGGATTTGGTCTGGTGAGTTTTTTGGATCTGTGAATGAATTATGGTTTCCCCTCCTGCTCCACCATCTTTACTCTGCTTCTGTCTCTCTCTGTCCTGTCTGTCTGTCTGTCTGTCTCTGTCTAAAGCAAGTGGTAGGAAATGGACATAGGTGGTTTCATGTTGAATCTTTTTTGTATATCATGCTCTGTGTATGGAAATGCTTTTTTGTATGTGCTTATCTTCCACATGAAGACAAAATAAAACAAAATAACATGGTATGTCAGTTCTAAGATATCTTAGAACACAGCATTTAAAGATGGGAAGGAAAATAGAGTGATAGTGGGCATGGAGTAGGGGCCAGGTATGACAGTACTCCTGGGCACACTTGGCCCACAGTCTATGGATAGCAATGCTTGGAACCAGAATGCTGGAAGGGGGGAAAACTTCAGAAGAGAGAACTTAGAATTTCTGTGCAGGGAAGGGGGAAACTTAGGGGTCCTGGAGTGCAAAACCCAAAACTAATTTTATGGAGTAGAGACCTGAGGTTGAGGGAAGAGAAGGAACTTGCCCGAGGTCACAGAAGCTTGTCAGAGGCAGGATTAGAACCCAAGTCTTTTGAGTGCAGAGGATCAGGCAGAGAACCAAGATGAGGGAAGCGAAGAAGTGCTGATGAAGGTTGCAGGCAAGTACTTTACAAATATTGTCTCATTTGATCCTCACAACACCCCCGAAAGGTAGGTGCTATTGTTATCCTCATTTTACAGTTGAGGAAACTGAGGCAGCCAGAGGTTAAGTGACTTGCCCAGGCTTACAGAACTAATGCATGTCCGAGGCTGGATTTTAACTCAGGACTTCTGACTTCAGGTCTAGCCCTCCCTCTACTGGACTTCCTAGCTGCCAGGGCTCTTTTCACTGGACCAGGCTGCCTCCCCATGTATAAGGCAGAAGAAGACAGCAAAGGGCAGGGAACAGGGAATCAAGACGATGATAAGATCAGCTCACACATCTCTCTAGCACTGGAGGATTTATAAATGTAAACAAAAACTTTGTCCCCATTTTACAGAGGAGGAGATGGAGTCAGCAGAGACTGAGGTTTAAGGTCCAGCTCAGATACAAGCTGTATTCCTTGCATGAGGACAGAAATAAGTCGCTCACATGTATGTAGTCCTTTAAAGTATGCAAATTGCTCTACAGACTCTGTCTCACTGGGACCTCACAGAAACCTACCAAACTAGCTGCAATTGTATCAGTAGCTCCATCTTACAAGTAGCCCAGAGAGGTCAATGGACTTTACTATGGTCATCCATCTTTCTTCTGACCTCAGAGCCAGTGCATTTTCTGATTTTCCACACAGGCTCTCGAATACCAAAGCTTGACAACGTACTGTCTCAATAGTGGCAGGCCCCCTAAAGTTCAGAAGGAGCTGAGCATGGTAACAAAATGAAAGAATTGTGAAAAAGTATCTTTACCTTTACTATGGAGAAAAGAAGAACAATTAAGGCCAAGACCCCAGCACAGGGGGTCCCATGAATAGGAGACTGATAATTAATGAAAGTTGCAGAGGTTACTTCTTGACTTTGATTCCACTTTCTTGGCCCAGGAATGTGGCCTCTGGTCAGGGAAGTACAGAGCAAAAATGGTCCTTAAGGGACAGCAAAGAAAGTCAAGGTAGAAGATGGTAAGAAAGTGGCCAGCTGCCCTTGATGAAATCAGGTCGCTTGGCCCAGGTGAACTCCATCCCACAATTAGGGAGAGCACTGGCAGGTGTGAGTTGCTGTCAGAGGGAAGGGGTGTGGTGGGCTGTAGTGAGGGAGATGCCTGGGAGGGAAGAAGACCTGCGAGGCTGGGGTGGGAGGGATCCACAGTGGCCAGATATTCTCCTGGGAAAATTTCAACACTGTGTGCTGAAAGAACTGGCAGCTGTGATGGCTGAACAGCTAAGTGTCAGTGACATTTGAAAGGTCATGGACACCAGGAGAAGTACCCCAGGCCTGAAGAACACCAAAGGTCCTCCTGATTTTCCCATAAGGGGAGCGAATAGCATCTGCAAACTAAGCCACTGAGTGTGGCTTTGACTGCTGACAAAATTTTAGACCAGATGATGAGAGGGATGGCTGTGTAAGGCATTAGTCTGAGTCAGATTTCAGCCCACATGCTCAGAAAGGGCCCATGTGGGACAGTGACAGCTGGTGTTTAGAAGGCAGACCTGCCTATTCGTACCTGACTGAGCCTATGTTGTAGGAAACTGAGGGCAGGGACAGCTGGGGAGCCTGAGAATTAGGAAGCTTTTTCAGGAGAGGCCTGGGGATGCTCATAGGCCCCAGGATACTGCAAGTCTCCATGATGAGCATCATACAGGGGCCTGGAGCACCTGAGTGAGCCCAGGGTGCTTGTTAGGATAACAATAGGGATAAGGTGTGGATGTGTGATTGAAATGGGAAAATCCCTCTCTCAAATGTGACTGACAACTTCTCAGCAACTTTATACTCTTAGTTACCTAGTACACTGGGAGTTTCAGTGGCTTGTCCAGGTTAATACAGAAAAGGTATGGCAGAGAGTTGAGGAATAAACTCCAAAGATGGCCTCCCAGGACATCCATCCCTGCCCTGAGGAACTGGTGAAGGCAATGAACATTCTCTTCTAGCTGAATGAGAGGTGGCCATCTCCCCCAAGTTAGTAGTGTTCTGTATCTCTGAAATGAATTTGTCTTATCTGACATTCCCTGCTCTGTGTTCTTGGAGTATGTCTGTGGTAGACCAGTAAGCTCTCTGAGAGGGTGCTTAGGGTGTGGGATATTTATATCCCCAGTGCTTCACATACAGCAAATGCTTCATGCAAATTTATTAATTGGAATGGAGTGCAGTTAGTAGGTCAGAACCAAGAGCGTTTTATCAGTGGAAATGTTGATAAACAAGGTACCTTGCCATCCTCCCTGCTGCTGCTACTAACACCTCTTGGGTTTCTGGTTTCCACCTATTAGATTGTGAGGTCCTTGAGAGCAGGAATTCTCTCTCTTTTCTATTTGTAGGCAAAGCACTTAGCACTGTGCTTAGCCTATAGTAAGAACTTAACTTTTTTTTTTCACTTACCCAGTCACTAAAGACAGGAATTTAAGTTTAAGGTCACTAGGGGATAGGGCTGGGGGTTAGTAAGGCCGTAGTGCTAGTGCCACAAATGCAGTTGTGAGGAGAATCCAATTGACATCCCCCTGCTCTTGAAGAGGAGGAGGCCGGAAGGTTAAATGTGACAGTGATGAGAAAACCTGGAAGCCATCTTGGAGAAAAAGACTGGACCATCCTCAATGACCCTATACACCAGGTGTTAGAAATGCTGCTATACCTGTTTTATGATTATTATCGATAATCAAAACAGCTAGTATTTATATAGATCTCTTGAAGATTCAAAGTACTTTGAAAATGTTATGTAATTTGATACTTACCATATTCCTGACAAGAAGGTGATGTTGTTAACCACATTTTACAGAAGAGGAAGCTGAGGATGAAAAGGTTTCAGTGTTTGCCCTTGATCAGGCAGTCAGTCAGTCATCAGGCACTTATCATTAAACACTTGCCATGTGTCAGTCACTGTGCTCAGCCCTAAGGATACAAAGAAAATGGGAAAAGAGAGTTCCTGCCCTCAAGTACTCACATTGGAGTGGGGAAGACAACAGGCAAATTGCTAGCTACAGCCATACAAAATTATAGACCTTGTACGAAAATGGAAGGGGATCACAGAGGAAAGAGGATCACAGAGAGGAGGGGATCATGGGGGAAGACTAACAGTAGAGGGTGAAAAGCAAACTGGAACAAAGGTGAGGTTTGAGCAGAGTCTTGAGGGAAGCCAGAAGGTAGAGATGAGGAAGGAGAACATTCCAACTATGGAGAACATCCACTGAAAAGGCATGAAGTCAGAAGATGGGTATATGGGGGGCAGGAAGCTTCAAGGCCACTGGAAAGATGGGAAGAAGTCAGGTTGTGAAGAGCTTTAATGACGAACAGAAGATTTTTCTATTTCCTTCTGGAAGTGATAGGGAGCCACTGGAGTGTACTGAGTAGAGGTGTGACATGTCAAGAACTGAACTTTAGGAAAATCCTTTTGGGAACTGAGGAGAGGATGGGTTGGAGGAGGTAACTACCTGACAAAGCAACCAAATGACTACTGCAACAGTCCAGGTGTGAGGTGATAAGAGCCTGCACCAGCATGCCAGCTGGGCATGGAGAGAAATGTAAGTACACAAGAGATGTAAATGTAGAATGAACAGGACTCAGCAACACATTGGACTGTGGGGGGCAACTGAGTGAGGAGCTGAGGGAGGATGGAGGTAGCAAGCCTGGGTGATTGGGAGGACACTGGTACCCTCAATAGTAGTAGAGAAATTGGAAAGAAAGAAGAGTTGAGGTGGGGAAGAGATGCATTCTTTTTTGAATTTCCTGAATTTGAGATGTTGATGGGGCCTCCTTTTTGAGATGTCCAAGCAGTAGTGAATTAAGTTGTGGGAACTGAGTAAATAGAGGAACTGGCAAGTTAGGGTCTTCTAGGGGGCATCAGTATGTAGGCTGTAGTCCTCTAGCCTGCTCCTGGGATGTCACTTATTTCTGGTCTTGTTCCTTGCCTGGTACACAGATGAGCCAGCTCTGATTTCTAGACACTGGCGAGAGCAGACAGGAGACTGTCCCTCTAAGACATGAGATGATGTTCGCTACTAGCCCTTCCCTGTTTTCTACACTGTTAGAGGAGAGACAAAGATCTGACATACCTCACAGGAGTCAAATCATCCAGTGATCATTTATGCCATTTATTTTCCAATGAAGATCCATCCAGCTCTCTCCACAGTCCCATATTATCGTATATGTTTTATGTCCAATTACATACAAGAAGATCTAATGCCCATAAAATCCTCATCTTCTGGGATTAATGGTGGTGCATACAGGGGTTTGATAAGAGGTTAGGATCCCTCTAGAGTTGAAGGAGACATAAGGAGGCTTCATGAAGACCTGAAGGACAAAGGGATGGCCAGGGTGAAAGGGAGAGAAGGGCAAAAACTGCTCCTGTTTGGATCTCTAACATGCAAGATGCCCCTGTGTGTGCACAAGTTTGCAAAAACCAAGACTCCAACATTTTATGGACGTGCTCTGAGACCAAATCAAAATGAGATCTCACAATCTCTGACTACCCCATCACACTACTGCTCTTAGAGGAAGACATTCAGGGTGGCACCAAGGTCTCTGCCCTCTCCCCTGACCTCACTCTATTTGAGACCAAACATAGTTGTCCAAGTGGCTGTCTCTAACACATTCTACTCCTCCCAACTTAATGGGTGGTATGGATCCCAGGGTAAGGGTGTGTGAAAGACAGGTGTTGACATAGGAACTGCTGGATGCCAGAGTCCTCAGGCACACATCTCAGTTCAGCAGTCCTCTTGGGACATCATGGACAGGGGCACTTGGAGACTGACCATAGATTACCTCAGCCTGAAAAGAGAAGTTGATTTGGTGACTCTGGTGGTCCTTGATCTTGTGACTATTAAAGAAATGCTAGGTGTCATTCTTAGAGACTGGTATGTAGTGGCCTATTTGACCACTGCCTTCCTCTCAGGTTCTACTCAGGTGGAAGACTAGGACCATTTTGCTTTTACCTGGCTAGGCATGTAATACTCTTTCATGGTCCTATGACATGGCCATATTCACAGCCCTGTGAGTTGCCACTAGTGGTGGCTGTTGTTTGTCCTTTGTTCTCGAAGAGGACCATGACATCAAGAAGGTGATGCCATGACCAAGAATTATCCTTCATCAAAAGGAAGTAATATATTCAGAGCTAAGCCAGGCCTGACCCAAGGCAAGTTGGCCACCTATGTTAGATTTCTGCTTAGTAACAGTCTGCCACAGAAGCTAGTCTTACTGGGTCTCCAATGAAACCCTCTCTTGTAACCTGGGGTCCTTGGTTAGCTGATCTCCTGAAAGGAAGAAATATCTAGTTCACAGATGGCACAGCCTTCCTCAAAAATGGTCCAAGTTATTGAAGTGCCACGGCACTATAGTCAGTAGATAGGCTAGTCTATACCACCCACAGCTCCATCTAGTCTCCCCAATGGTGAACAATAGGCAGGTGTTCTGCTGCTTGTGTGGTCTACCACAAAGGAACCATTTCTCTTCACTGATTCCTATGCAGTAGTTAATAATCTTGTGTGGCAAGATCAGAGGTAATCTATCAACTGAATGATCAGGTCGTTTGCCTGGGGAACATCACTGTAGAGATGCAGTAGATCTCTTCCAAGCTTAACAACTAGACACTCTATATAAATCACTTACCTTGGCAGTATACTTTCCAGGGATGTCCACATAGATTATGAAGTTGACGCACAGATTGTCAGAGCTAGTTCAGTGTTTGAGAGGCTCTGAAGGAAAGTGTGGGAGAGAAAAAGTATTAGAGTGCTTATCAAACTGAATGTCTGCAGAATCATTGTGGTGACCTTATTACTGTATGCCTATGAAACCTGGAAAGTATACCAGAGCCATGCCAGGAAACTGAATCACTTCCATTTGAATTGTCTTAGGAAGATTCTGAAGATTACCTGGCAAGGTACTAGACATTGAGGTCCTTTCTTGAGTTAAACTGCCAAGCATTCAAACTACTTCAGAGAGGGTAACTCCTGATGGCCTGGCCATGTTGTTTGGGTGCCCAAAGTACATTTACCTAAAAGACTGTTTTAAGGAGAATTCACACAAGACAAGTATTCACATGGAGGTCAGAAAAAACAATACAAGGACAGTCTCAAGGTCTCTCTGAAGAGCTTTGGAATTGATTGTGAGACATGGGAGATGCTGGCACAGGACTGTGCACCATGATGTTCCTGTATCAAAGAAGGTGCTGTACTCTGTAAGCCAAGCAAAATTACAGTAACTCAAAAGAAATGTGAGATGTGCAAATTTAGAGACATATTCACTGCAAATGTTCATATAGACTATTTGTGCCTGACTTATGGGAGATAGAACCTTCCAAGCTGGTATTGGCATGATCAGCCACAGTCAGACATGCTTGACCCCAACAGATGTAATTTTGGTCCTCTTTGAGAATGAAGGACAACAACCAATCAACTAATCTCTGAAGAAAGTACTCTTCCCAAAAGAATCACTGACCAGGATGCTCACCCTGATGCTTATTCCAAGCAATAGCACAATTTTCACATCAGTAGTGAAATGATCAGTTTGATTCTTTTTTTAAAAAATTAATCCTATTTACAATTAATTGATTTATGTCATGTTACTGCCTAAGTCTTGGTTCGTTGTCTTTCCACTTAATTCAGAAATTCAGCTAGCCTGTAATGAGTTGAGTTGAAAAATCTAGTTCTCTGGCTAATCGCTGTTTTTTTCTTGCCTCAAGTAAATCTTTGTTTGAGGGATGAGAATCGACACCAGGGAGTCAGGTCTAGTATCTTTACACCACCATGCTGTCCTTCAAGGATGTTTGGTTTGCTATCCAAAGATGTTTGGTTCACAATCTCTAACCTTGCAGGTAGACTCAAACAATGAACATTTCTTAGCACAGGAAGAAAGGAAGGAGTTGTTGTTAGCCTCCCATTCCTAATTTCCAAACAATCATATTGTCCCTTAGGCTTCAATTCTGTAACCAATCATATCGATTTCCCCATTCATGAAGCTGAGCTCTTTAAAGTAATCATATCTTGTTCCCTGTCTAGGAAGTCCTGTTCTTTGTACTCCTCTGTACTCCCCAAAATTGTAAAAGGGAGCTGTCCATTTCATTGAGATTCTTAGCTGTATTGAGGAAGCTAAAATCTTATTTATTGATAAATTTGCACCTTACTAATAAATTGATCATGCTCAGAACTTCTTGCCTTAATTTACCTTATTTTGACCTTAATAGCAGTCACTTCAAAATAAGCAAAACTGAAACATATGAGTATTCCATGTCCCATCTTACCCACCAGCAGCAGGGACTGTGGAACCATGGAAAGGTCTCCTCAAGCAAGTCCTAAAGGCACAGGACCCTAAGCAAAGCCTGAAATACTGCATCAGCAGAGTCACTCACAAGAGCAGCCTTCAGTTCTAAGAAATGGATGGTCATCCCTCCCTTATCTTCTAGCAAACTCAGTATCAGGGAATGGAGAATAAGGTAAAGAACATAGAAAGTTAGCATTGGAACTCATAGTTCAGAGAACAGATGTTTCTGGTTGTATACATTCACATCCAGATGTTCCTCTATTCTTGCCCACCAAAAGCATAAGAAAATGGGGGTTGCATCTTCTTTATGTCAGGCCTCACAGAAACTGAGGGGAAGGCAGCAATTGAGATGCCATAAATCTTCCCAGTCACCTTATTACAATCATTCTTACAGAACAGGTGCCCATAGTATTTTCTTTCCTCAGAATCTTTAGCTTTTTTTCCAAAGCTCCTAATCTGCAACCAGTGGAACCCACAAGGAGCAGGCACGTTAGTAAGAATCAGACCCTGTGTTCATTCCTCCACCTTCCACCTCCCATTCCTCACCTCAGAGGTGAGTGGACTAGTATGGTGGAAAGATGCAGGGAGTGAGAGGTGGGTTCCCAAATAGACAGTGGTTCCGGCATAGGTAACACTCTGAAGATAATGAGAGAGGATGTTTACATAAGTGGGACAAAAAACTTGACCATCAGGGACACATGAGGAATGGGATGAAGGGGAAGGCAAGAACCATGAGCCAAGTCTGCACCTCTTTCTCTGCTTCTGTCTCCTTACATGTGACACAGACTACACCTGACTTTGGATAGGAACATCCCAGTTGCTATCATCTGCCTCCTGCTCTTCCTCCTGATGGATGACTTGTTTTACCTGATTTGTGATCTGTCCCACTGGCTCACCACTGGTAAGCCCCACTCACCTTACTATGAAGATGGTATTCAGGTTTATGATACTTCTGGGTCAACCCTGGTCTGATTTCTCCAGGGTGCTCTATCACAAAACCAGAATACACTCATGAGACTGGTCACCTCTGCCATGAAATTCATGGCCAGTTGGTTGTTCTGCTCAGCCCCAGGAATACCAGATGGAAAGATCCAAGACTTTCCACTTAACTCCTCAGTGTCCACCCCTTCAACCAAGAGCAGGTTTTAGCTTCCAGTTATGAATCTCAAGTCAGGAGTCCAACCCATGGAATGTCAGCCCATGAGGCCACTGATCTGGGATGGAGCAGGGAGTTTGGACACAATAAGTAGATAGCTGAAAGGCAACGAATACACCACTTTTACGTTCAGCTTTCCAAATGGCATCTTGGAAGTGTTTAGCCATATCAGTGTCTATTGTGTTCCCTGCCCCTCACTCAGGCCTCCTCCATAGTTTGGGAGAAAATGAGGGTCAGAACTGAAACATCATCCTTGTGCAACAAATTACTCCCATCTCTGTAAGTGTTCAGTCATAGACTTCCTGAATGGAGAGGCAGTTCCCCTAATAGCATGGGCATTCTCTTCTCCAGATACTAGTATTTAAATAAGTTCTCTTTCCTACCATGTACCTAATACAACCAGGTAAATATGTAATAGCATACCCTCTCACTATGTCCTCTTCTCCCTAACAAGGATACTAGGGAGGCCAGACCATTTACCATACCCAAGGGTCCCCTGAATCCTGAATATCTTGACTACACAGGGTCTGTAGGGACAACATTCCAAGGGGTATTGAAGACATTGAGTTCCATAGATTTGTCAGGATCTTCTTACCTTAAGGCTTTATGAGGTAGAATACACGATCTGCAACTTTTCAGCCACCATAGCCAGTGGAATGGATAAGGCTATCACTGCCTAGGAGAGAAAAAAAGGCCTTAACTCCCTGGTATTGATAATTTAAATTACTGTATTACCCTGGGTTATCTGCCAGCTAGTGGAAAAGGTGTCTATAACCCTGAACAATGCCTCTTTTTACTTTTTTTTCCAGCGAAGAAGTAGAACAATCTCTCAAGGAGATAACAGAACAGGCTCTGCCAAGGAGACAGAGCCATGGTATTTGTTCTGGTAGTCTGGGGTAAGCTCTTGGGGAGGGTGGCTCAGATGCCTTCTACAATCAGCCACCACAATCCTCATCCTAATGCCATTTTATTAATACTGCTCCAATGTGCCCTGAGATGTAACCAATGGATCCCACCTCAACCACTTGATATGTGATCGGTGGAAGTTCAGTTTCCAAGATGGTAAGGATTATGGTGAGCTAGGCCAGGATACTGAGACTGTGAGTATGGACTGAATAGCCACAGAAGTCTATGGCTCCACTCCCCTAAGCTTGCTCCTGTTTGTTACATAACACTGGTATGTTAAAGGCTTAACTCCTCCCAATTGTAATAAGAATGGGCTGCTGAAACTCTCTTATAAATTTGCCAGTGAGGCACAGTTATAATTTTGCCTTTTTCATCCTGAGTAAGCCTTCTTGGTTGAATTCAGGGACCTCTATTTTGCTACAGGTACTTATTCTCATGAGAATAATCCCTGAGTAAATTTATATTTATCTGGCCATATCTTTTATGCTGTACTAATCATGAAGGCAATGTGCATTCAAAATCGATTCTAATTTTGCATGACAAAAGCTGCCACCTCCCTTCTTGGCCATTAGCTCTCATGATTCTCACTCTCCTCCAGTTGCCAAGTTTTGTCATTATTACCTCTTCAAAGTATTTTGCATCCATCCCCTTCTCTCCATACACACAATCTCATTACTTCTCATCTGAACTATTACAATAACCTACTAATTCGACTTCTTGTATCGTTTTCCCCCTCTCTACTCCTTCATCAACTCAGCTGCCAAAGGGATATTCCTAAAGCACTGATCAATAAACTAAACCTCTTCAGTGAATTCCAGGAGCCTCGGGTACATCAAGAATCAAATAGACTTGTCTATGTCTTGTAAAGTCCTTTAAACCCTAACTACATCCTACCTTTTTATCTTTATTATATAATATTTCCCTTTGTGTGCTCTACTGTTTAATCAAATTGACCTACCTGTTGTCCTTACAACAAGGAAATATCATTATAAAACACTTCATTTCCCATCTATTGTTGCTGTTCAGTCATTTAGCAAAGATACTGAAGTGGTTTTCCATTTCTTTCTCCAGCTCAGTTTAAAGATGAGGAACTGAGGCAAACAGGGTTAAGTAATTTACTCAAGGTCACACAGCTCCAGCATGTGCTCTGGTGGGTCCTGACCCCAAGTCTTTTTGGCTCTGAAGTTAGCAAGCATTCTATTCACTAATCCACACTGTTGTTGTTTTTCAGTCATTTCAGTTGTGTCTGACTCTTTGTGACCCCATTTGGGGTTTTCTTGTCAGAGATGATGGAGGGGTTTGCCATTTTCTTCTCTGGTTCATTGTGCAGATAAAGAAACTGAGGCAAACAGGGTTAAGTGATTTGACAGGGTCATATAGTTCATAAATGTCTGAGGCTGGATTTGAACTCAGATATTCCTGAATCCACGCCCAGCACTCTATGCACTGCTGCACCACCTAGTTGCCTCTATATGCACTATATACCCCTGACTGGTGCGACGTAAACATTTAATAAATGCTTGTTGACCAATTAATTGCCATTGAGAAACATAGCACAGTTTGTCTTTGACATCTAGTGGTCTTTTCAGATATTGCAGCTTTTTAAAAAAGGGTTTCATTTTTAGTGTGCCATCTCCTGATTACCTCCTACTACCACACTCTGTCACATTACAAACCAATTAGATTTTAGCTTAAGTAGCTACTCATTTCTGGTTTTGAGAGGCAAAATGGAATTAAATAAAGTCCTGAATTCAAGAAATTCAGTGGGCAATATGTTTCTTAAATGTAAATAGAATTTCAGACTAATTCATCAAAATTAGAATTAACTCTTAAATTCCATCATATCAAAGGTCATCAGCTATAAGATAAGCCTGCATAGCTGTGGAGATACGACTGAACTGGTTTCACGCTGTTAATCACATAAGATATGGATGTTCTCCACTCAGAAGAACAAAATTTGGAGGCAATAAATACAAGAATATGGCTGACATTCTTTGAAACAAATTCATTAAATAAATATCAAAAGTTTGACTGAGACTTTACCAGTACTTAGTCAGGTATGCAAACAAGTGCTTGCAAAGGTACCCAGGGTTAGTTAAAAATATAATTAATAACCCTTGAGTATAAAAAATCAGATAGTAGGCCTACAGCTATAATCATTTTACTCAGTAGTTGAGCAGGGATTCAAAACTGGTTCCTCTACTTCCAAATCTAGTCTTTCTGTCCCTACATCATGTTCTCCATTCTCCTTCAACTATGGCACCCCATTCTGAACAAAGTCATCTCTCTCTTAATGTCAAGCTTCTTGAATACATGATCTATGTAAGCTGGCACCATTCCCTCTTTACCCACTCACTCCTTTAAGGCCCTAGTTGAATCACAGGATCATAATCATAGATCTAGATCTGGAAAGGATCTCATTTGACAAAGAAAGAAACTGAAGGCCATAGTGGTCAAATGACTTGTCTGAGATCACACAGCTAGACACTGTCTGAGCCAGAACTTGAACACAGGTCTTCCTGACTGTAAATTCAGTGCTCTGTCTTATAGATACTGTTGCCTCATATATTCTCATCTATTTTTATCTGTCTAGAAGTTCTAAGATCAGAAACACAAGGGATTGGTTTCTTTTTTAAATGCTAAAAGAAAGAGAATTTCCCTAAAACCTAAAGTTTCCTCTATGAAGCTTTTAATATATTTAGTTATTGGCCTGAATTAAATTCTTTGACTTTCTATTTATATTATACTCTATCCTGAAGGTGTGAACTCCCTTACCCCTGGCTGAAATGAAAGGTTTAAAACTACTTGAATAGTAGTTTAGTTTATGAGATATAAACAGATACAAAAGTCACTTCAGCACCAAAGATGGTGGAAAGCTCCCATAGGCATCCTATCATGGAAACAACTGAATTCAATAATACTTATGCATCAGAGGGGACCTGTGATGACATGGTAGCACTACTACCCTATTGTTTTCAGGAAAAACATTCTGTCTACAAGAGTATGATGGGAAAAAAATCTTTCTCACCCGCCACCAAGTATGAAGGTTACCATAACCATCAGTGTATCGATTATTGTCATCACAAAGTTAAAAAACAGACAGTGTATAACACTTGGGTCCAGTGCAATCATATCTCAGAAAAAAACTCCTTCTTCCTACAAGTGCTGTTCTAAGAAACAGAATAATGGAACACATGGGTCCAGTTACCATTTGCTGCTGGATGACCAGTCTCAAAACACCATGGAACCATTGATAGTGAATATACTATGCTTATTAGAGAGCCAATGTGAATTTAACCAGAATATTTTGCTCTAGCATCTGTTTTAAGGCCTGGCAGGGGTCGGATTTCGAGAAACTTCTGGATTGACTGACACTAGCCAAAGAAAACATCACATGGGCTGAAGGGCCAAATAGTTTGGTGTAAACAGGAGTCAGAGAAGGAAAAAAAAATCTTAAAGACCTTTGTAGAAGAGGGTCAATTGTGATAATTAGCAAAGATTTCTTAGTCTCAAAAACTGAAGAATTGCTAAGAGGATGATGAAAAAAATCTCAGGAGTTTTTTATTTATTAGATTTTAGGTAGATTCACTCTAGAAATAAAAACAAAAACATTTGTTGAGCTCCTACTACCTGCCCAATACATGATTAGGTTTTGTGCAGGGGTGGGAGAAGAAGACAAAGGAAGGGTGGAGATTAGAGGAACAGCATACCTTGGAAAGTGTTGACTAAACTCCACTCCCAGAACCAAATGGACTTGCTCTCTTGTTCTTTCCATTTCCCCTCATCTTTGAGTCAGTGTAGACTGCTTCACCAAATTAGACACTGATTTTATATACTAACACTCTACACATGGACATGGATATGTGGGCTTCGAAAAGAGAAAGTGAGTATTAGAAACAGGGCCATTTTGTGGTAGAGTGGAAGGAGCTTGGGTTTAGAGTCTAAGAGGCCTGGGCTCAAATTCTGCTTCTGTCACTGAGGATCTGTGTCACCCTGAGCAAGTCACTTAAGGCCTCTGAGCTTCATTTCCCAGATTGGTAAAGTGGGAAAGTTTAATATATGGCCTCTGAGATCCCTTTCACCTCCAAGTCTATGTTCTTATGTATGACCTTAAGCAAGTCATGTCCCCTCTCTGGGACTTAGTTTCATTTCACCTTTATAAAATGGGAGAGTTGCATTAGATAACTTCTGAGTTCCCTATGATTGTATAGCTAATGAACTATGTGCAATGACTGTGGGTCATGTCCCCTCTCTGGGCCTCAGTTTCATCCTTTGTAAAATGATTAGTTCAGATAGCCTCTGAGGTCTGTTCCAGCCCTAGATCTTTGATCTTTTGCATGACCTTGGGCAAGTAACTTGCTCTCTCTTGCCCTCAGTTTCCTTCTCTGTTAAATGAGGGGATTGAACTAGATCAATGATGTCAAACTCAAATAAAAAGAGGGGCTCTAAGCTGTACATAAGGATCCCTGAGGGCTGCATATTGTATTAGTTTTTTAAGTGTTTTAAAAAGTATTTAGTTTAAAATTTAGTTTTAAAAAGTAGTTACCTATGTTTTATTATATTTTAATTGCTTTGTTAAATATTTCTTGAATACATTTTAATCTGGTTTGAGTTATACTATGGAGTAGTTTGGGTTGTGTGTTTGATACCACTCGTCCAGGCAGCCTTTGAGGTCCTTTTCATCAGCAGAGAGGTTAAAGCAAAGACTTCATAGAAAGGGAATTTCACCAGCTTAGGTAGACCATGGGTACCTTGATGACACCACAATAGATAGAGTCCTGGGCCTGGAGTCAGGAAGACTCATCTTCCTGACTTCAAATCCTGTCTAAGACACTTCCTAGCTGTGTGACTCTGAGCAAGTCACTTAACTCTGTTTGCCTTAGTTTTCTCATCTGTAAAATGAGTTGGAGAAAGAAGTGTCAAACCATCCCAGTACCTTTGCCAGGAAAACCTCAAATGGGATCACAAAAAGTCAGTCACAAAGTGACTGAAAGAATGAAATGAGAGACAGCTTTATTCACAATGGAGTACTCCTTTTGGAAAGGGGTGGAGAACATGGTGCAGGGGCAAGAAGATTGAATTTGCAGGTAAAGGATTCAGATTCATATTGCAGCTCTTTTACTGAGTAAAATGACTACAGTTATACCCCTCCTTAGTATATGATTTTTCATATACTCCAGATTATTATAATATATTCTTATTTTTTTTAATTATCCCTGGTTACCAAGGCAAATATTTACCTGAATGCCCAATTTAACACAGGTAAAATCTCAGTTCAACTTTTGACATTTATTTCACACGTTTACTTAGAAACTAAGATTGATCATTTTCTTGTGTTCATTTCATTCATATTTGGCTCTGATGGGTAGTCAACTTTAACATTTTGATAGAATAATCTTGGATAGAGCTGACTGTAAGATATAACTTTAATGTTAATTATTTAGTCTGAATTCCTACTTACATTGAAAGAAATCATCAATCACTTCACTTAGTGAATTCAAGATTTCATTTGGCTCTGTTCTGCTTTCTTTAATCAGGAGTTGAGGTGGTAATATGTATATGCCTCCCTCCCTCCCTCCATCTCTCCCTCCCTCCACCCTACCTCTCTCTCTCTCTCCCTCCCTCTCTCTCTCTCTCCCTCCCTCCCTCTCTCTCTCTCCCTCCCCCCTCCCTCTCTCTCTCTCCCTCCCTCCCTCCCTCCCTCTCTCTCTCTCTCTCTCTCTCTCTCTCTCTCCTCTCTCTCAATATCTCTCTGTATGTACATATGTGTGTGTATCTCCCCGCTAAAATCTGATAAAAGATCAGTTTGCAATGAGTCAGAGTGTAATACAAGGAATGGGACACAAGATGATGGATTAAAGTGTAATATCTGTTTTTGGTCATTAGAGGATGATCTTCACAGGTATTTATTCCTCTCTAGCCTAAAGCTTTCAATAAGGTACAAATATTTTTTAATCCTTATCTAGCCCAACTGTGCTATAATATTTGGCAATATCAATTTTAATCACTAGGTGCCAGCAAAAGACTATGCTATAGTATTTTTAAATATCATTTTTGACTACCAGATGTCATTGAAAAGCTTTATTATAATTTCAAGGGCAATAAATTGGTCAAACTTTAAGTACCACCTAAGTGTCAGGTTCTTCTCTCCATGTTAAAGATCCAAAGACATAAAAAAAGGTTCTTGCCTTCAAGGAAAGCACATCATATTGGTGCAGACACCTTGTACAATTGTCATATATTGGTCCATGCAAAATATATAAAATTCAGAATTTCAAGAAAATAGACATAGGAGAAGATGCCACCCTTCATTCCACTGAAGAGATGAGAGGTCCACTGGTATGGAACACTGCATATATATCCAGATATTTTTGTTGTGTTTTGCTGAATTTTTCTTTTTTAATATTAGTTGCTATATGGGATGGTTTTCTATATACTTTAAATTGCTATACACAAGCTATGGGGAGAAGTTCTCAGAATGAGTGAGAGGGCCGGAATATTCAGCTCTGAAGGGTGATATTCCTTCAATGCCATTCTGTCACCAAGCTCCTGATCCCCTTGCTTACTGAAAATCTCGATCTTCTCATGTGAGTCCCATCTAAAAGAAATTTTAGAATCTCCCTGTACTTCATATCTTTTCCAATGTATCCTGGTGGCATGGAGAGACCATGCTAGAGGAGTCTGGAAGGAGGGATCCAGCTTTCGTGTGTGTGTGTGGGGGGGATGTGAGAAAGAGAGAGAGAGAGAGAGAGAGAGAGAGAGAGAGAGAGAGAGAGAGAGAGAGAGAGAGAGAGAGAGAGAGAGAGATATCTAAGCACCAACCGAGCTAAACTTTGGGAGGCTCCTTATCAGATTGACCACTATGAAATACATTTCTTGGAGCAAAGAAACTTATTAGGATGAGTCTCCTATGGCCTGTTGGAAGGAATGACCGCATGGGAGAAAGTGCCCATCTTCTGAAGTCTAGAGGTATATAGTGACCATATATAGTCCATCTACTAGAATCCCATCATCTTAGGGAAGGATGCCAAATTGCAGAGGGGGCAATGACTTAGGTCACGGAGATGGTAAGTGACTGAGCTCAGATTTGAACTTAGATTCGCTCACTCTAAACCCAGTATTTTGTATTCTGCTTGTCTTAGATCTAATTGAACTGTCATCTTCTTGAGGGAAGGAGCCCTCTTTTCACATTTGAACATCCCCAGCTTCTGACCCTGCATTGGCCCCCAGGTTTGTGCCTTGCATGGAGCTTGTGAATGGCTATTCTCTGATGGGTCTGTTGCTGAGGGGATTCTTGTCCAGAAACACAGGTTGTTATATCATTATTGTTATGCCAAAGGATTTCTATCCCAGAAATAGGAGAGAAAGGAAAGGGAGGCAACTAAGAGGAAGCCTGTGCAAGGACCAGAAATGGCTGAAGTACCCCCCAAGTATGGCAAGTAGCTCTGAACACTAGGCATAGGGGAAGATTGAGCCCTGGGAGAAATAGCCTTCACAGTGAGGTAGGAAAGAAGCCCTGGATTCTAGGCCAGCAAGAGAGGAGCAGGGGCAGGTGGGAGTGGGAGCAAGAGAGGTGAGAAGGGATTTCTCATACCACTCAAAAGAAGGGAGACAGAGAGCAAGGACATGGAGAAAGAGCTTGCCCCAACAAAAGAAAAAACATTGATCCTACCTCAAGGCCTCCAGAGATTCAGAGACTGCAGACGATAAACAAATAATGTCTCTCTAATAAGAGAAAGGTAGAAAATAAATCTGGTGATTAGGAGATCCTGAAGACGTTACAGAAAGAGCCCCATGGGTAGCACAAAGCTGCCATGGGAAAAATCTCTGGGTCCCAGCATCAGGTTCACTATGTAGAAGGGACTGAACAAGGGCACCAGTGTATTTGCTTTTGAAAGAGAGGCTGCCAACTTTCCAGGAGACAAGAGGAAAGAAATGGAGACGCCCCTCCCACAACTGCATCAAAACAGTGCCAAAGCACACAACTCACAGGAGCCTTGAACTGAACAGGAAAGGACTGAGAATCAGTCTCTCATTTCCTACTTGAGACAGTGAATCCTGCCTATGATATCCCTGACAGGAGGCCATTCAATCTCTGCCTGGAGTCCTTCAATAGCAGGAAACTCACTACCTACCAATCTAAGTCATTCTGCTCTGGAAAGTTCAGTTTTTCATTACATTAAGACAAATCTGCATCCCTGTAATCAATCCATTAATCAATCAATTCCAGAAGTATTTACTAAGCACCTAACATATACTGGGAACTTTATCTTTCCCCTTGATTCTAGTTCTCCATTCTGAAACCACACCAAATCTAATCACTTTGCTTTGTGACAACCTTTCCAATATGTGAGGACAGCTACCACTGCCTCCACTGTCCTCTCTTTTCAGAGAGAAATGCCACCCATTTATAGATTCATGCAATTTAGAACTGGCAGGGTGCAATCTCCTTCACTTAATATAAAAGAAAGAGTTCTAGAGAGGGAAGTTCAGTGACTTGCCCAGGGTCTCACAGGCAGAAGGGAGTAGAGCTGGAGTTCAAACCAAATTCTTGATTCTACATTGAGGGCTCCTTCCACCACATAATCCTTCTTTTTTCATCTGTTCCTCATGGGGTGAAGTTTCCTGGCTTCTCACCATCCCCATCAGTCAACGTCCTTCCTAAATGTGGATCCTGGAAGTGATCAGGATGTTCTAGGTGTGGTCTGACCAGGACCACAGAGAGTTGCTTTGATTCTTGGCATGATTATTTTATCTAGCCCTGTGATTTAACTGGTGTGGGGGTAATCCGGTTTGGAGAGTCCTGTCACTGATGTCAATCAGCCATGGATTAGGGAGTTGCCTGGGACACAGAGGGGTTAAATGATTTACTTGTGGTCACATGGCCAAGGCAGTAGATAGGACTTGGACCCAGGTCTTCCAGACTCCAAGACTGACCCTCTATTGTCTACCCCAGACTCCATATCATGCTTATATTAATGCAACCTGAAATCACCCCAGCTAAGACAGCTATGTGGTTAGGCATAGAACACTGGACAAAGAGACACAAACATACACATGCACACACACTACACACACACACATACAAACACAAACACCCCTCTTCCCATCCCACAGACAGGGGAAAGAGGGGTCAGAGCTACCCCCTTACCCCCAAGAGGGGCTAGAGATACTCGCCTCCTTCTATTGTCCCTTAACCCAGCCCTTGCCTCTACTCAGTCTCAGAGAGGCATGGGGAACAGCATGAACTCCCCAGCTCTGGACCAGGGTTGCCCCCTCCCAGGTAACAGAATGGGGAAAGAGCACCAAGGCAGCGGCTGTCGCTTTTATTCCTCCCCCACTTACTGGTAAAGACTTGGAAAAGAGATGGGACAAAAGGCAGAAGCTCTTCATGCTGCTGAGGCGAAGAGCTAGCATCCGGAGCCCAGCCAGGAGCCCAGGGGGCCCACAGAGGTTCTGAGGCAGGATGAGAGCTCTGGAGAAGAGGGGAGGAGAGGGAGGGAACAAAGGCTGTCTGCACTGGGCTGAGCTCTCCCACTTCCCTCCTGTTCTCTCTCTAGGACAAAGCCACCCATTCTTACCCACACCCTCCAATACACTCACGCGGCTACAATAGTCACACACATGCTCATACACACTTTGTCTCAGTCACTCACAACCCTGTGCCTTGTGGGAGAGCTGACTTGGTTCCTGTATCCTCTGGAAACTTGAGTCACTGATGCATCTATCTTGTTACCACGGGAGGTGACAGGAGAGTGACCTTTGCTTACGTGCTCCCTCCTGTAATGAAGCGTGAAGATGTCGTCAAAGACCCTTCCTGTCCCTGATCCATCTTCTCCCCACCCCCTGCCGATAGGGGCTGAAGCCTTTGACAACCCACTCCCATCTCCACAAGCAGCATCAGCTTTCCTGACAAGCACACAGGCTCCCAAGGCTCAAAACTCCAGCAATTTTATTTAAAAGTGAATGAATGAATGAGCATTGGTTAAGTGCTTCCTCACTTTTACCAAGAACCATGCTAAAAGCTGCCTTTACAAGGAGAGTCAGTGCTCTCAAGGACCTCTCACTCTAATTGGGGACAGCAATGCACACAGCAAGGGTAGCTCGCAGTGTGGATGGAAAGGCCAGAGACACTGAGGGTGCCAGGGGCAAATGACAAGACCCAGGACTCCCTAGAACACACCAGGGAGCCTGCCCTGCAGAGTTGGGACCCGGAGGGGACTGCCCCCACCTCCGTTGAGAAGAGGGAGGAGAGCAGGCCTAAGGGTCACAATGGAGCAGGGATTCAGGGCTCCCTGCAACAGGACTGGGGCATGGGAGCATTGGCACAGAGGTTGGGGGATAACACCCTGCTGGGCACCAGCTCACATATGGTTACTACACTTTCTTCCTCCTCCTTCCTCACCCCTCCAAAAACCAGACAATCTCCATGGCTTTCTCCAGGACTGTCCTAGGTTGAGCTCTGGGAGGTGAAGGCCAGGTATGGTTTCCCCATCCACAGCTTGTATCAATGGAGGTTGACAAGCTTCCTGCATCTCTTACCAGGTGACATCAGCCACCAATCCCCATCACTGCTCCTGGTCACCAACTTCCACAATGCTTCCAGACCAAGCCACTTATGCACAAACTCAGAGGGGAACTGCCAGGCAGGCCTAGAGGCCAGGAGGGCATAGGCAGTCTACCCTGGGATCAGAGCCCTTATTTCAGGCTTCACCCTTCGTATGCCAGGCAGCCAGGACAGGACAGAGATCATCTCTGCTCTTCCCACAGATGACACTCACTATCCCAGGGGAGCCTCTCCTCTAGCAACCAATCCATTAGGAAGGGCTCCCCAGTGTATTTATACATCTTTGCCCATGGGTTCCACAACCCTAGACCTCCTTCAGCAGGCTTCCCTCAGTTTTATGGGAAAGATCTCCCCTTGCACCTCCCAAGTGGTCTCCACCTCCATGGAGACTCTTTGTGACTCTGTTTTCTCTCTCTCCCAGCACCTGGACACTGGGATGTCTCCTGATCACATCAGCACTTCCCTATGGGTTGGGAGCTTTACTCAGAGCACCCCACTCTCTCTCCTCCATCCAGGTGGGCCGAGATGGGTTATTCAAACTTCCTAGAACTGCTTCCTGAAACACCGAGATAAACTGGGGAGGAGGGGGAAAGAGGAGATTGAAAAGGCCCTTCCTGACATAAGGACAGGAGTATCAGGCAGAAAGAAATAGTTGGAGAACCTAATAGCACAGAATAATCAGTCCTTGAAGGGACCAGAGCATGCATATACAAAATCAGAAATGCACGGACCATTCCAGAACACATAATCCAATCCATCATTTGGTAGATGATGAAACAGGCAGAGAAGGGAAACGATTTGCCCAAGGTCACATGGCTATGAAAGAGCAGAGCCAGGATGATAACTCTGCCCCTTAAGACTTGGAAATCTTTTATTTATTTATTTATTTATTTTTAAATTTATTTATTTAACTTTTAACATTCATTATCACAAAATTTTGGGTTCCAAATTTTCTCCCCCCTTGTCCCCTCCCCTCACCCCAAAACACCAAGCATTCCAATTGCCCCCATCACCAATCTGCTCTCTCCTCTATCATCCCTCTCTGCCCTTGTCTCCATCCTGTCTTCTGTCCTGTAGGGCCAAATAACTTTCTATACCCCTTTACCTGTATTTCTTATTTCCTAGTGGCAAGAGTAGTACTCGACAGTTGTTTCTAAAACTTTGAGTTCCAACTTCTTTTCCTCCCTCCCTCCCCACCCCCTCCTTTTGGAAGGCAAGCAATTCAATATAGGCCAAATCTGTGTAGTTTTGCAAATGACTTCCATAATAGTCGTGTTGTATAAGACTAACTATATTTCCCTCCATCCTATCCTGCCCCCCATTGCTTCTATTCTCTCTTTTGATCCTGTCCCTCCCCAAGAGTGCTGACTTCAAATTGCTCCCTCCTCCCATTGCAATCCCTTCCATCATCCCGCCCCACCCTGCTTATCCCCTTATCCCCCACTTTCCTGTATTGTAAGATAGGTTTTCATACCAAAAGGAGTGTGCCTTTTACTCCTTCCTTTAGTAGAATGTGATGAGAGTAAACTTCATGTTTTTCTCTCACCTCCGCTCTTTACCCCTTCTCTAATAAGTCTTTTGCTTGCCTCTTTTATGAGAGATAATTTGCCCCATTCCATTTCTCCCTTTCTCCTCCCATACATTTCTCTCTCACTGCTTGATTTCATTTTTTTAAGATATGATCCCATCCTCTTCAATTCACTCTGTGCACTCTGTCTCTATGTGTGTGCATGTGTACGTGTGCATGTGCGTGCATATGTGTGTGTGTGTGTGTAATCCCACCCAATACACAGACACTGAATAGTTTCAAGAGTTACAAATATTGTCTTTCCATGTAGGAATGTAAACAGTTCAACTTTTGTAAGTCCCTTATGACTTCTCTTTGCTGTTTATCTTTTCATGCTTCTCTTCATTCTTGTGTTTGAAAGTCAAATTTTCTTTTCAGCTCTGGTCTTTTCATCAAGAATGCTTGAAAGTCCTCTATTTCATTGAAAGACCAGTTTTTCCCCTGAAGTATTATACTCAGTTTTGCTGGGTAGGTGATTCTTGGTTTTAGTCCTAGTTCCTTTGACTCCTGGAATATCCTATTCCACTCCCTTTGATCCCTTAATGTAGAAGCTGCTAGATCTTGTTTTATCCTGATTGTATTTCCACAATACTTGAATTGTTTCTTTCTAGCTGCTTGCAATATTTTCTCCTTGACCTGGGAACTCTGGAAATTGGCCACAATGTTCCTAAGAGTTTCTCTTTTCGGATCTCTTTCAGGCGGTGATCTGTGGATTCCTTGAATACTTTTTTTGCCCTCTGGTTCTAAAATCTCAGGGCAGTTTTCCTTGATCATTTCATGAAAGATGATGTCTAGGCTCTTTTTTTGATCATGGCTTTCAGGTAGTCCCATAATTTTTAAATTGTCTCTCCTGGATCTATCTTCCAGATCAGTTGTTTTTCCAATGAGATATTTCACATTATCTTCCATTTTTTTTCATTCTTTTGGTTTTGTTTTGTGATTTCTTGGTTTCTCAGAAAGTCATTAGCCTCCATCTGTTCCATTCTAATTTTGAAAGAACTATTTTCTTCAGTGAGCTTTTGACCCTCCTTTTCCATTTGGCTAATTCTGCTCTTGAAAGCATTCTTCTCCTCATTGGCTTTTGGAACCTCTTTTGCCAATTGAGTTAGGCTAGTTTTCAAGGTGTTATTTTCTTCAGCATTTTTGGGGGTCTCCTTTAGCAGGGTGTTTACTTGTTTTTCATGCTTTGCTTTCATGTCTCTCATTGCTCTTCCCAGTTTTTCCTCCACCTCTCTAACTTGATTTTCAAAATCCTTTTTGAGCTCTTCCATGGCCTGAGCCCAATGAGTGGGCTGGGATACAGAAGCCTGGACTTCTATGTCTTTCCCTGATGGTAAGAATTGTTCTTCCTCATCAGAAAGGAAGGGAGGAAATACCTGTTCACCAAGAAAGTAACCTTCTATAGTCTTATTTTTTTTCCCTTTTCTGGGCATTTTCCCAGCCAGTGACTTGACTTCTGAATATTCTCTTCACAACCACTTGGCCTCCACATCCTCCCAGCCAGTGCTTGGGGTCTGAGATTCAAATGCTGCTTCCCAGCCTCAGGGCTTTGGGAGGGAGTGGGGCTGCTATTCAGTGTGAGGTCAAGTTCAGGTGCTCAGGTGGGGGTAGGGCTGCCTCTCAGGCTCAGTTCCCTCAGGGGGTTTATGCAGAGACCTTCAACAATGGATTGGGGCTCCTGCCTGCTTGGGGAGCCCAGGTCTGCTGCTGCCTCCACTGCTGCCTCCTGAGGCGGCCAAAGAGACCCTCTCACTGACCCTTGTCACCTGGAGGTGGAGGGACCCGTGAGGCCGCTGGAGATTCTGTCCCTGAAGCCTGCTCGGATCTGCTCCTCTTGGTGCCATGCGGCCGAGGCAGGGCTGTGCTCGACTCCACATCCCGCAGTGCAAAGGACCTTTTATGAGAGGTTTTCAGGCTCTCTGGAACAAAAATCTCATCCGCTTTGTTGTTCGGTGGCTTCTGCTGCTTCAGAATTTGTTTGGAGTTCTTTTTTACAGATATTTTATGGGCTGTGCGTTCAGAGCTAGTGTATGTGCGTCTTTCTACTCCGCCATCTTGGCTCCGCCCCCAGGACTTGGAAATCTTAAGAACAATGTTTAGATATTCTTGCCCCAAGGAGCCCCCAGGGCTCTGAGGCCTCCCCAGGGAAACAGCCCAATTGCCAACTGCTCCTTGAAAGGAGCCCATCCACTGTCATTTCCCAAGTTCCCAATGCTTGTACTTACTCCCACCCATAAAAGAGCTTCAAAACAATAGACAAAGTCCGAGTATACCTTGCCCTCAGGAAGTGGAATCAGAGTTTCATCTTCAGGCTAGAATTCCATGTGACCAATACCCTTGAGATACATGAGGACCTACAGTGGCTGTTTTGAGCCAACCTTGAGCATTCCAATTCCTCCATCTTTTTTTTCATCTGCCTAAGCTCTCAGCCAGCAGGTGTACTCTGATCCTGGGGCCCACATAACCCCAGCACAATGGGGAGAGGGACAAAAGTGATGACCTGACCCCAGGAGCCTGTGATTATTTTCACAGTCAGGCTCTCTTGGGCATCTACTAAAGCTTCTTTGCATCTTTTTTGAGCTGCACGTTGGTTTTGTGGTTTCATAGTCTCTTATCTCTGTCCCCTTCTCTTCATTCCCAGGGCAGTACAGGCCCTCATTCCTTTTTTTGTTTCCACTAATACTGTAACCTAGTAACTGGTCTTTTTGCCTGGGCTCCACACCCTTCAGCCAGTCAGCCCATGTAGCTCCAACCCACCTTCCCTTTCTTTCATCACATGTTTCACTCCTCTTTAGGTACCCCTTAAGCTGGTCTGCTAGCCATTCCCTGGCACCAATTCCATCTGCCTGCCATCTCCAACTAGACTTTGTTCAGGTGCTAGCACCTCCGTGGAGTCTTGCTTTAGCCTCCTCACCTCATTGCGATCTCTCTCTTAAGGCTTGGGTTCATTCCCCCTTCCCCTCCACAACATGATGTATTTCATATATTTAGGTGTGGAGTGAGGGAAACAACTGAGCCTGTCCCTGTATGCCCTCCTCAATCTGGAGGACCCTTGGTCACATAGGTTCTCACTCAGCACAAGGAGCTTGGTACTTGGGGATTTCATAGCCAACTCTGGATGCCTCTCTTAGTCCTTACCTTGTGACAGGAGAAGTTCGGCATTATTCTTGTTTAAAAGAGAAAATTTCCCTCTTTCTCCTTTCACTTTCCTGAAAGTGTGGCTAGGGCAGGAAGTCTCTCTCTGTTAAAGTCCTGTAAGGGCTCAGGGCCTTTCCCCACCCTAGCAGAGATGGTAACTATTTGCACATGGTCACTAGAGCAGACACTAATGCAAGGGACCCTGAGTCTGAATCTCAAGGCCCTGGCTGCTTCTTTTTCTGTTTCTTCGCCTGAGTATAGCTGTCTGGACAGCAAGCTGAAGATGGAGGCTTCCAGCCTTGGTAGTAATCCTGTGAGTTCTGGGGGTCCCTCAGTCAGTGCCAGTTGCACGATGGGAGGTGCCCCTTTAGCTACTTTATCACTTTCTGGAATAAGTGATGACCAACAGAAGGGGTGGCCCATTTATGACCTAACTCTCCAGAAGAGATGGACCTTGAGAGTAATGTTCAGACAGAACAGAAGGGAGGAGAAGGTGAAATGCTTATTCATTCAGCAGTCCCAACCAACTGCTTCAGAGATTAATGCTTTATATATCATTGTCCCAGTTGAGGATAAGAGGAGTTGTAGGCAACAGTTTCATGCTGAAGTCTTTTGTCAATGCAAGCTTGTGACTCTTTTGTGTCTGAAGCATTTCTTTGGGTGTGGAGGAAATAAATAGCTGTCCTATACCTGAACTATATAGTGCACTAAGGGCATTTCTAATACTCTTCAGGAGAACCTAGACATGAACCAAGCTGTCAGAAATTATCCCCAGAACCTGAGATGGGGATGTCAAGAACTACGGTTTGAGAAAAAAGAACATGACCCCTTTGTTTAGATGCCTGGCTCCCTCACACTGAAACCTGCCTACCATTGAGTCTGAAGCTTCCCTTTAATGGAATAAAGTAAGTATCCCATCTTTATCAGATCCAGCAGTGGTTCCTGTTGCTGCATGTGACCCCATGGTACTAGACTGTAGATTCTTGAAGGAGGCAGACCAGTAGATTTAATCTGTCCATTCCTATGGCTTGGCCCAAGGCTTTACACCTACCTAAGTGAATACCAGTAGCTTCATTTGTGATTTCATCAGATGATCACAAGGGACCTATCACTTACTGGTAGGCAAGTGTTAGGTTGGAGTTGCTGTCAGGCCCAATGTAACTTGCCCAACATCCCACAGTTTTTAAGTGTCTAAGGAACTGTGGTTGCTCCCTGCCCAGACTTTTCTTCTCTAGGCTAAACATTCCAGCTTTACATTTACTATAAAAGGCTCTCTTATCCTTTGAGACCTTGAGGTGCTCTCCTGCCATGATTGCCCTTCTCTCAACACTCCTCATCTCTCTAGACTACAAAACCCCAGATGAGATTTGCCCAGGGCAAAGGCCAGAGGACAATCACCTTCCTATTCCTGGAAGCCAGGCCTCTCAAAGCAGAACACATTCAGAGTAGGGTTTTGTTTGCCAGGGGTTACTGCTTATGTTACACCCAAACCCCCAGATCTTTTTCAGACAAACTGCTGGCTAACTAGAAGGATGCAGGATACAAAAGGAAGACTAGTCATTACATTTCTGACTGTGTTTTTTAAAAGCAGAAACATCTGGTGCTGCATGATTTGTGTTTTGATTTTATTTAATTCTATTTATTTTTTGTTACATTTTAAATTCTGGACTGTCTTGACTCCCTCCCTCCTCACTCCTACTAGAGACTAACCATACTATCCATACTTCTGTTTATCCATTCTTTCCCTGGAAGTGGACAGCATCTTCCTTCATAAGTCCATTGTAGTCGATTTGAATATTTCTAATACTCTGCATAGCTTGTTGTTGTTCATTCATTCAGTCATGTCTGACTCCTTGTGACCCAATGGACCATGGTACTCCAGCGCCTTCTATCCTCCACTATCTCCCAAAGTCTAGAATAGCTTAGTCATTCACAGTTATTCTAATAATATTGCTGTTACTGTACATGATGTTCTCTTGGTTCTGCTCATTTCACTCTTCATTATTTCATGCATATCTTTCTATGTTTTGCTAAAATCAACCAGCTCATCATTTCTTTGTTTAAAAAATGAATTAATTTTTATTTAGTTTTCAACATTCACTTACATAAGATTCTGAGTTCTAAATTTTCTTCCCCTCCCTTCCCTCCCCCCTCCCCACGATGGCATGCAGTCTGACATAGTATCTACATGTACATTCATATTAAACATATTTTCTCATTAGTTATGTTGCAGAGAAGAATTAGTACTAATAGAAGGAACCATAAGAAAGAAGAAACAAGAAAAAAAAAAGGAGAGAGCAAATAGTATGCTTCGATCTGCAATCAGACTCCCTAGTTCTTTCTCTGAATGTGGATAGCATTTTCCGTCATGAGTCTTTTGGAGTTGTCTTAGATCCTTGCATTTCTGAGAAGAGCCAAGTCTATCCAAGTTAGTCATCACACAATGTTCTGGTTCTGGTCACATAATTCAGCACCATTTCATGTAAATCCAGGTTTTTCTGAAGTCTATCTGCTCATCTTTTCTTATGGAATAATAATATTTCAGTACATTCATATACAACAACTTGTACAGTCATTCTTCAATTGATGGACATTCTCTCAGTTTCCAATTCTTGGCCACCACAAAAAGAGCTGCTATGAATATTTTTGTACATATGAGTCCTTTTTCCATTTTTATCATTTCTTTGGGATACAGACCTAGAAGTGGTATTACTGGGTCTAGTTCATCATTTCTTACAGCACAGTAGTATTCTGTCACAATCATGTACTAAAACTTGTGTAGTCATTCCCCAATTGATGGGCATTCCCTCAATTTCCAGTTCTTTGCCACCACAAGGAGAGCACCTATAAATATTTTAGAACATGGAGGGCAGGGGTGAGAAACCTGCAGTCTTAAGGCCACATGTCACTTTCTAGGTCCGTAAGTGAGACCTTTTGATTGAATCCAAATTTTAAAGAACAAATCCTTTTATTTTTATTACTATACTTTTTTCATCTTTCGTATTTTTATTTTATCTTTAAAATGAATGTATTTAAAATGCCAAAGAATAAAATAAATTTCAATGAAATAATCCTCCCAGACTGATCGGCACAATTAGAATATTAGGAAGCCAGAAGGGCTAAAGTGTTGGCTGCTATAGTCATGATTTAGTTCTAACTTTCCCTGTGTGACTGGCACCACTACAGCATGAGGTTCATTGACAAGAGTCTATGGGGTTTGAGTATGCAAGTATGTTATCAGCTTTTGATAACAGTGTATTATGTTTCTGTTTGAAGTGGAATTTGTGAATAGTTGCACAGCTTGATAGTATTTTTTAATTCTGTCTGCTTAACAGCCCATCATGTCAAAGAAGACCAAGAAAATACTGAAGGAAGAAAACAGATTATTTTAATAAGGATTTGGAATTGCAATATTATCTTATTTCTGCTGAAGAAGATTTGCTTGCCTTGTGATACTGCAATATCAACATTAAAGAAATTAAATGCTCATCAGCATTATGACACTCATAAGGATCACAAATATCTTAAATTAGAGGGAGAGGCACAAAAGGTAGAAATTAAAAGATGAAAAGCAAAAGCAAAGACAATTCTTTCAAGCAGCAGTAAGACCTGGAAATAATGCTGCTGAAGCAACTTGATAAAATAACGTATATACTCAAGAAAAAAGGAAGCCATTCAGTGATGTAGAAATTGTGAAAGAATGGATTGTTGAAGTTGTAGGATGCTTAGATTCCAGTTACGTTTCAATGTACAATGTACAATGAATGTATTTAAAAGATCAAAAAATAAAATAAGTTTCAACAAAATAATCCTCCCAGATTGACTAGCACAATTAGAATATTAGGAAAACATAAGGACTCTTTCCAGGAGATCCATCACTGATTGACAGCATGAATCAGGCTTCAATTTAACAGAACAACTTCATGGAATAATTCAAAAGGAACACACACACACACACACATATATTTCAATCACTTTAGATGAATTAACTGATACTACTGACTCGGCACAGATTTTATACTTTATACAGGTCATCACAGATGATTTTCTTTGCTACAAACACTTGCTTTGGACATTCTTGCAAACAGAATACAGGAAATAGATATTTCATCAGCTTTCTTTTTTTTTATGGATAAATTCATCTTACTTTAAATTAATTTATTTGTTTTCAGTTTTCTACAATCACTTCCATAAGTCTTTGATTTTCTCCCCTCTCTCTTCCCTCCCTCCTTGAGAAGGCATGCATTCTTATATGGGTTTTACACATACATTCTTATTAACCACATTTTCTCATTGGTCATGTTGCATAGAAGAATTTAAAATGAATGGGAGAAACCATGAGAAAAAAAGAAACTAAAACAAAACATTACAAAAGAGAAAATATTTTACTTTATTCTGCATTCTGATTCCATAGTTCTTTCTCTGGATGTGGATGGCATTTTGCCTCAAGAGTCCTTTGGGAATGTTTTAGGTCCGTGCTTTGCTGTGAAAGGCTAAGTCTACCAGAAACAGTCCTTGCACACTGTGGTTGTTACTGTGTACAGTGGTCTCCTGCTTCTGCTCATTTCATGCAGCATTAGTCCATACAAGTTCTTCTAGGCCTCTCTGAAGTCCTATGAAGTATTCTATTACATTCACATAACACAACTTGTTCAGCCATTCCCCAATTGATGGGTATCCCTTCAATTTCCAGTTCTTGACCACCACAAAGAGAGCTGCTACAAATATTTTTGTATATGTGGGACCCTTTCTCATTTTTATGATCTCTTGGGAATAGAGTCCTAGAAGTGGCATTGCTGGGTCAAAGGGTATGAATATTTTTGTAGCCCTTTGGGCATAGCTCCAAATTGATCTCCAGAATGGTTGGATCAGTTCAAAACTCCACCAACAATGAATTAGTCTTCCAACACTCTCACATCTCCAATATTTATCATTTTTTCCTGTTAGCCAATCTGATAGGTGTGATGTGGCATCTCAGAGTTGTTTTGATTTGCATCTCTCTAATCAATGGTGATTTAGAGAATTTTTTCATATGACTATATATAGTTTTAATTCCTTCCTCTGAAAACTGTCTGTTCATATCATTTGACCATTTGTAAATTGGGGAATGACTTGTATTGTTGTAAATTTGACTCAGTTCTCTATATATTTTAGATCTTATTGGAAATGCATCTAGCTTCTCCCCATTGTATGTAATGCATGCTGATGGTTTTAGGTAGATACTGCTTATTATTTAAGGAAGGCTTCATTTATTCCTGTGCTCTCCAGTGTCTTCAATAGAATTTGTCTTCTATTTCTTGAAAGCTTTTTCTGCATCCACTAAGATAATCATATAGTTTCTGTTAGTTTTGTTGATCAATAATGCTGACAGTTTTCCTAATATTGAACCAGCCTTGTATTCCTGGCATAAATCCTACCCGAGCATAATGTATTATTCTCGTGAAAAGTTGCTGTATTCTTTTTGCTTATATCTTATTTAAAATTTTTGCATCTATATTCATTAGAGAAATTGGTGTATAATTTTCTTTCTCTGTTTTAGCTCTTCCTGGTTTAGGTGTCATGACCATATTTGTATCATAAAAAGAATTAGGTGGGACTCCACCAATTTTCCCAAATTGTCTATATAACATTGAAATTAACTGCTCTTTAAATGTTTGATAGAATTGACTTGTAAATCCATATGTCCCTGGAAATATTTTTTCCCAGGAAGTTCTTTGATGGCTTTTTCAATTTGTTTTTCTGAGATGGGGTTATTTAAATATTTAACTTCCTCTTCTGATAATCTGGGCAATTTATATTTTTAAAAATATTCATCCATCTCATTTAGATTGTCAAATTTATGGACATAGAGTTGGGCAAAATGATTTCTAATTATTATTTTAATTTCCTCCTCATTGGAGGTAAGTTCACCCTTTTCGTTTTTGATATTGGTAATTTGCTTTTCTTCTTCTTTTTTATTCAAATGACTAAAGGTTTATAAATTTTATTGTTTTTTCATAAAACCAAATCTTAGTTTTATTTATTAGTTCAATAGTTCTCTTAATTTCAGTTTATTAATATTTCCTTTGGTTTTCAGTATTTCTGGTTTGGTATTTACTTGGGGATTTTCAATTAATTCTTTTTCTAGCTTTCTTCAGCTGCATCCCCAATTCATTGATCTCCTTTGCAGCGTCCCAGGAGTTTTGGTAGGTTGTCTCATTATTGTCATTCTCTTGAATGAAGTTATTGATTATTTCTATGATTTGCTGTTTAACCCACTCATTCTTTAGGATTAGATTATTTAATTTCCAATTAATTTTTGGTCTACCTTTCCATGGACTTTTTGACAAATAATTTTTATTGCTTTGTGATGTGAGAAGGATGCATTGACTATCTCTGTCTTTCTGCACTGGATTGTGAGGTTTTTATGCCCTAGTGCATGGTCAATTTTTGTATAAGTGCCATGTACCACTGAGAAAAAGGTATATTCCTTTAAGTCCTCATTCAATTTTCTCTAGAGATCTATCATATCTACCTTATCCAGAGTTCTATTCACCTCCTTCACTTCACTCCTGTTTATTTTGAGGTTAGATTTATCAAGTTCAGAGAGCAGGAGATTGAGGTCCTCCTCTAGTATAATTTTGCTGGCTATTTCTTCCTGCAACTCCCTTAACTTCTCCTCTAAGAATTTGGATGCTATGTCGCTTGGTGATTATATGTTTATATTATTATATTATTATTACTTGTATGTTATTATATGTTTATGTATTATATTATTATATGTTTATTATATTGCTTCATTGTCTGTGGCAACTTTTAGCAGAATACAGTTTCCTTCCTTATCTCTTTTGATTGGATCTATTTCTGCTTTTGCTTTGTTTGAGATTAGAATTGTTACCCCTGCTTTTTTTTTTACATCAGCTGAAGCATAATATATTCTGCTTCAACCTTTTATTACTCTGTGTGTATACCCCTGTTTCAAATGTCTTTCTTGAAAACAGCGTTTTTTTTTATTATGATTTTTAATACATTCTACTGTCCATCTCCATTTTATGGGAGAGTTCATCCCATTCTCATTCACAGTTATGATTACTATCTGTGTCTTTCCCTCTATCCTCTTTCCTCATCTTCATGCTTTTAATCCTCCCTTCTCCCTTCCCCTCCACAATGGAGTTTTGATTTTTGACCACCACTTCCCTCATTCTTTCCTCCTTTCTATCAGTGCCTCTCCTTTTTATTCCCCTTTTCCCTTATTACTTCTTTCCTCCCTTTTAACCTTCCCTCCCTTTTCTTTCCCGTTTCCCCTCCTCCTGCCTACAGGGCAGGTTAGATTTCTATAGTAAACTGATTTTATTGTTCCCTCCTTGAACCAAATCAGATGAGAGTAAATCTCAAACAATGTTCATTTCTCTCTCCACTTTCCCTCTACTATAATATATTTTTGTGCCTCTTCCTGTGATGTAATTTACATTTTCCTGCTTTCTCCTTTTCAAATCTACCATTATAATCCCTTCACATATTTAAATTACATTTTTTATCATAACATCAATTAATTTATACCCACTCACTCTATCGATGTATATCAGTTTTAAATATCATAATAAACATAAAAATTGCAAGATTAACAAATATCATTTAAACAGTTTGCCTATATTGAGCAACAAGTTTTTCACCCTGTTGACCTTTTTATGCCTCTCTTGAGACTTGTATTTGAAGATGAAATTTTCTATTGAGCTCTGACCTTTTCATCAGCAAGGTCTGGAAAGCCCTTATTTCATAGAATGTCCATCTCCTTGGCTGAAATATTATGCTCAGTTTTGCTGGGTAATTGATCCTTAGTTGAAGTCCAAGATCCTTTGCCTAATGGAATAAAATATTGCAATTCCTCTGATCTTTTCATGTTGAAACCGTAAGGTCCTGTGTGATCCTGACTGCATTTCCTCGATATTTGAATTGTTTCTTTCTGACTGCTTGCAGTATTTTCTCCTTAATTGATAGTTCTGGAATTTGGCAACAATATTCCTTCGTGTTTTCAGTTTGGGATCTTTTTGAGGAGGTGATCAGTGGATTCTTTTGATGAGTGTTTTATCCTCTGGATCTAGAACTTCAAGGCAGTTTTCCCTGATGATTTCTTGGAAAATATTCTCTGGGCTCTTTTGTTCATCATGGCTTTCTAGTGGATCAACAATTCTTAGATTTTCTCTCCTTAGATTTTCCAGGTCAGTTGTTTTGCCAATGAGATATTTTTTATTTTCTACTGTTTTTTTTTTCATTCTTTAGATTCTTTTTCACTGATTCTTGATGTTTCGTAGAGTCATTAGCTTCTCCTTGCCCAATTCTAATTTTTCTTCATTTAACTTTTGCACCTCCTTTTCCATTTGTCCAGTTGTTCCTTTTAAGGAGTTATTTTCTCCAGTTAGGTTTTGTATCTCTTTATCCATTTGCCTAATTTTCCTTTTACTTTCTCCCATGAATTTTTTTTTCACGTTTTTAAAATCGTTTGCCAATCTTTCTTCTATCTCTCTAATTTGGCTTTTAAAATCCTTCTTGAGGTCTTCCAAAATACTGTTTGGGCTTGAAACCAGTTCATATTCCCTTCTGAGACTTCAGAAGAGTACAGTCTCAATGCTGACCTCTTCTGTAGTTGTGTTTTGGTCTTTGTCCTCGTAGTAAGATTCTATGGTCCTTTCTTTTCTGGTTGGCTTCTTGCTCATGATGATTGTTTTTTTCCTGGCTTTTAAGGTGAATCTCTGCTTCTGGGGCACAGGGGGATTTCTCCCACTGTTCTTTTGCTGAGAACTTGAGGCTTTGTGTGTTGTGTCCTCTGGTTCTTTCAGCTAGAAGCTAGAATGCTGCAACCTACCTGTTACTGACCTGGCTGGTGTGCCAAAGTAAAAGCCAGGTGAAATTTTTCTGAGTTTCCCTGGAGTTTCCCTGGAACTCACTGCACGAGTGTGGGAGAGAGGTAGTCTGGTGCAGAAGGTCTCCTCTCTAGAGCTAGAGTACAGGCAAGCTCAGTGGTTGGTGTACCTCATCTGCACTGTTGTCTTTCCAATTCTCCTGTCTGTGTGAAGGCCTGCCTGGGGTCCTGGTGTTGATGCTTATAGGTTCCACTTCCCTGGGGCTCAGGCTCTCCTCCTGGTTTTCTGAGGTGGGGCTGTATAGGGCAGTTCCAGCCAGCCCCAACAAGAGGTTCTCTCCTTGACGATTTTTCTAGCCTCTGGTGCTGATAGACTGCTTACCCCTTCAGGTAATCCCAGTATTCCAAGATTTTTCCTGGGGAAATATTCTCTGGGTTTTTCAAGGTGTGCAAGGAGATGGGGAGAGCATTTTCAGATCTTCAACCATCTTGGCTCCTAGAAGTTCAAGTAGGTTGCTTACAGACATTTAACCTTCATGCTGATAGTCTCAGGAGCAGCTGCTGCTGTTAACTGGGGCTCTGTGCTTCTCTCTCACTCAGTTCCAGTGGACTCCTATCCTGGGCCAATATGTTTTAGAATCCGTACTGCTCCTTCTGCTTCATTCTTCCCAGTGTTTCCCACTTGGCTTTGCTATGGAAAGGTCTGCACTGGTACAGCCTGTGCCCTTTGCTCTCCTCCAGCCCTGTGCAACAGATCCTTCCTGTCGATGTTAGGGGCTGTCCTGGGCTGGAGATCTGCCACACTCTGTCTCCTAAGGGATTTTGCCACTCTAAAATTTGTTCAGATTCTCTTTTTAGATGTACTGAAGGAATTTGTGGCAGAGCTTAGGTGAGTATGTGCTCTCACTCTGCCATCTTGACTTTTCCCCCAATAGGATCCTTAATTAACTTTCAAGATAAATGTCATGAAGTTGCACTGAATTTGGTAAATTTAGTGAGTGTGTGTACAGATGGTGTACCTTCCATGACAGGAAAATATGAAGGGTTTATTGCACAGATAAGAAAATGATTAGGAGATCCAGATGCTCTCACTTTTTTTATCTTGTATTTGCAAAATGTCTGTACTAAGGTTACTATTGTGACACTTTGCACAAAGTTATGATTATTATAAGTTATATTCGTGCAAATGCAACATGGTATTGTCAGTTTCATAACATGCTAAAGTTCGAAGATGAGGTATTCAGTGTGGATTGGCTGCATCATTCTAAGGTGTGATGGCTATCACAGGGATGGGTGTCAGCCAAAATTTTATCTCTATGAGAACAGGTAGTTAAATTTTATGAAGAATAGAATCATCAATGTGAATTATTAAAAGATTTCTTTTAAATATAACTTTAGTTTTTATATATATAATATATATATAATATATGTATATGTTATAATATATATATTATATAATAATATATAATATATTTTTATATATTTATATATTATATAATATTATATAATTATATATATTATATGTAATATATATTTATATATATAAATATATAAATATAAACATATTATATATAAATATATAAATATAAATATATAATATATATTATATATATAATATATATAAATATAAATATATAAAAATATATATATAACATATAAATATATATTTATATTATATATAATATATATTATATAATATAATATATTATATATATTATTATATATAATATATTATATATTTTTATATATTTGTATTTTATATAATATTATATAATATATATTATATATAATATATATAAATATAAATATATATAAATATATATAACATATAAATATATATTTATATTATATATAATATATATTATATAATATAATATATATATAATATATATTTTTATATATTTATATTATATATAACATATATATATAATATAATAATATATATAATTTTAGTTTAAATATAATTTTAGTTTTCACTTTATTTGAAATCTTTGAAAATTGCAGATCTGCACACAGCACAAGAATCAACGAATCTCTAAACTAAGAGACCTCCAAGCTCATCTTGCTCAAACCAGTTCTGAGTAGGAATCCTTGGTATCTAATCCCAACAAGTGGTCATTTAAACTTCTGCCTGAAATTCTCAGTGACAGGGAACTCACTGCCTATTCAAGGCAACCCATACCACTTTTTAATTTTTGAATGGTTATAATTAAAAGATATAGGAATGCAGTATTTCTGTGTGATATCATGTCAGTTCAAAATGACTTGAATATTTCTTTGCAAGGAAAAACCCAAGCATTTAAAGAAGCTATCTTTTTTTTCAAAATACTTCTTCAAAAGGAAGTTTCAAATGAACATTTTCCCCAGTTAGCAAAGGTCACTGATGACGAGGATGATATATGCAAATCATTTGAAGAATACACAGCTGTTATAGATGTATTAATTGGAGAATACAATGAAAGGTTCACTGACTTTGAGAATCATGACATCACATTCAAATTAGCACTTGATATCATCAAGGCACCTAAAGAATTACAGATGGAATTAATTGAGCTCTAGGTAGATGACATTTTAAAGTCGTTGTTTGATGCTAAGAAAGATCCAATTGAAACGTGGAAAAATGCAGGAGAATACTCATGCTTTTGGCAACATGCCCCAAAAATGCTTTCTTGCTTTTCAATCACTTATTGCTGCAAATCTACATTCTACTACCTACCTCAAATCAAGATGCTCTTAAGGTCAGAAATGACTGCTAGGGATCTAGAGGATCAACTGAAACTGTGGACCTCCATGCTTCAACCAAATATTTAAATGTTTTCCAACAAAAAAGACACACAACGAAGTCATTAAAAGGTTGGTTATCTTTAAAATTGATAAATAGTTTTCACTTTTGAAATTATTAAGTACATAGTAGTTGGATTTTTACAAAATAATATACATTTTTTAGGTATATCTAATTTAGGTTTCTTGAATGCAGCCTTATTTGATTAGAGCTAGATATTAATGCAGCCTTCCAACATGAAAAGGTTCCCCATCCCTGATATGGGGTCATTTTCTTTTTTTCCTGATCACCTTGGGAAACAGACCTATTAGTGCTATTGCAGGATCACTGTTTTATAACTCTTTGGGCATAATTCCAGTTTACTCTCCACAATGGATGGATCAGTTCACAACTCCACCAATAGAGTATTAGCATCCCAATTTTTCCACATCCCCTCCAATATTTGTCATTTTCTTCTTCTATCATTTTAGCCAGTCTGAAAGGTGTGTGATATCTCAAAGTTGTTATAATTTGTATTTCTCTAATCAATAATGGTTTAAAGCATTTTTTTCATATTGACTATATATAGCTTTGATTTCTTCATCCCAAAATCACCTGTGCATATCTTTTGATCTTCTATCAACTAGGAAATGACTCATGTCCTTATGCCTGAGAGTGGCCTGGGCTAGTGCCACTTGGGAAATAGCCCCCTCCATTCTGCTCATCACTTAGCTTGAGACAGGAACTCATAGCCAAAGTTGATGCCTGCTGGCTCTACTGGATTCTCCACTTTAGCGTCTTACAAGGTATTCTGTGGCCCTTCTCCCCCAGCTCTGAACCGAAGGGAATGGGGACACATTGTGAGACAATACAGGAAGGAGAGGTAGAGGTCTCAAATTCTTCACAGGTTTCTAGTCAGGCTCAGCTGTCCAAACTAGACCAAATTGTCTAAAATGATACACGCCTGAGTCTTCTCAGCAGATGACTTAGGAATGTCTTCTTCCCATGAGGGGAAAGAGCTTCTTGGTAAGCATCTGGAGCAGCTCTGACCACCAGGCTCAGTCTCTTAGTGCCACCCTCAAGAGTTTGTGGGGGTGGGGGAGAAGCTAAAAATCACCTCTCTTCCCCTATCAAGAATTTAGTTTTCCAAATGCATTCCCTTATTGGTCAGAGCACACACAGGGACATATGGATCATAGAAACAATATCTAATGGTAAGATCTGCCATCATCCACACACTCACCTGGGTCTTTCCTTCCCGGTATAGTCACACAGGGCCAGGGGAACTCTTTTTGATGAGGAGACCTCATGAAGGTCCTCTGGAATACCAGCCCCAGGTCCATTAGATTGTGATGGTGAGTTTGGTTCCTGAAGTATTCTATTCTCTGGATTTGGGAGCAGTACAATCTCCATCAGGTTCAGATCCTCAGGAATTATAGAGATGGAACATTATCAAAAGGGGTGATGTTGGGCTCATGACAGCCACTGGATGACCCTAGAGGGCTAGGGAGAGGAGTGGAGAAGGGACAGTATTTGGGGAACTTAACTTCAGATTGGGATCAAGGGTGGCATACTCAGAGTTCCCAAAGCTGGCTGGGCTGGGGTAAAAGATAAGGGATATTGGGAAGATTCACATAAGATCAGGAGTTTATGGGGAAGAGATACTGACTTAGGGCAGGGTCTTGACTACACAAAGGCCTCATTCCCTTCTCAGAGTCAAGGTCAAGGTAGTGGTACCAAAACAATCCTATCTTCCATGGTCCTGAATTTAAGGGAAAGTGTGTGTGTGTGTGTGTGTGTGTGTGTGTGTGTGTGTGTGTGTGTGTCTGAAGGAATGAGTACCTGCTGGTCTACAAGACAGTTGCCTTTATTTTGTGCTCTCTTCCTTAAACTCCTAGTCATTGTGATCATGGCTTAGGAATTACGTGGTTGGGTAGTCTCTAATCCCACTCTATCTCTATCCTTTGCACAATCAACCCTGGGTGACCTCTTAAGGATTCTGGGTAATTCAAAAGGAGCCTGAGCCAGAAGATGCAAGGCCAGATTCTGGGAGCTATCTTATCCTTTCTATGAATTCCCATTTTATTTTCTGTCTGTTTGAAGAAGCTTCTGGTTTAAGAAATTTCTCTCAATTCCTCCTTCTTTAGTCTATCTTCTAGGACCACTGGCCATTCTGTTCCTTTTAATTTTATTATTTTTTATTTACATTGTTGTTTATAATTATTTTTATAAAGGCAGTATTTTTTATTGCTTGATCATACATGTTTTCCTGAAAATCCACATACTGTGGGTAACCTAAGGAAGAAAAGTTTGTCTCCCTCCCCAACAAAATGAATGAAGCCCTGAGTGACTGAGTAAGATCGTAGGACAGCCTCTAGCTGTCTGCCTGCTTGCTTTTCTCTTCCTGTTAGTACATCTGTATCACATCTGGGCTCTTATTCTCTGATTTCTGACCTGAGAAAGGGTTTTATTCTGTCTCTTGGATACAGGGTTATCTGCTCCCTGCCACTAACAAAGATGACTTGGCTGGCATCCTGCATATGACTTCTTATCCACCTGCTGCTCTGTTATTGGCTTAAAATGGTGATGATGTCACCTTCAGCTTCCCTTTGCCAAGTCAAAAGGGACCCAGGAATGGAAACTCTAAAGTGAGACACTCCAGAGTTTCTTTAAAACAAATATTTGCAGGAGCCAAGATGGCGAAGTAGAAAGACGCACATACACATAGCTCCGAACCCACAAACCACAGAACGGCTAGAGGGGACTAACCCAGGGCGAATTCTGCACCCACAGACCACGGAATATTGGAGCGAGGGAGATTTCTGTTCCGGAGAGACCTGCAAACCTCTCGCGGGGGGTCCTTCGCGCCGTAGACTGGGCGCCGGGACAGGGAGCGGAGGGCAGCCCTGCCGTGGCCACGACACCGTGAGGAAAAGATCCGAGAGGGCTACGGGGACGGGATCTCCAGTGGCGGCACTAGCCCCCCCACCAACAGGTGACTGACGGGGATAGGTGAGAGAGTGTCTTTGGCCGGTCGAGAGGGGAGTGGGGTGCCCCCATGGCTCGGGCCCCCCCAGGAGATAGAAGCTGAGAGGCGGCTACAGACAGGGGCTCCCCAAACGGGCGGGAGCCTGGATCCATTGTGGATGGTCTGTGCATAAACCCCCTGAGGGAACTGAGCCAGAGAGGCGGCCCTGCCCCTGACCACCTGGACTCAATTCTCGCACTGAATAGCAGCCCTGCCCTGGCCAAAAACCCTAAGGAGGGAAGCAGCATTTGAATCTCAATCCCCAAACGCTGGCTGGGAGGACCAGGAGGCGAGGTGGGTGTGAGGAGAACATTCAGAGGTCAGGTCACTGGTTGGGGAGAATGCCAAGAAAAGGGAAAAGAAATAAAACCATTGAAGGATATTTTCTCGGAGAAAAGACACTTCCTCCCTTCCTTTCTGATGGGGAGGAACAATGCTTGCCATCAGGCAAAGACACAGAAATCGAGGATTCTGTGTCCCAGCCCACCCAATGGGCTTGGGCCATGGAAGAGCTCAAGAGGAATTTTGAAAATCAAGTTAGAGAGGTGGAGGAAAGACTGGGAAGGGAAATGAGAGGGATGAGGGAGAAGCATGAAAAGCAGATCAGCTCCCTGCTAAAGGAGAACCAAAAAAATCTTGAAGAAATTGGCACCCTGAGAACTAGCCTAACTCAGTTGGCAAGGGAGGTGCAAGGGGCCAATGAGGAGAAGAATGCTTTCAAAAGCAGAATTAACCAAATGGAAAAGGAGATTCAAAAGCTCACTGAAGAAAATAGATCTTTCAAAACTGGAATGGTACAGATGGACGCTAAGGACTTTATGAGAAAGACAGATATCTCAGAACATACCGCGCAGATTCGAAAAATGGAAGATAATGTGAAATATCTTATTGGAAAAACAACTGGCCTGGAAAATAGAATCAGGAGAGACAATGTAAAAATTCTGGGACTACCTGAAAACCATGATCAAAAGAAGAGCCTAGACATCATCTTCCATGAAATTATCAAGGAAAACTGCCCTGAGATTCTAGAACCAGAAGGCAAAATAAATATTCAAGGAATCCGCAGAACACCGCATGAAAGAGATCCAAAAAGAGAAACTCCCAGGAGCATTGTGGCCAAGTTACAGAATTCCCAGGTGAAAGAGAAAATATTGCAAGCAGCTAGAAAGAAACAATTCAAGTATTGTGGAAATACAGTCAGGATAGCACAAGATCTGGCACCCTCTACATTGAGAGATAGAAGGGAATGGGATAGGATATTCCAGAAGTCAAAGGAACTAGGACTGAAGCCAAGAATCACCTACCCAGCAAAACTGAGTATAATACTTCAGGAGAAAAAATGGTCTTTCAGTGAAATAGAGGACTTTCAAATTTTCCTGATGAAAAGACCAGAGCTGGAAAGAAAATTTGACTTTCTAACACAAGAATGAAGAGAACCATGAAAAGGTGAACAGCAAAGAGAAGTCATAAGGGACTTACTAAAGTTGAACTGTTTACATTCCTACATGGAAAGACAATATTTGTAACTCTTGAAACAGTTCAGTATCTGGGTACTGGGTGGGAGCAGACACACACACACATGCACACACGCACACATACATTGAGACAGAGTGCACAGAGTGAATTGAAGAGGATGGGATCATATCTTAAAAAAAATGAAATCAAGCAGTGAGAGAGAAATATTGGGAGGAGAAAGGCAGAAGTTATATGGGGCAAATTATCTCTCACAAAAGAGGCAAGCAAAAGACTTACTAGTGGTTGGATAAAGAGGGGAGGCAAGAGAAAAACATGAGGTCTACTCTCATCACAATCCACTAAAGGAAAGAATATAATGCACACTCATTTTGATAGGAAAACCTATCTCATAATACAGGAGAGTGGGAGACAGGGGCACAAGCAGGGTGGGGGAGAGGATAGAGGGGAGGGCATGGGGAGGAGAATGCAATACGAGGTCGACACTCATGGGGAGGGAAAGGACCATAAGAAAATAGAAGTAATGGGGGACAGGATAGGATGGAGGGAAATATAGTTAGTCCTATACAGTACAACTAGTATGGAAATCATTTGCAAAACTAAACAGATATGGCCTATATTGAATTGCCTGTCTTCCAAGGGGAAGGGGTGGAGAGGGAGGGAGCTAAAGAAGTTGGAACTCAAAGTGTTAGGACCAAATGTAATGTTCTTACCACTGGGTAACAAGAAATACAGGTTAAGGGGTCAAGAAAGCTATCTGGCCCTACAGGACAAAAGAGAAGACGGAGACAAGGGCAGGGAGGGAGGACAGAGGAGTGAGCAGATAGGTCACAAGGGCAATTAGAAAGCTTGGGTTTGGGGGGGGGGAGGGGATAAAAGGGGAGAAAATTTGTAACCCAAAATTGTGTGAAAATAAATGTTAAAAGTTAAATAAAAAAAAAAACAAATATTTGCAGTTCCAAATTCTCTCCCCCCTCCTCCACCCACTGAGAGGGCAAGAAATATAACACACATTATAGCCACTAAGTCATACAAAACATTTCTGTATAAGCCATATTAATGACAAAAGCAAGGAAAAGAAAATAAAAATCTGAGTTCATCAGTTCTCTCTTTGGAAGTAAAGAACAATTTTTTTAAGTCATAAGTCTTTTAGGATTGTTGTGGCCAGTTGTATTGATCAGATTAACTAAGCCTTAAACAATTAATCATTGTTACAATATTGCTGTTACTGTGTACATTGTTCTCCTGGTTCTACTCACTTCTCTTTGCATCAGTTCATCCTGTTGTCCCTCATTTTTTGAAACCATCACATTCATTGTTCTTTACAGCACAATAGTATTCCACCATATTCATATACCATAACTTCTTCAGTCATTCCTCAGTTGATGACTCTGGACAGAGGGCTAGAGTTAGGGTGCTTGGTAAGCACCCCCTCCATTTGTAAGACAAACAGAGCTGTTATAAATATTTTTATACATGTCTTCCTGACTGTCTTAAAACAAATCACTTGGGAATGTCCTCCCCCTCAATGGAGAGAGTTTCTTGGTAAGATTGCAGACAGGATACTGCACTGGCGCCTGAGGCAGAACTGGCACTAGAGACCAGTTTGCTGAAGATTCAAGAAGGAAATTTTTATCTTTCATCCTATGGAAGGAGATTAGGGAGCAAGAGACCCTAATAAAATCTCTCCACCCACCTGCATTAGTTTTGGTTAGTTGGTTTTTTGGGAGGTACATTACATCCTTAAAAGTTGTCTCCTCTCATCTAAAGAATTCCTCATGTTTCTTTTCTGCCAGATCCTCCCTCCTACTGTGCATGCAGCCCCCACAGCCCCCCTCCCCTTCCTCCTCTCCACCACCCTGGACCCAGGGAAGCCAAAGACTAGAATTGGTCTTCTCAATCCCTCCCTCCTTCCAGTGACAGGGAACTCACCACCTCTTTGTGGGGTGGCCCAGGGTACAGGAACTCAGATCCAGAGGTGGAAACTGAGGCAACCCAGAAAGAGGAAGGGACCTGCCCATGGGCCCAGCTGGAAAGGGAGCTAGGGTCCCAACACTCCCAGTCCAATGCTTCTACCACAAAAGGCACTGCCTCTGGTTAAGGGACCTCACAGGGTCATCCAGGGAGGCACAGTCAGAAGGGGCCCCAAAGATCATGCCCATTTCCTTTGACAGAGCAAGAAACTGAGGCTGAGAAAGGTGTGGTGTGTGGCTGGTGGGGCCTTCTTCCTAGGACCCCAGAGCTCGTAGGACTCAGGAGCCAGATGGAACCCTAGTGCTTTCTCTGCCTCCAAGCCCAGCCCTCTGTCCCGCACAGTAGCTGTATCTCCACTGCCTAGAGAGCCCTCTGCTGCCCTGGTCAGAGGCACCAGTGACCCCCCAGGGTCACTCTCACAGCCTCCTCACAAGAGGCAATGCTGTGGGGAGAGCCAGAGTTGGGCTGGGGGCAGTTGGGGCCAAATCTTGACTCTCAAATTTATTTGCCCACAAGGCTTGGGGAAGGACTTCAGGGGGGAGAAATCCAGTGCCAGCCATTGGGTCCATGACAAGACCAATGGGTCAGTGCCACAGGGTACCCAACTCACCACCAAGCTGGGGGGAAGGAAAGGGATAGGAAGGGGGCAGCCAGGTAGGATGGAGAGACACCTCTGAGCTTCTCAGCAGGGAGTCCTCTCCAGCCTTCCTGCTTCCCCCAAGTACAAGGACCCCCTGATGTGTTCGCCCAAGTCTCGCCTTCCCCCCCCCCCCCGCCACTTGCAGGCTTTGAGGTTGGAGGGGAACCTGTCTCAGATGAAAAGGTAGGCCAAAGGACAGGTTCTGAGATCTAAAGGGCCCCCCTACCCCTCAGCAGTGAGAAGACCAATGGGCAGAGTGTGGATTCAGGGATTCAAGTTCTGAGTCTCCTGAGGAAGTGGAAGATCAGGGAGGACCAGGGATGTGAATCATTAGGGGCCCCAGCCTGGATGACCAAGCTTATACAGGTCCTTTGATGGATACTCCTGGCTCTGTCCCCTGCCCGAGGACTGAGGCTCTGGCAGGTCACTCACTGATGGACTCAGACCAGCTTCCTCCTTCCTCAGCCATCCCAACCTCCCAGAGGCCCTAGGTGACCTGACTTTTCCAGTATGTCTTTGGTAAAACTGGTGTAGCATGGGGACACAGTCAGCAGGAACCGCACCATAAGTTCCCTCGATTGCCTGGGCCTGGTTTTCCTTATTCTTTCTTGGCTTTTCTCACCCCCAAATAAAAGGGAATGAACAAAACCATAGAGCAGGTTCCCCCTCCTTCCTTCAGGGGCATAGGACTAGAAGGTCAGGACCAGGCACCTGGAGAACTGGGAAAGGGCCCAGACAGTTACAAAGCTTCTCAGCCATGGAGGGGGCAGGGTACCCAAGAATGAGAGGAAGCCCCTGAGCAGCACTCCCTGCCCAGTCACCCAAAGACACCTGAGTGAGTGTCAGTACAGGTTGAGGTGACTGAGGGCCAGGGCATTGAGAGAGAAGGGAGGAGATTCCCAGACAGGGTCCTCTCTGGGGAACCTTTCTGGGGATTGCCATCTGCTTTTACCCTCAGGAGAAATTATTAAAAGTCTATTTTTAAGAGTTAAGAGTTTGTTAAGAGTTGACATAACTAATTCCATTTTGTTCTGTATTTGCCATTTTGCTATGCTTAGCATCAACTGCAGCATCAATTTAGCACAGTTGGTTTCCTTCAGTGTCTTCTTTCCTCCCCTTATTTCAACAAAAGACTTAATTGTTACAAAGGACTCGAACAGCCCAAGGACATCTGCTTCTCTTCTTTGTCTTGTCCTCCAAGTGATACCCACTTCCCTTTGATCTAGTGTGAAGAGTTGTGTTCACACGGATACATTCTTCTCTATTGGAACTAGTGATCTATATCCAGCTGCTCTGTAACAAACAGTCGTCTTTTTCCTCTGCCCCACATAATGGATGATACATGTGTATGTCTCTCTGTCACACATATATCTTTCTAGCTAAATTGCAAAGAGACACACATTTCAATGAGCTCTGGTGGAGTGTGTCTCATTGTGAGTGAATAAAAAAAAGTCTCTGTCTCTGTCCTAGTGACAGTGGCTTATCAATTAACCCAAGCAGAGTTCATGCAACAATATTGTGTGGCTTCCCTTTGCTCTGTCCTGCTGGAGGCACAGCCTGATTGTGTGTGCTAGGAGAACAGAGGGCCAAAGTCAGGAGCCTACCAGGTTGTGCTTGACTGTAGAAAGTGAGAAGGAAGTAGGAATCTGGCCTGGACTGAGTGCAGCAGGAAGTGTTTGGAGTCAGGACTGGGCTCCATGTTCCTCCTCCTCTGCGCAGTGGGTCAGATGGTTGGTTCAGAGCAGGGGTTCCTAAATTTTCAGGCTCCACACCCCTTGGTTTTTCCATAAACCTTCCCATGCCTCTTATTCAATGTGAAATGCAAGAAATTCTACTGCACAAAGAGGTCACTTGCCTTCTCCAAGGATTCACCAACCCATTTGAAACTTCATGGATGGGATGATCTCATTATTTGCTAAATATTCTGTGTATCCCATTGACAAGTACCCCCTTCTCTCCAAGGACCTCCTCCACTTTAAATCTATGAACTTCTAATTCTCCTTCCCCACTCTCCCCTTCTGGGCTCTCTGGAGGTCACTGCCTCACTCGTTGCGTGTGTGTTTGTCCTTCGTTGCCAAAGAAGACCATGCCATCAGAGAAATAATGACATGACTTGCACTCGACTTTGTTTTGAGTGAGGGAGGATTGTGCAGGTCACCAGCCTCACTTCTCCTCCAGAGCCATCTGGATCCAGAGACCAGATATTCATCAGGATGACTGGAGATGACCCAGGATGAGGCTATTGGGATTGTGACTTGCCCAACACCACTCACCTAGTGAGTGTCAAGTGTCTGAGGTGAGATTTGAACTCAGGTCCTCCTGACTCCTGCACTGGTGCTCTATCCACTGCACCACTTAGCTGCCCTTAGACTCACTCATTAAGCCAGGGTTCAGCTGCCAAGGTAACTGGGACCAGCCCTGCTATCCCCCTGTAACACTCTGCCTGCAGCCTCCCAGCCTGTCCTGACCTTTCTCTGAGCCTTGGTCCTCCAGGGAACACTGAAAGGATCTGATCTCATGGAAAGGAGGGCCTTCCCTCCAGCACTCCCACCTCCTCTCCCACCTCCCCCTCCCCAGGGAAGTTCCTGACAAAAGTTTCCCATATAGATAGATCCTCATCTACACCTGGACAATATTTAAGCCTATTGACCTCTTCCCCCACTTCCTGAAGAGACGGACAACTGCCATGTAATGGACAGAACATGGGGTTGGAGTCACACGCCCTGGTTTGGGATCCTGGCTCTGACTTTCTAAGGTTCTAGTAACCCGGGTCACCATGACAATTCACTGGACCTCTCTGGGTTTCCAGACCCATCTCTGACATCCCATGACCTTTGGGTGGATTTCTGGGGACAGGCTGCCCTGATACCCACAGATGTCACTTGTAGCCCTCTCTGGTGCGGAGAGGGGAGGGAGGACTGAATAGTTTTAAGGACTTTCTCTAACTGGGAGCAAGAAAGGGGATCAGGCTGAAATCAACTGCTCTCCCTCCATGAGGCAACTCACTCTCTTGAGTTCTCCAGCACTGGCTGGATGCCCACAAGTCCTGAATGCTGTCCAGGGGATTCGTGCTCAGGCCTGGGCGGGAACAAGGCCTCTGCAGTCCCTGCCAACTCTGGGGGTCTGTGATTGGAGGATTCCATGACTCTAGGACTGCAGCCAGGCAACTGAAGCTCCTCATTGCCCTCCCAGCCCCTCCCCCTCCCCAAAGGGCCCACCAGCCTGGGCTGCCACTCACAGGGATTAACTTGCCCAGCTCCCCCTCCTCCGCAGATCTCATGTCTATCCCCAAGGCTGCTCCTGCTGCTTCTCTCAATAAGCCCAGGCAATTTTCTCTTCCCAGAGAGACTTGGACTTTATGCTCTCTGCTCAGCTGTGGTTCACACAGGACCAGCTGTGTGGGCAGGTTTGCTGGGTAGACTCTTTCACACAATCTTCCCTTAGTACAAACTTTAGCTATCTAAACTGGCATGGAAATACTGATTTCTCATGCCCCAGACAGACTGGGGGACAATGCAAACAAGCTAGATTGGGACTGGGATATTTTTTGTCACATTGACGACTTGAGAGACACTAGAAACCTTTTCTTCCCAATAAAAAGTGATGTAGTCCTCATCCATCTGGGAGTGGTGAGCCAGAGGGGTGGGTGGGAGGGTGAACTTACACTAGTAGAGGATGAAAGAATCATAAATTTTGGTCCTGGAAGGGACCTTAGAAACCAGTGAGTCCAATCCCCAACTCACTTTGCAGATAAGGAATCTGAGGCACAGAGAGGTTAAGTGACTTCCCTAGGGTCACACAGCCAACACCTGTGTTTGGCAGAATTTGAAGTCAGGTGTTCTTGAATTCAAATTCAGCTCTGAATCCACTGTATCAGGCTCTTATTAGAACAGTTCTCCCCCTGGAAGAAGTATGCACAATTATGCATTCTCAAAGAATGGGAGTAGGGGAGTTTCTCAGGGCCCAGAGAATAGAGGTGACTTTGGAGGAAGAGATGTTTAAAGTATGCCATTTAGGACAGTGAGACTCTGAGCAGTTTGTGGGCATCCCAAGGGGACGGAATGGAGAGGGAAGTATCTGGGAAAAGAAGTGTGCTTAGAGGAAGGTTGGAGCAGAGCAAAGGCAAACTTTAGTGAGTTAACATTTTTTTTTTCTAATCATATAACAAAGAATGTCAAACAGAGGGGCTATAAAGGGAAGGGTTAGAACACAGAATGTTAGAATTCAGAGGGACCTTGAATGTCAGAGCTAGGAAAAGCCTAAAAATATCCAATATTTGAGAAAGAAGAGACTTTAGAACAGAGAGTTTCCCAACCCAAGAAGCAGTGAGCACACAGAATGTAGAATGTTAGATCTGGGATGGAGCTTAGAACACGGAATGTGAGAGATGGACAAGAACATAGAACAGAGTAAGTCAGAGCCAGAAACATCCCTAGAAAACAGATTACGTAATGTTAGAGCTGGAAGAGAACAGAAAATATAAAAACATAGAATATCAGAGCTGGAAGGGACAATAAAACTTTAAGTTAAAGATAGTTGAGCACAAATTGCTCATTTGACAGATGAAGAAACTGAGACACAAAGACAGGGAGTTAGTTGTTGGTTCAGTCCCAGTCACAAATTATTGGTGAACTGAAGATGACATAGCAGGTCCTGATGGCTGCTCTGGGGCTCTTTTTTCCCAAATCGTTTGGGTCAGACATAACAACAAGTGAAGTCCCTAGGACCAGTGACCATGTCATCTCCTTCCCTGGAGCCCTTTTGAGGGAGATTAGTCCTACTGTCTCTCTCTTGCCATTATTTTTGCTTCTTTCTTCCACTTTCTCCACGTTTCTCATCCTCTTTTCAGCCAGTCAATGATCCTAATGGAGCCCTAGCCCTCAAATGGCAATCTCAGTAGGACCCCAATGTCTGACTGGCGGTCTTCATGGGAGTAGCCAGACCATCTGAATGGTGGTCATGGAGGAATGTACAGCAGCTTCTTATGGAGATAACAAGGAATTTGAGACTGGAAGAACAAATCCAATAAGTACCTCTACCCCTCTCTCATAATTCCAACTAATGCAGGGTTCCCTGTGTTTCCACACGCATGATAATGTCCCTATTGAGGATCATAATTGTCATAATGAAATTCCTGAGGCACAAGTGGGTGTTGGCCATGGGTAGTTAGACTCACCAGGGGACTTACAATTATGCGTCAGGCTTACAATGAGACTTTTACTTAATTCCTCAGGCCCAAATGACTACCACCAATCAAATCCCAGGCCCTAAGTGAGCCTAACATTAGGGTTCCAGGATCCTACTGAGACCACCAATCAGATTCCAGAACCCCAGCCACATTATCCAGTGGATTCCAGACTTCCAGTCAGACCATCAATAAAATTCCAGATCACCAAAGAGACCACCAGCCAAGTTCCACTTGTCCTCAGAGTCCACCAACTAGTTAACAGGATCCCAGCAAAGTCACTGACTATGTTCTTTCTCAAACCAATCACTCTCTCCACTTGCTTATTTCTTTTGAGGGAAGCCACACTGGAAATGCAACTTTTATTTTACTTTACTATCTTCAGTGAAGAAATATTCCTTTTTTCTCCTTACTACCTCCATTCTTTCCTTCTTCATTGAAGAAAGGAAAACAAAAACAAAACCCTGGTAACAAATATGACTAGTGAAGGAAACAAAATTCCCACTAAAGTCTGAGTAAACTTCAAACCAGCGAATGCTGCTGAAACTTCCCACCAAGGAATTATCTGCAGGATAAATCAAAGGTTTATTGGAGAAGACAAAGAAAGGTCAAAATGGGTGCATGATTTAGAAACAAAGGGTAATACCATAAGCAAATCAGAAGAGCAAGGAATAGCTTACCTGTCAGATCCATGGAGAAGGGAAGAAGTTATGACCAAACAAGAGATAGAGATATAAAATGCATTATTTTGATTATATTGAAATGGTTTTGCACAACAAAGTCAATGCCACCAAGAGCAGAAGGAAAGCAAAAAGCTGGGTAATAATTTTACAGTCAGTCCCTCTGATAAAGCCCTCATTTCTCAAAGATATAGAGAACTGAGTCAACTTTGTAAGAATATACGTAATTCCCCAATGGATAAATGATCAAATCATATGAACAGGCAGTTTTCAGGTGAAGAAGCTAAAGGAATCTATAGTCATGTGAAAAAAAATGCTCTAAATCGCTATTGATTAGAGAAATGCGACTTAAAATAACGCTGAGTTGACACCAGACATCTATCAGATTGACTATTATGACAGAAAAGATAAATGATAAATACTAAAGAGGATGTGGGAAAATAGGATCACTGATGCACTGTTGGTGGAGTGGTGAATTCTGGAGAGCAATTTGGAACTATGCTCAAAGAGCCATCAAATTGTTTCCACTCTTTGATCCAGCAATACCACTACTGGGTCTGTGTCCCAATGAGATTTAAGAAAAAGGGAAAATGATCCAGATGTACAAAAATATTTATGGCAGTTCTTTTTGTGGTGGCAAAGAATTGGAAACTGAGAGGATGCCCTTCAACTGGGGAATGGCTGAAGAAGTAATAAATGAAGTGAACAGAACAGGAGAATAATGTACATAGTAAGAGCTATAAGATAGTGATAATCAACAATGAAAGATTCAATAACTTTGATCAATAAAATGATCCACCAGAATACCAAAGGGCTCATGATGAAAAATGCTACCCATATCCAGATAGAAAACTGATGGACTCAGAATGCAGATTGAAACATACTTATTTTTCTGTATTTTTCTTTTTATTTTCCACATGACTAATGCAGAAATATGTTTTGCATAGCTTAATATGTATAATGGCTATTGTATTTCTTGCCTTAAAGGGTGAGGGGAGGGTGGAGGGAGGGAATTAGAAATTGAAAATAAAAAGAAAATGTAAAAGAAAAAAAAGAATACCCTTTGACAGGAGCATTTCCTTTGGGGTAGTAATGTGGGTAGGAGAGAGACTCTGAACAGCACTGGCTCCAATCACTTATAGTTAATTAAAAAGAACCCTGTGAGGCAGCTAATGCATCCACTTTACAGATGAGCAGAGTGAGCCTCAGAGGGGTGAAGAGACTTGAACTGGCTCACACAGCTAAGAAATATCAGAGGTAGAAACTGAAGGAAGGTCTTCCCAAAGTCCAGCATTCTAGATATGTACAAAAGAACTACAGAACTGATAGTGGGAAGGGAACATAGTCACCAGCTAGTGCAACTCACACAGAAAAAGGAGTCCCCTTAATGGAAATGTATATATAGAGCATATATCAGATTGCATGAGTTCTTGGTAAGGGGGAGGGAAGGGAGAGGAAGAAAAGTTGAAACTCAAAAGCTTGTGGAGGGGGTCGGAGCCAAGATGGCGGAGTGAAAGCATCGACTCACCTAAGCTCCTGGACAAACTCCTCTGGATATCTCTGAAAGGAGAATCTGACCAGACTTTGGAGGTGTAGAATGCAGTGGGTGACAGACTTTGACAGATTCGGAGCCCAGGTTGGACTGGAAGGTCCACCAGAAGGATCTGTTCCGCGGGGGTAAGCCCCCAGTGCACAGCGCAGCGCGGTCAGCGCAGCAGGGAGGAAGGGACCTGAGAAGCCCGAGAGTGGCGGGTGAAACCAGCGGAGCAGGAGACAGGACAAACAGAGCCGGTGAGAGCCGCTGAGCACCAGATATCAGCACAGCAGCCCTTGAAACCTTCAGCCTGAAGACTAAACTTCGGTAAGTCACCTACTTGAACTTCCGGGAGCCAGGATGGCAGAGTGATCAGTAAATGCTCTCTCCTCCCCCCTGATGACCGTGAAAGAACCATAAAATTCTTCCCCAGATAAATCCTGGATCAGCGGGAACAGCAGAAGGGGGCAAATAGTCTCATAACACCAGAGGCTAGAAAAATAGCAAAGGGGGATTCTTCCTACTGTGGCGGAGGCGATCTGGAAGGACAGATGACCCAGGGCAGAGAAAATTCGCACTGAGACCCAGGCAAGCCTCAGTGCCGGGAGACGAGCCCCAGGAGGGGCGGGAACATGCATTAGCTTCTAGGCGTGCCCCAGCCCTCCAGGGGAAAAGGGAAGACAATAGGGAAGCTGGGATCACCATCCCCTGACCTTGCCTTTGCCTCAGGTCAGCTGAGGAGATCTCCTGAGACCAGACCACCCCTCCCACACACCTAACAAGCTAACCCCAGGGCTGATCTGGGAAACAAAAAAAAAGCCTGCTTTTAGTCTAGACACACATCAGCTCAACTTAAAGATCTATACCTTCTGACTGAAAGAACAAGAAGCTACAACACTCAGCCAACATCATGAATCAGAAAAAGCAGACGAAAAGTGAAAAAACCATAGAATCTTTCTATGGGGATAAGGACGAAAACACAAACACCAAAGAGGTCAGAGCTGAGACTGTACTTCCATCTGAAACCTTGGATGGGTCTATGAATTTCTCACAAGCACAACTAGATTACCTGGAACATCTGAAGAAGGATATAAAAGAAAAACTGGCCAATGATTTTAAAATTATAAAAAAAGAATTCATTGATGAGAACATCACTCTGAAAAGGAAAATTGAACAAATGGAAAAGGAAGTTCAAAAATTAACTGGAGAGAATAATTCCCTAAAAGGAAGAGTTAATCAAATGGAAAAGGAAACCCAAAACCTAATTGGGAAAATTGATCAGATGGAAAAGGAAACCCAAAACCTAACTGGGAAAATTGGTCGAATAGAAAAAGAAGTACAAAAATTAAATGGAGAAAATAGCTCCTTAAAGGGAAAAATTGGTCAGATGGAAAAGGAGATGCAAAAGCTAACTGAAGAAAACAATACGATGAAGATTAGAATGGGGCAAGTAGTAACTAATGACTCAATGAGGCAACAAGAATCAGTCAAACAAAATCTAAAGAATGAAAAGATAGAAGAAAATGTAAAATATTTAATTGGAAAAACAACTGACCTGGAAAATAGATCCAGGAGAGAAAATTTAAGAATTATTGGCCTGCCAGAAACCCATAATAAAGAAAAGACTCTGGACAATATCTTCCAGGAAATCATCAAGGAAAACTGCCCAGAAGTACTAGACTCAGAGGGCAAAATAGTCATCGAAAGAATCCACCGTTCCCCTCCCGAAAGGGATCCCAAACTCAAAACCCCGAGAAATATAGTTGCCAAATTCCAGAGCCATCAAATGAAGGAGAAAATACTACAAGCAGCTAGAAAGAAACAATTCAAATATCAAGGACACACAGTCAGGATCACACAGGACCTTGCAGCTTCTACATTAAAAGATCGAAAGAATTTTAACCCAATATTCCGTAAGGCAAAGGAGTTGGGACTTCAACCAAGGATTAACTACCCAGCAAAGTTCAGCATAACATTTCAGGCAAGGAGAAAGTCACTCAACGAAATAAGGGATTTCCAGAGCTTCCTGACCAAAACACCAGAACTCAATAGACAATTTGATCTTCAAATGCAGGTCTCCAGAGAATCATAAAAAGGTAAACAGAGGGGAAAAAACAAAAACAAAAACTTGCTACTCAATTAGGGCAAACTGTTTACCTCCCTATAAGGGAAGATGATACCTGTTAATCTTGAGAACTGTGCAGCTATTATGATAAAAGGGATATATGTAGAGGGAACGGGCATAAAGTAAATGATGTCATGTCAAAAATATGATTTAAGTATGAGAAGGGATTGTAATAGGAGGTGTGAAAAGGGGGAAGCAGAAAATGGCAAATTATATCACAGGAAGAAGTACAAAACTATAGTAGAGGGAAGGAGGGGAGGGAGTTGAGCATTGTTTGAGAGGTACTCTCATCTGATTTGTTCAAAGGATTGAACAATAATATTAAGTAGATAATCCTAACTAGCTCTATAGGTAGTAGGAGGGGAAGGGGGAAGAAAGGGGAGGGTGGCTAAAAGGGAGGAAAGAAGCAATAAGAGTAAAGGGGAGTAAAAGGGAGGGGGGCTAAAAGAAGGAGGGGAAGGCTGCAGGAGGAGGGGGAGAAAAGTGAATTGTTGGGGGTGTAAGCTCAGTTCCATGTGGACAGTCTCGGGCGGGTAAAGGTGAGGACTTCTAAACCTTAGAGTTCTCATGAGGCCCCCCAGGGAACAGCAGGGAATTGAGGTGTGAGACGGGGCTATCTCGTGCATTTCCGCCTCTTCCCGTGAGAAAAGTGCTGGGAGAGAGCATCCCCGCCCTCGAGATTGGCCCAGATCTGAGCACACCTATTGTTATCTAACAGGCACGGTATTCAGGTGCAAACTATGTGGCGGGAGAGCTTAAGTAGGGTCAGGAAAGCCTGAAGACACGCTTAGTGCTGAGGGACCCTTACAGGACAGAAGGCCCCTCTCCCCTCTCTCCCCACTTCCACTTCTGCTTTCATTCTCTTACTGTAAGATCTTTGCCTCCTTGGGAGATTTCCCTCTCTCCTAAGGAAGAGTTCCCCCTGCACATGTAACCAAGACCCAGAATAAAGCCTAACCCTTGTTCGACTCTAGAAAGTCTCTTCTCTCATACGTTTATCCGGTTTGTCCAGCCGAAGACCTGCGATAGGTAAGGTAAGACTCGGGTAGCCCTCAGGCCTCTAGGCCTGGCAGTGAATACTATTGAGGAGGGGAAGGGAGACGAGAGAGCTAAAAGCACAAATGGTGGGAAAGAGGTTGGAGGGAAATACACAGATTGTAATCATAACTGTGAATGTGAATGGAATGAACTCTCCCATAAAACGGAGACGGATAGCAGAATGGATTAAAAGCCATAATCCAACAATATGCTGCTTACAAGAAACACATTTGAAACGGGGTGATACACATAGGATAAAGGTCAAAGGATGGAGCAGAATATATTGTGCTTCAGCTCATGTAAGAAAGGCAGGAGTAGCAATCCTAATCTCAGACAAAGCGAAAGCAGAAATAGATCTAATCAAAAGGGATAAGGATGGAAACTATATCCTGCTAAAAGGCACCATAGACAATGAAGCAATATCATTACTAAACATGTATGCTCCAAGTGGTATAGCATCCAGATTCTTAGAGGAGAGGTTGGGGGAGTTGAAGGAAGAAATTGATAGCAAAACTATACTAGTGGGGGACCTCAACCTCCCCTCTCTGAACTCAATTAATCCAACCTCAAAATAAACAAGAAAGAGGTTAAGGAGGTAAATAAAACTCTGGATAAGGTAGATATGTTAGATCTTTGGAGAAAATTAAATGGGAATAGAAAGGAATACACCATTTTCTCAGTGGTACATGGAACATTTACAAAAATTGACCATGTACTAGGACATAAAAATCTCACAATCCAGTGCAGAAAGGTAGAGATAATCAATGCATCCTTTTCAGATCATAATGCATTAAAAATTACATGTAATAAAAGGCCATGGAAAGAGAAACCAAAAATCAATTGGAAACTAAATAATCTAATTCTAAAGAAGGGTTGGGTTAAAGAAGAAATCATAGAAACAATCAACAATTTCATTCAAGAGAATGACAATAGTGAGACAACATACCAAAACTTATGGGATACTGCAAAAGCAGTCATTAGGGGAAGTTTTATATCTTTGAATGCTTACATAAATAAAATAGAGAAAGAGGAGATCAATGACTTAGGCTTGCAGTTGAAAAAGCTAGAAAAAGAACAAATTGAAAATCCCCAAGAAAATACCAAATTAGAAATACTGAAAACCAAAGGAGAGATTAATAAAATTGAAATTAAGAAAACTATTGAATTAATAAATAAAACCAATAGTTGGTTTTATGAAAAAACTAATAAAATTGATAAACCTTTGGTCAATCTGATTTAAAAAAAGAAAGAAGAAAATCAAATTACTAATATTAAAAATGAAAGGGGTGAACTCACCTCCAATGAGGAGGAAATTAAAACAATAATTAGAAACTACTTTGCCCAACTTTATGCCCACAAATTCGATAATCTAAATGAGATGGATGAATATTTTAAAAAATACAAATTGCCCAGATTAACAGAAGAGGAAGTTGAATACTTAAACAACCCCATCTCAGAAAAAGAAATTGAACAAGCCATCAATGAACTCCCTAGGAAAAAATCTCCAGGGCCAGATGGATTCACAAGTGAATTCTATCAAACATTTAAAGAACAGTTAATTCCAATTCTACATACACTATTTCTGAAAATTGGGGAAGAAGGAGTCCTCCCAAATTCTTTCTATGATACAAATATGGTTTTGATACCCAAACCTGGAAGAGACAAAACAGAGAAAGAAAATTATAGACCAATTTCCCTAATGAATATAGATGCAAAAATTTTAAATAAGATTTTAGCAAAACGAATACAGCATCTTATCACGAGATTAATACATTATGATCAGGTAGGATTCATACCAGGACTACAGGGCTGGTTCAATATTAGGAAAACTATTAGCATTATCGATCACATCAACAACAAAGCTAACAAAAACCACATTATCTCAATAGATGCAGAAAAAGCTTTTGACAAAATACAACACCCATTCCTACTAAAAACACTGGAGAACGTAGGAATAAAGGGAACTTTCCATAAAATAATAAGCAGTATCTATCTAAAACCTTCAGCAAGCATTATATGCAATGGGGATAAGCTAGATGCATTCCCAATAAGATCAGGGGTGAAACAAGGTTGTCCATTATCACCACTATTATTCAATATGGTACTAGAAATGTTAGCTGTAGCAATTAGACAAAGATATTCAAGGAATAAGGACAGCCAAAGAAGAAACTAAGTTATCACTCTTTGCAGATGATATGATGATTTACCTAGAGAATCCCAGAGATTCAAGTAAAAAATTACTTGAATTAATAAACAACTTTGGCAAAGTTGCAGGGTACAAAATAAACCCACGCAAATCTTCTGCGTTCCTATATATTAGCAACAAAGTCCAACAGCAAGAGATAGAAAGAGAAATCCCATTTAAAGCTAGGGTAGACAGTATAAAATACTTAGGAGTCTACCTGCCAAAACAAACCCAGGGATTATATGAACACAATTACAAGACACTTTTTGCACAAATAAAGTCAGATTTAAGTAAGTGGAAAAACATCAGTTGCTCATGTGTAGGCTGTGCTAATATAATAAAAATGACAATTCTACCTAAATTAATATACTTATTTAGTGCCATACCAATTAAACTATCAGACAATTACTTTCTAGAGCTGGATAAAATAATATCAAAATTCATTTGGAAAAACAAAAGGTCCAGCATATCAAAGGGACTAATGAAAAGAAATGCTTGGGAAGGTGGCCTAGCGCTACCAGACCTCAAACTGTACTATAAAGCAGCAATTATCAAAACCACTTGGTATTGGCTAAGAAACAGAGAGGTAGACAAGTGGAATAGACTTGGCACTCAAGATGCAGTAGGCAAGGAATATAGCAACCTTCTGTTTGATAAACCCAAGGACCCCAGCTTCTGGGATAAGAACTCATTGTTTGACAAAAATTGCTGGGAAAACTGGATAACAGTGTGGTGGAAATTAGGCATAGACCCATACCTGACACCGTACACAAGAATAAAGTCCAAATGGGTACACGATTTAGGTATAAAGATTGATATCATGAATAAACTGGAGAAGCAAGCAATAGTGTATTTATCAGATCTATGGAGAAGGGAAGAATTCTTTACTAAAGGAGAGATAGAAAGCATTATGAAATGCAAAATGGATAACTTTGATTACATTAAACTGAGAAGTTTTTGCACAACCAAACCCAATGCAACCAAAATCTGGAGGGATGTAGTAAATTGGGAAAGAATTTTTACAGCTAAGCTTGGGGATAAAGGCCTCATTTCTAGAATATATAGAGGACTGACCCAAATGTATAATCATACAAGTCATTCCCCAATTGATAAATGGTCAAAGGATATGAACAGGCAATTTTCAGAGGAAGAAATTAAAGCTGTCTATAATCATATGAAAAAATGCTCTAAATCACTATTGATTAGAGAGATGCAAATCAAAACAACTCTGAGGTACCACATCACACCTATCAGATTGGCAAACATGACAGAACAAGAAAATGATAAATGCTGGAGAGGATGTGGGAGAGTTGGAACACTAATTCATTGTTGGTGGAGCTGCGAGCGCATCCAACCATTCTGGAGAGCAATTTGGAACTATGCCCAAAAGGCTACAAAAATGTGCATACCCTTTGACCCAGCAATATCGCTACTAGGACTATATCCCCAAGAGATCATAAAAATGGGAAAGGGTCCCACATGTACAAAAATATTTATAGCAGCACTCTATGTAGTTGCCAAAAACTGGAAGTCAAGGGGATGTCCATCAATTGGGGAATGGCTGAATAAATTATGGTATATGAATGTAATGGAGTACTATTGTGCCATAAGAAATGATGAACAAGAAGACTTCAGAGAGGCCTGGAAGGACTTATATGACCTGATGCTGAGTGAAAGGAGCAGAACCAGGAGAACGTTGTGCACAGCAACGACCACAGTGTGTGAGAGTTTTTTCTGGTAGACTTGGATTTTTGTAATAACGCAAAAACTTCTTATAAAAAAAAAAAATCCCAAAGGTGGTTCTCAAGTCAAAATGCCTTCCACACTCAGAGAAAGAAATATGGAAGTCATTCACAAAATGTAGCAGATCATGTTTGTGTATGTGTATGTGTTTGTGTATCATGTTCTGATTTGTTATACGATTTCTTTCATTTATTTTAGTCTGACTACATAGCATGACTATAGTGAAAATATACTCAATAGGAAAGTATATGTAGAATCTATACAGAATTGTATGCAGTCGTGGGGACGGAGGGGGGTATTGGGGGATAGGTGGGGGGGGATAAAATCTCAATTGTATGGCAGTGATTGTTAAACATTAAAAAATAAAAAAAATAAAAAAATAAAAAAAAGCTTGTGGAAATGAATGATGTAAACTGAAAATAAATTAAAAATACAATAAATAAAATTTTAAAAATCGTGAACCAAATTAATATAATGAATATTTGAGTATCTAAAAATGAAAAGTTCACTTAATGTTTGTAAAATTCACAATGAAAAAAGATATTTTAAAAATCACATTAAAAAAGGAAAAAGAGAAAGGAATCCTACATATCACAGCTCTGATAAACCATCATCCAGCCTCTGCTGGAAAGGGGACCCCCCGACCTCCAAGGCAGCCCATTCCCCCTTGCAACAGCTCTCATGGCTAGAAAAATTTCCCTGAAACTTGACCTAAATCAGACTTTCTGCATCTTTCCCCGATGTGGTCCTCTCACTCACACGTTCAGCCCCACTCCCACAACAGCTCATATTTATAAAGTACTTTAAAGTCTACAAATGTTTTACCCACACAATCTCATCCAAGCCGCAGGAGTGCAGCCCTGGGGTGTGGGGCATAATTTCTAGCATGGCCTTGACACCAGTAGAACCCCTGTGGCAGGTGTACTGGGGGCAGAATGCCAGGGGCTCCCTATGGAAACACACAGCTATAATGTCCCTATGGAGGATCATAACTGTCATGATGAAGCCTCCCTTTGGAAAGGTGAACTTCATCAGGTATCCCCTCTGGATCTGTGTGAGGAGGAGTACAGAAAGAGCCGTGGACTCTGATTTTCACCATGGATTTAGGGAAGTAATCTTGTCAAGCCTGAAAGTGTGGGTAATGTGATTAGACTTTAATTGGCAAGAAATAGTGAACATTAGCTAGCTTTGCACTGGAACATGAAAACTCTGAAAGCAGGGATTGTCTTATTTTTGTACACACACACACACACACACACACACACACACACACACACACTTTGCGCCCCTCCCCCCAGGCGCCTTGAACATATTAAGTGCTTCCTTAAATGCTTGCTTCATTCATTCATTCATTCGTTCATTCGTTCATTCGTTCATTTCTTCATTCCTTCATTCATTGTTTCAGGTCAAGATTGGATATCACTGGGCTAACTCAAATAGTACCAAGGAAGATCTTTGCTTAGGTTACATGTATGGAAATTAACAAGAGTCGTTTTGTCGTTTTCCAAAGGCAATCTCTCTCTTCCTCCCTCCCTCCCTCTGTGTCTCCTGTGCCGCCTCTTCCTCCTCTTTCTCCTCCTGTGTAATTCTGGATTTAGGTCGGCACCATCTCTCACTCTCTCACTCCCTCTGTCCGTCCTTCCGTCCGCCCGTCCACACACCCATACAACACCACCTCCAAAAGGCCCCGTGGCTTTCGAGCAGGGGTAGGAGGACAGAACGCGGGGCGGACAGGCGGACAGGTGGGGGGACGCCCGGCCCCGCACAGTTGGGGTGGGGACAGAGACACGGCGTCCCAGTGCGCACAGAGCACCCCTTCCCCTCCCTCCCCTCGTGAATGCTGACGTTCTGCCGGGGTCTCCTAGAAACACGCGCGCACGTCTCCCGTAATGGGCTAGAAGAAGAGCCATCAGCCCCAGCATCATCTCAGCACACAGGCAGGCTGACGTCACCGCGCAGCAGCTCTCTCCCTGGACTTGGACTTGGAGAGGGGAGGGGCAGCGCCACGCGGCTCCCCGGGCCCCTTTCCTTCCCCAGGCTGCCTGCGGGGGGCGTCGCGTGGGGGGGGGGGGAAGGACGGAACAGGGGGAGGGACAGAAGGAAGGCGGGGGGCGCAGCCACGGAAGGCAGTTTCTATGGTGAGGAGGAGGCAGCGGCTGTGGAGGAGGAAGCAGAGAAGCGCGACCACAGCGGCCCCAGCGCAGGTACCAAAGTACAGGGGGACGGACAAGGTGCTTTCGGAGGCGAACCTCTGATCAGCCTGATGAGAAGCTGCTGCCTCTCGGCGCCCGAGGCCCCCCTGCCCTGCGCCCAGCCTCTGCCCACCATGCCCGCTCCCCGTGCCGACCAGAGCCCGCGGATCCGGGAAGTTTGGGCTTGCAACCTGGACGAGGAGATGAAGAAGATGCGACCCGTTATCCAGCAGTACAATTACGTGGCCATGGACACGGAGTTTCCAGGTGTGGTGGCCAAACCGGTGGGGGAGTTCAGAAGCTATGCCGACTACCAGTACCAATTGTTGAGATGCAATGTGGACTGGCTGAAGATCATCCAGCTGGGGCTGACATTCATGAATGAGCAAGGAGAGTGCCCCCCGGGAACCTCCACGTGGCAGTTCAATTTCAAATTCAATTTGAAGGAGGACATGTACGCGCAAGACTCCATCGAGCTCCTCACCATGTCTGGGATCCAGTTCAAGAAGCACGAGGAAGAAGGCATCGAGGCACAGTATTTTGCGGAGCTCCTGATGACATCAGGAGTGGTGCTATGTGAAGGGGTCAAGTGGCTATCCTTCCACAGCGGCTACGACTTCGGCTACTTCATCAAGATCCTCACCAACTCTCCCTTGCCCGAAGAAGCCCACGACTTCTTCGAGATTCTCCGACTCTTCTTCCCCGTCATCTATGACATCAAGTACCTCATGAAGAGCTGCAGAAACCTCAGGGGCGGACTGCAGGAAGTGGCCACGCAGCTGGAGCTGGAGCGCATTGGCTCCCAGCACCAGGCAGGGTCCGACTCCTTGCTCACGGGAATGGCCTTTTTCAAGATGAGAGAAATGTTCTTTGAAGACCACATCGACGATGCCAAGTATTCTGGATACCTGTATGGCCTTGGTTCTGGAGCATCCCACGTCCACCACAACGCCCAGAGGAGGGGCCACCATGGCTTCCAGCACAACGCCCACCATGGCTTCCCCAGCAGCTTCCAGAATGGCTACCAGAGCGTCCAGTATGTCCCCTATGGCAGAGAAGCAGTCTGGAGAGCAGACCAGCAAGCATTCATGAGGTGAAATAGAAAAACTGGGCTTTATGTTGTTGTTGTTGTTGTTGTTGTTGTTGTTTTTGTCATGCCTAAACCCATGCTTTTATAACAGGTTTTTATATCCAGTTAAATCCCTTGGTCAATATAAGGCTTTTTTTTTAACCCTACTTCTCAACCTGTTTTCTCTTTTGTCTTTCAGTACTAATTATAACCATTCCTTCCTACCACAGATCCTGATAAGTAGAAGAGTTTTCAGGTTGAATTTTGCAGTGTATTAATTAATCCACCTGTTAGCAAGTATGTGTGGCCGTGGGGAAAATCCATATCATACTCAATCTTTTGGTAAATATATCTAGTTGGTCTTAGTTTGGCCCCATCCCTCCTCTCCTCCCATTCCCAGATGAATGAGCACTGAATGTAACTTAATACAGTGTACTTCATTTCTGTCTCTTTCAGCATGCAAGAGATGGCGGTGTTTGAGGCTGAGGACCATCAGTACTACGCCTATGGAGAGTGAATCTGCTGAGATCTCGTTTTCCCAGGAGGTTGAGGTTTCCTTGATGTTTGCCTGAAAAGTGGTCATCTGACAGTTTTACACAGCATTCCCTTGTTTTGGACCCATGGAGCAGAGTACATTCACTGTGCTGTAAATTGTGGACTCAGCTAAGCTAACCCAAGAAGGAAAAGAACTTAGTGACTGCTTTTCCTGGTCTTTCATCTAAGCACCTCTAGTGTTCTTGGTTTCGAATTCGTGTATATAATTAGATCTGTGACTGACTAAATGTTTCAATCCAGCTTTACACCCTTTAGCAGAGTCCCCTGTGACTGACTTTTCCAGATGTGGCAGGAAGCTGGCATCCAAGGAGTATCAGCCTGAGGTTTTGTTGACAGCATTTTTCCTTTTATCTCCTTTCTGCCTTTTAATTCTACTAACATTTCTTCTTTCTCCTACCTCCCATACTCTTTCAATATCATTATGTTTACCATGTGCTTGATTTGATGATTCTACAAGTCAACCTTATAACGGAAAGTCCAAAGAGAGCAAAGTCACCTTAGGTATATTTTATACCAAATTAAATTTGAAGAAATAAGATGCTAGAAATAAAGTTGTGCTTTTGTAGTTGCTAGAAAGAGTCTTGTTGTACAACAAAACGTCCTCCAAATTAACTTGAATAACATGAGTCATCTGAAGACTACAATGATTATTTATTTTTGTGTGTATATTTTTGCCATATATTTTCTATCTATTGACAGAAATAACTGTGAAGTACTTTCTTAGCCATACAGAGTATGTGACCAAGCCAGAGCACTTAAAGGAAAATTTTGGTCACGGGTAATTAAATACTACTCAGCAATGATGGATGGCAAGTGTGTATGTGTATGTTATCTGCACTCAATCAGTAACATTATCTGTTTGCCAGATGGGCTTGTCTCCTTGTCCTTTACTACCCTTTCTCATTAAGTTTGCTAGAATCTTGACTCGGTGGGAAAATGGACTGAGTGAACCTCAAAAGAGGAAAAGTTATGGGGTGTTGATCGTAGTGGGAGATGGCTGTGGGGAGCAAGAAGCATTAAAACTCCTCCACCTTGATGAAGGAGTGGGAGAGTGGGATGTGAGTGGGGGGGAGAGTGGGGAAATGAGTCATAGTGCAACCACAGCCAGGTCTTGGTGAGTGTAAGAAGGAAGGAGTGGGAAAGGAGAAGATGGTATCACTCCTAGTGCCCAGTACAATGCCGTGTATACAGCTGGCATTTGATGAGTGTATGGTTTTAGGCTCTTCCTTCAAGGCTCAGGCCAAGGGACACCTTCTGAAGGAGGCCTTTCCCAGCTCCCTCAGCTGCTAGTGCCTTCCCTTCCCATATTGCCTTCCACCTCCTCTGTCTGTATCTTGCGTGTACCTAAAGTTAATTATAAGTTGTCTCCTCTGTTAGAATGTGAGCTCCTTGAGAGCATAGATAGTGTTTTTGCCTTCCATTGTATCCCCAGTACTTAGCACAGTGTTTGGCATACAGTAAGGACTTAATAAATGTTTGTTGACTGATTCCTTTGTCTGGTTTGTTGGGAAGATCCCCCCTTAGATGGTCGGCACATCCCTTGGAGGCTATGTGAAGAGGGGTGAGGCCTTGGCTGTTTCCTGCTGCCCCTGCTACCTGAAGAGACAGTCCGCAGGGCAAGGCTCACTGGGAATAGATTCCCCTCGCCCAAACCCTCCTAGCCCCTGAATGCCCTAGCACTGGTTCAGCATGTGCAGCTCAACAGGATGTCTGCTGAAGGACTGGTCTGGGCTTTTCAAGCCTAAAACACTTCTCCCTCTAGCTTCCTTTTCCATCCTGTTCTCCATTCTCCTCTCTGATTCCTCTCCCTCCTCCCTCTCCTCTCCCTAGTTCTCTTCTTTCATCTCTTTTCCCTTCCCCCTCCTCCTTCCTTTTTCCTTCCTCCCTTTGCCTCCTCCCCATCCTCCCTTTCTTCTTTTCCTTCTCTGCCCTTCTCCATCTTTCTCTCCCTTCCTCCAAGCTCTGACTCCTGGACCCTGGTGTGGACTTGAAAGCCCCTGCACCCACTAGAGGCACAGCCCCTTCTCAAGCTGCTATAGAGCTGGCAGCAGATCTACCCTTCTGCAGAAAGGTTCCATGAGTAGGGCATCGAGCAATTTGATTGCTGAGCCCAGAAAAGGGGAGCAAAGGACAATGTCTTTTAAAGAAAGAGGTGGGTGGTCTGTGTTCACTCTCTGGGGGAGAGCAGGCCTCCACCAGTGGGAGCAGTGTGGGAGGCTTTGGGAAGACCCAAGGATAGCATAGTTGTTGTGGAGCTCAGTAAGAAAGATTTTGGTCAGACACAGGGAAGAAGAATCCCTCATATCTTTATAGTGGTTTCTCCCTCCTGAGGACTTTTAGAACTCCTCCCCCTCCCCCACATACACCAATGAGATACATGGGGTAGGTGTTAACATGCCCATTTTAGAGAGGAGGAAACAGAGGTCTAGACAGGTGGAGTGACTTGCCCAAGGTCACAGCACTAGGGAAGTGGCAGTCTCAGGTCTCAAACCCAGGTCGCTGAATCCTGTGCAGGAGGCACTTGGTGTGCCATTGCATAAAAGCAAAAATCACCAGTGCAATTGTGTCGGTAAGGTGGTTCACACCCAAACAGAAGAGGACTTGTCTTCTCTGTCTGCTGCTCTGCAGTGGAAAGCTCACTACTTACTAGTGATCTCCTGCTGCTCACTAGCTGTGTTACCTTTGCCAAGGCTCTTCTCTTCTTCAAGTCACAGTTTCCCCTTCTGCAAACCAAAGTTTTTCTGTCACTAGCGGATTTCTCAACAGGATTTTCTGATCCCCAAATCAGTGCTCCTTCCCTCACAGCCCAACTGTCTGTTAGTCTCTTTCTGCAACACTGGAATATTGTGCTTTACCAGGGTCAATGACAGCCCTTTTGATACCTGCCCCCAGCCACCCACTGAGTGGAAGATTCCCCTTCCCTTTTCTCATCTCTCTATTTGACAGAATGCTCTGGTCTACCCCGTTCTTGGAGCCCACCAAGGCTGGCTGGTCCCTGACACTTCCCACCAAGTTTAATACACCTTTTACTTTCCACCCAGAGCCATTGGTCTCCAGCTTCCCATGGATCCAGCCTCAATGCCTTCTGTGAAACTTCTATCATCCCTAGATTCCTAGGGAGGATCAGACTTTGGGACAACATCTGCCCAGGGGTCAATCCTGTCCCTCAAGCTTGGGCTCATCAAGAAAACAGCAGTTTCAAAGCATACTCTTATAGATTCAATTACCACACTTAAGGTATTTTTTTCCACTGGCTTTGGAACCTGGGCTGGGGTACTTCTGATACAAAGAGAACTGGGGAAGCAGTATTACCTTTTCAAAAAATTGATGGGATTGGATTGGCCAGGGTCCATGTCAAAGTTTAACATTCACAAGCTACATATGACATTTTCTGTCCTTAAGTCCCTCCCAGTTCAGATATTTCATATACTAAGCTTCCTGCTAGTTTTGACACTCCATAGTCTTTTTTGTAAATAAATTAATTTATTTTTAATTTTCAACATTCACTTCCATAAGTTTAAAATTTTCTCCTTTCACGTTCTAAGGCTCCTTCTAGTGCTGACATTTCATGTAATGGTTACGGCTGTTTTAAGGTCACTTCCAACTCTAAGATTTCATACTGTAAGATCTGCATTTTTGTTTCATCTCTCACATTTTCTGTTCTATGATTTTAGACCCTTCATAGCTCTGACATTCCCTCGTTGATGACTGTTCTCTCTCAGTTCTGGCTTTCTTTACATTAAGGTCCTTGCAAGATCTCACCGTCTACATTCTGTGTGTTCAATTCCCTTTTACCTGTTACATTTACTCTATGTGTGAAAGTCTTGTTTGACTGTGATAGGCTATGATTGAAACTCCCTCCCAGCTCTGACATTCTGTATTTTAAGGGCCCTTCCAGCTGTTTAGAGGAGAGCCTGAAGCTCCTGAAATCCCCTCCAGGAAAAACTACACCCCCTCTACTAATGCAGGTCTTCCCTTCTTTGCAACTTAAGGTAACAGAGTTGCCTTGAACAATGGTATCAAATTCAAGTAAAAGGTGAGACCATTAGTGTGGACCTAAGAGTCCTTAATGGCAGCATATTGCCTTGGTGTTTAAAATGGAATGGTGTCTGTGTTCTACTGTCTTTTATATTTATATATATATATATATATATATATACATGTATTATTTTTCAGTTCTTAACATTCACTTCCACAAGGATTTAAATTCACAATTTTCTCCCCATCTCTCCCTATCCCCTACCCCAGGTCAGCATGCACCCCATCCACCCCTTCCTTTAGTCTGTCCTCCCTTCTTTACGCACCTTTTTCCATCCACCTTCCCCTCTATTTTCCTGTAGGGTAAAATAAATTTCTCTACTCTAATGCCTGTATATCTCAATTTCCAGTTGCATGCTAAAACAATTTTTAATATTCATTATTAAAGCTTTGAGTTCCATATTCTCTCCTTCCCTCTCCACCCACCCTCATTGAGAAAACAAGCAATTCAATATAGGTCGTATGTGTGTAACAATGCAAAGCACTTCCATAATATTTATGTTATAAAAGCCTAACCACATTTCCCTCTGTCCTATCCTGTGCTTCATTTATTCTATTTTCTCCCTTGACCTGTCCTCCCACAGTAGTGTTTGCTTCTGATTATCTCTTTCCCCAGTTTGCTGTTCCTTCTGTTTTCTTCCCTCTCCTATCCCCTTCCCCCTTGCCTTCCTGCAGGGTAAAATAGATTTCCATATCCAATTGAGTATGTGTTATTCCCTCCTCAACCCAAATCCCATGAGAGTAAGATTCAATGATTTCTTTTCATCTCCCCTGCTCTTCTTCTCCACTGTAAAAGCTTTCTTTCCTCTTGTATATGAGATGATTTGCTGCATTCTACCTTTCCCTTTCTCTTACTCCTAGTAATTCCATTCAAGAGTAAATTTAATTCTTCAGGTATTCTTCCTTCATATTCAGCTCACTCTGTACCTTCTGTCTATGAATGTATGTTTGTGTATACTTTCTACTTTTCTACACATACATACATATATGCATACACACATGTATGTATACATACCTAGACATATATAATATACGTATACATACATACCCATACACATACTTATACCCATACTCATACACACCTACATATATATATGTATGTGTATATATATATATATATTCCCTCTAACTACCCTAATAGTGAAAAAGGTCTCATGAGTTACAAATAGCATCTTTCCATGTATGAATGAAAACAGTTCAATTTTAATGAGTTCCTTAAGGCTTCTCTTTCCTGTTTACCTTTCCATGTTTCTCTTGATTCTTGTATTTGAAATTCAAATTTTCTATTCAGCTCTGGTCTTTTCAACAAGAATGCTTGGAAATCCTCCACTGCATTGAAATTCCATTTTTTCCCCTGAAGTATTATACTCAGTTTTGCTGGGTCAGTGGTTCTTGGTTTTAATCCTATCTACTTTGACCTCTGGAATATCATATTCCAAGCCCTTTGATCCCTTAGTGTAGAAGCTGCTAAATCCTGTATTATCCTGATTGTATTTCCACAAAACTTGAATTGTTTCATTCTGACTGTTTGTAATATTTTGTCCTTGACCTGGGAACTCTGGAATTTGGCTATAATATTCCTAGGAATTTTCCTTTTGGGATCTCTTTCAGGAGGTGATCAGTTAATTCTTTCAATTTCTATTTTACGCTCTCTTTCTAGAATATCAGGGAAGTTTTCCTTGTTAATTTCTTGGAAGATGATGTTTAGGCTATTTTTTTTTGATCACGGCTTTCAGTAGACCAATAATTTTTTAAATTATCTCTCCTGGATCTATTTTCCAGGTCAGTTGTTTTTCCAAGGAGATATTTCACGTTGTCTTCTATTTTTTCATTTTTTAGGTTTTGTTTTATAATTTCATGGTTTCTCATAAAGTCATTAGCTTCCATCTGTTCCATTCTAATTTGTAAAGGACTATTTTCTTCAGTGAACTTTTGAACCTCCTTTTTCATTTCACTTATTCTGTTTTTTAAAGCATTATCCTCATTGGCTTTTTGGATCTCTTTTACCATTTGGGTTAGTCTATTTTTAAAGGTGCTATTTTCTTCAGCATTTTTTTGGGTCTCTTTTAGCAAAGCTGTTGTCTCACTTTTCATTATTTCCTTGCATCACTCTCATTTCTCTTCCCAGTTTTTCCTCCACCTCTCTTACTTGATTTTCAGCATTCTTTTTGATCTCCCATGGCCTGAATCCATTGCATATTTTTTGGAGGTTTTGGATATAGAAGCCTTGACTTTGATGTCTTCCTCTGATGCTATGCTTTGTTCTTCCTCATCTGAAAGGATGGAAGAAAATACCTTTTAAACTTCTATAGTCTTATTTTTTCCATTTTGGGGGGCATTTTCCCAGCCAGTTATTTGACTTTTGAGTCCTTTGTCAAGTGGAGGGTATACTCTAGGGACCTGTAAGTTCTCAGTTCCTTCCAGGTGACACAATCAAAAGAGAAGAGTTTACTCCTGGCCTGGGCTCTGGTCTGTGATCAACCATAAGCACTCTTTTCTGCCCATAATCTGCAAGTAGGATTCCCTCTCCATAGCCATCATCAGCTCCAGCACACCAGCTCTCCTCCTCACCCCAGGATCGCTGCTCAGAACTGAGACCCAGGTTGGCTGCTCAATTCCCCCAAGGTCATTAGGCTGAGCGCTCCAAAAGTGGACACTGCTGCTGCCCTGGCATTGGGGCAGGGGTCAGAGAGCACACCCCTCTCACCTAGGTGAAAGAGCTTTCTCATTGACCTTTGAAGCTGTCTTTGGCATTTGTTAATTGAGAAATCTGGGAACTGCTACTGCTACCCATGATTCCTCACCCTGAAGCCTACTGCAGTCCTGTTCGTGCTGTGTGGCCCAGTCTGGCTTGTGCTCAGCTCTGAGCCCAGCACAATAGACCTTTCCTATTGGACTTCTAGGCTGTCTTGGGCTGCCTAGGTGTCTCTTTCACTCTGCCATTTTGTGGCTTCTGCTGCTCTAGAATTTGTTTAGAGTCATATGTTACAGGTATTTTATGGGCTGTGGAGGGAGAGCTAGACCAGGTCTGTCTTTCTACTCTATCATCTTTGCTCCACCCCCTGTATTTTTATTTCATCTGTTAAATATTTCCCAATTACATTTTAATTTGACTTTGGCCTTGTTTTTGGCACCTCTGGCCTAGATCACTGTGAGGTTAACTGAGTTACCCGGAGCTACACTACTGGTAAGTGTCACAGGCTGAACTGGAATCCAGGACCTTCTGTGTTCAAATCTGGCACTCCACCCAAAATAGGCCTCCCTGAGAATGCAATAATAACAACAAAAATAATAATTTGTACTTCTATGGTGCTTTTAGCTTTCTGAAGCACTTATTTCACAAAAATCCTTTGAGATGGGAAGTCCAAGTGGTATTATACCAATTTTTCTTTTTAATTCAACTATTTTCAATGAAAACAGTTTTTTTTAAACCATTTTCTCTCTCTCTCATCCTCCCCTACCTCCCATAGTTACAGAAAAAAAAGAAAAGAAAATATTTGTAATAAAAATACACAGTCAATTCAAACAAAACCAATTTCTACAGTGGCCATGTCCAAAAAATATGTCTCTACCATGCATCCTGAGTCCATCGCCTCCCTGCCAGGAGCTTTCATGAGTTTTATGTTTTCATCATCATTTGTCCAGAATCATGGTTCGTCATTGTGCTGATCTGATTCTTAGGTCTTTCAAGGGCCTTGTCTTTACGATGTTGTTTGATTGTATTAATTATTCTCCTGATTCTCCCAACTCCACTCTGATTAGTTTATTCAGGTCTTCCCAGGCTTATCTGAAATCATCCCATTCGTTTTTTCTTATAGTATAATAATATTCCACCATATTCATGTGCCATAATTTGTTTGGGTATTATGCAATTGTGGAGCCCTCCTTTCACTTCCCCCTCTTAATACTGTGACACCATAAACGGAGTTGCTATAAATATATTTGTGCATATAGGTCCTTTTCATCTTTCTTTGATCTCTGGGGAACTGGTGTAATAGTGGTATCACTGGATGAAAGTGCATACTGAGTTGATACTTCCAAGGTATATTGCCTTCAAGAATGGATGAAGCAATAGCCTGCTCTAACAGTGTATTTGTGTGCCTGTTTTCCTACAGCTACTCCAACCTTTGTTATTTTCCTTTCTTTGATAACTTTATCAATCATATGGCTGTGAAGAGGAACCTCAGAGTTGCTTTAATTTGTATATCTTTTTTCTTGTTGAGTCATTTTTCAGTTGTGTCTGAGTCTTTGTGATCCCATTTGGGTTTTGTTTTTGTTTTGTGTTTTTGGCAAAGATATTGGAGTCGTTTGCCATTTCCTTCTACTCATTTTACAGATGAGTAAACTGAAGTAAACAGGGTCACACAGATAATAAATGTCTGAGGTCAGATTTAAACTAAGGTCTTCAGGACGCCAGGTCTGCCAGTCTATCTACTGTGCCGCCTAGCTACTCATCATGCTGATAATTTCATTAATGTTGAACCAATTCTGCCTTCCTCATATAAATCAAAACTTACTGTATATGCTATATAACTTTTATATTATGTTGATATAGTATCCTTGCTAGTGCTTTTTTCAAATATTTAAATCTAACTTTATTAGGAAGTCTACAGTTTTCATTCTCAGCTTCTGACTTTCCCTGGTTTACATATTAAGATCATATTCATATCATAGAAATAATTTGGTAGGGTATGCTCTTTGCTATTTTTCTTATGGTTTATGTAATACTAGAATTAATTGTTCTTTGAATGTTTGATAGATTTCATTTGTAAATCCATCTGTTCCTGGGATTTTTCCCCTGGGGCCACGATTATGACTTGGTTAAGTTCTTTTCTGGAATTGGATTATTTAAGTGTTCTGTTTCTGTTCTGTTAATGTGGAAATTTAATATTTTTATAAATATTCACACAAGTCATTTAGGTTATCAATATTCCTAGCATGCAATTAGAAAGTATAATTTCTAGTAATTTTTTTATCTCTTCTTCATTTGTTGTAAATTTGTGGCTTTTATTGTTGATTCTAGTAATTTGGTATGCCTCTCTTTAAACTAAGTTAGTTAAGATTTTGAGCTTTATTGTTTAATTTAAAAAAAAACCAGCAACTATTTTTATTTCTTTGTTTAATGATGTTTTACTTCTTTTTTTCTTAATGTGTTCTTTGATTTTCAAATTTTTTTTAAATTTTGTAGCTTACTTTTTAAAATTTGTGCATTTTTTACAATTTCATTTCCAATTCATTCATTTGTTATTTTTCTCTTTTCTGGATAAAAGTGTTTAAAGGTATAAAATTTCTTCTAGGGAATATTTGGGATACACTCCAAAAAGATGACTCCTGTTTCTCATTGTTATTATTATTCTTAGTGAAATTATTGTTTCTTTGATTTTTTTCTTTACCTTACCCGTTCTTTAGGATTAAGTTACTTGATCTCCAATTACTTTTTAATCACTTTTTCATTTTTATTCCTATTCAATAATTACAAGATATGTATTGCATCTAACTTTTTTCCAAATTAAGGCCAAGCCCTTAATTTCTTTCTTGTAAATTCTTTTGGGTTAGATTTATCTAAGCTTATAAGAGATAGATTGAGGTCATTCACTATTATAGCAATCTGTCTATTGCTCCTTATGACTCACTTTCCTTTAAAGTATTTAGATGCTAAATCATAAAGGATATGTGTTTAGTTTTTATAGTAGTCCTTTTTAGCAAAATTTAGTTTCCCTGTTTATTATCATTTAAATCAATTCTAGTTTTGCTATTGCCTTGTTTGAAATCATCCCTCCTTTTTTTTTAAATTTCAGGTGAAGCATAATAGATTTAGTTTTAAACTCTTATTTCAACCTTGTGGGATTTTTTAAAGCATATTTCTTATGAACAAACTTAAAAAATTTCCTTCTCAATTCAAGCACTAGTTGACTAGTTCCTTTCTAGTTCATTCTAATATCTTCTTCCATTCTGTAGGTGAATTCATCCCATTCATATTTATAGTTGTGATAATTAAATTTGTACTTGCTGTCATCTTATTCTTTTATACTTTTCCCTCTCTTTGCTTCCTATCCCATCTTTACAAAGAAGAAGATGATAGTGAGGAGAGTTTCCAGTGCTAGTTCTATATATTTCATGTAATTTGCTTCAGCTCCCTTGGCTCTTCTCTTTCCCTCACCCAGAATCTAAACCTGTCTTACCAATTCACCTTCTTCAGTTCATATTTGTTTTTCTTACTGCCAATCTTTACATGAATCTACTTTCCTTCTCATTTGCCCCCTCTTGTCCTCTTCCCTTTCCCTCCTGTTTCTCTTTTTTATTTTACCTACCTTTGTGCGATTCTTCCCTCCTTTGCCCAGGTCAGGTGCCAGTAAAGTTCACGTGCTATCTGTTCCCTAGATGAATTCTCCTCCTTTATAAAGTCTTCTATTTGCTCACCCTGATTATATATTAATTTCCCCCTCCTTTTTTTCCACTAGTGCATTTATTTTCCCCTTCTTCCTTTCCTTTCTTCTTTTAAGATTATCAAAATAGAACAAAACCACTCCCATGTCTTTTAATTTGACTACCTCTAAGACCTCTTATATTAGCATTCTTTAAATACACTATTTTCATGTCTTCCATTAGAATGTAAGCATGCCATCCTTCTTTACTCACTTTTGATTGCTTGTCCTTACCTTTTTTATATTTCTCATGATTTCTGTGTATTTGAAAATTTCTATTAAATTCTGGTCTTTGTACCAGGGATACTTGGAATTCATTTAATTAACTATTCATTTTTTCCATTGTAGGCTTATGCACAGTTCAACCTTGGGTTATGAGCCTACATTTTTACGTTTTCAAATAGCATATTGCAAGTTCTCCACTTACTTGTGGTAGTGGCGGAGGCTGTGAAATCTTATGTGATTCTCTTTCTAGATCCTTGGAGTATTTTTTCTTTTGCATGGAAGCTCTGGATTTTGGCTATGATGTTTTCATTTGGGATTTCTTTCAAGAGGTAATGAGTCTGTTTTATATTTTTGCTTTATCCTTTTGTTCTAATAGATATGAGCAAGTTTGTTTTTTTCCCCCATGATTTCTTCAAATGTGATATCTAGGCTATTTTATTGGTCATGGCTTTCAAGTAGTCCAATACTTCTTAAAATATGGCTTCTTCTGTTTTCAAGGTTAGTTATTTTTTGCAAGACATAATTTATTTTTATAAATCTTTTAGCTTTCCTTTAATATTTCTTGTTGTTTCAAGAAAGAATTAATTTCTATTTGGTCCATTTTAATTTTGAAATAATCTACATATATGGGGAAAGATTTCATTATATTTCTGTTAAATTTTTTCTTCAATAGCTCTCATTTCTTTTCCAATTCTTTCCTACAGCATTGTCATTAAATTTATAAAACCATCTAAACTTAGAAAAAAATGTTTGCTTCATCTGTTCTAGGAATGCTAGTTTAACTTATTTTTAACTGAGCTTTTCTTTGAGACCTTACTTATAGATGTTTTAGAGTCATTCTCTTCTTCCAGATTTCAGTACTGGGTATTACTGTCACCATAATAGCACTTTAGAGTGAGGATGTGTGTGTGTGTGTGTGTGTGTGTGTGTGTGTGTGTGTGTGTGTGTGTACGTGTGCACATTATTTTTCCAAGCATACTTCCCAAATTCAGACTTTGTGTTCAGGCATGGCACTTAGTACTTCTGGGTTTGAAGTGAACCTGTTTTGTATAGTTTTGGGTCCTGCTGCTGTTTTCTCAATATATTAAGTGTTGAGTTCTTCTGAGCTCATTATCCATTCATACTGCCTGTTCCAAATAAACTTACTGTTGAACAAGTTCAATATGGTGTCCATTCAGATGCATTTTTTATGATTGATATAATATTTTTTATAATTTTACTTGTATTCAGCATTCTACAATCACTTTCATATATCTTAGGTTGTTCCCTTCCCTCTCCTTCTTCTCCCCTCCCTCCCCACTCCCTCCCTGATATAGCATACAGTTTTATATAGGTTCTACACATACATTCCTGTTAAATACATTTCCACCTTAGTCATGTTGCATAGAAGAATTAAAGTGAATGGGAGAAATCACAAAACAAACCAAAACATAATACAAAGGAAAATGATCTGCTTCTTTCTGCCATTTAATTCCATAGTTCTTTCCCTGGACATGGAAGTCATTTTGCCTTAAGAGGACAGGGGGATTATTTAAGTTCTTGCATTGCAATGAAGTGCTAAGTCTACCAGCAAAATTCCTCCCACATTGTGGTTGTTGCTGTGTATAAAGTTCTGGTTCTGCTCCTTTCACTCAGCATCAGTTCATGGAAGTCTTTCCAGGCCTCTCTGAAGTCTTCCTGTTCATCATTTCTTACAGTATTATAGTATTTCATTACATTCATATACCACAATTTATTTAGCCATTCCCCAATTTATGGGCATCCCCTTGATTTCCCAGTTTTTGACCACCACAAAGAGAGCTGCTATGAATATTTTTGTACATGTGGGACCCTTTCCCATTTTTGTGATCTCTTGGGGATACAGTCCTAGAAGCGCTATTGTTGGGTCAAAGGGTATGCATATTTTGGTAGCCCTGTTGGCATAGTTCCAAATTGTTCTCCAGAATGATTGGATCAGCTCACAGCTCCACCAACAATAAATTAGTGTTCCAACTCTCCCACATCTTCTCCAACATTTATCATCTTCCTGTTTTGTCATGTTAGCCAATCTGATACGTGTGATGTGGTATCTCAGAGTTATTTTGATTTACATCTCTCTAATCAATAGTGATTTAGAGCATTTCTCATATGACTATAAACAGCTTCAATTTCTTCCTCTGAAAACTGCTTTTTCATATCCTTTGACCATTTATCAATTGGGGAATGACTTGCATTCTTGTACATTTGACCCAGTTCTCTATATATTTTAGAAATGAGGCCTTTGTCACAGACACTAGTTACTAAAATTCTTTCCCAGTTTTCTGCTTCCCTCCTAATCTTATTTGCACTGAGTTTGGTTGTGCAAAACCCTTTCAGTGTAATGTAATCAAAATTATTCATTTTGCACTTCATAATGCTTTCTATCTCGTTAGTCAAAAATTCTTCCCTTCTCCATAAATCTAATAAATACACTATTCCTTGCCTCACTAATTTGTTTATAGTATCAGTCTTTATACTTGGATCATGTACCCATTTGAACTTTATTCTTATGTATGGTGTCAGAGATTGGTCCATGCCTAGGTTCCACCACACTTATATCCAGTTTTCCCAGCAATTTTTGTTGAACAGTGAGTTCTTATTCCAGAAGCTGGGGTCCTTGGGTTTGTCAAACAGTAGATTGCTATATTCACTGATTACTGTGTTTTGAGTACCTAAACAATTCCACTGGTCTACCTTTCTGTTTCTTAACCAGTACCATGTAGTTTTGACAATTGCTGCTTTATAATACAATTTGAGATCTGGTACAGCTAGGCCACCTTCCCTAGCATTTCTTTGCATTAGTTCCCTTGATATTCTGGACCTTTTGTTCTTCCAGATGAATTTTGATATTGTTTTTTCTAACTCTAGAAGATAATTATCTAATAGTTTGGTTGGTATGGCACTGAATAAGTAAATTAATTTAGGTAAAATTATCATTTTTATTATATTGACTCAGCCTACCCAAGAGCAACTGATGTTTTTCCACGTACTTAGTTCTGACTTTATTTGTGTGAAAAGTATTTTGTAATTGTGTTCATATAGTCCCTGGATTTGTTTTGGCAGATAGACTCCCATATATTTTACAGTGTCTACCTTAGCTTTAAATGGGATTCCTCTTTCTATCTCTTGCTATTGGGCCTTGTTAGTAGCATATAGAAATGCAGAAGATTTGTGTGGGTTTATTTCATAACCTGCAACTTTGCCAAAGTTGTCTACTATATGAAGTAGTTTTTTACTTGAACCTCTGGGAATCTCTAAGTATATCATCATATCATCTGCAAAGAGTGATAACTTAGTTTCTTCTTTGCCTATTCTAATTCCTTCAATTTATTTTTCTTCTCTTATTGCTGCAGCTAACATTTCTAGTACCATATTGAATAATAGTGGCAGTAATGGCCAGCCATGTTTCACCACTGATCTTAATGGAAATACATCTAGCTTATCTCCATTGCATATAATGCTTTCTGAAGGTTTTAGATAGATACTGCTTATTATTTTATGGAAAGTTCCATTTATTCCTATGCTCTCCAGTGTTTTCAATAGGAATGGGTGTTGTATTTTGTCAAAATCTTTTTTCTGCATCTACTGAGATAATCATATAGTTTCTGTTAGTTTTGTTGCTGATATGATCAATAATGCTAATTGTTTTCCAAATACTGAACCAGCTCTACATTCCTGATCATAATGTATCATTCTCTCAATAAGTTGCTGTATTCTTTCTGCTAAAATCTTATTTAAAATTTTTGCATATATATTCATTGGAGAAATTGGTCTATAACTTTCTTTCTCTGTTTTCTGTCTTCCTGCTTTAGGTATCAAAACCATATTTGTATCATAAAAAGAATTTGGGTGGACTCCTTCTTCCCCAATTTTCCTAAATAGTCTACATAGTATTGGAGTTAACTGTTGTTTAAATGTTTGATTGAATTCACTTGCAAATCCATCCAGCCCTAGAGATTTTTTCCTAGGGAATTCATTAAGGGCTTTTTCAATTTATGTTTCTGAGATGGGGTTATTTCGTTATTCAACTTCTTCTGTTAATCTGGGAAATTTATATTTTTTAACATTATCATCCATCTCATTTAGATTGTCGAATCTATGGGTGTAAAGTTGGGAAAAGTAAGTTGTAATTATTATTTTAATTTCCTCCTCATTGGAGGTGCATTCACCCTTTTCATCTTTGATATTGGTAATTTTGTTTTCTCCTTTCTTTTTTCAAAATGAAATTGACCAAAAGTTTATCAATTTTATTGGTTTTTTCATAAAACCAACTCTTAGTTTTATTTCTTAGTTCCCATTTTATTGATCTCTTCTTTGATTTTCAGTATTTCTAATTTGTTATTTACTTGGGGATTTTCAATTTGTTTTTTGCTAGTTTTTTCAGCTACATGCCCAATTCATTGATCTCATCTTTCTCTAACTCATTCATATGGGCATACAAAGATATAAAGCTTTCCCTAAGAACTATTTTTGCAGTATCCTTTAAGATTTAGTAGGTTGTCTCATTATTGTCATTCTCTTGAATGAAATTGTTGATTGTTTCTATGATTTGTTGTTTAACTCCCTCATTCTTTAGGATTAGATTACTTAGTTTCCAATTGATTTTTGGTCTATCTTTCTATGACCTTTTTTTTACATATAGTTTTTATTGCATTATGATCTGAGCAAGACACATTGACTATCTCTGCCTTTCTGCATTGGATTGTGAGGTTTTTATTCCCTAGTACATGATCAGTTGTTGTATATGTGCCATTTACTGCTGAGAAAAAGGTATGTTCCTTTCTATCCCCATTCAATTTTCTCCAGAGATCTATCATATCTACCCTATTAAGAATTTTATTCATCTTCTTAACTTCTTTATTGTTTACTTTGAGGTTGGATTTATCAAGTGCAAAGAGGGGGAGGTTGAGGTCCCCCACTAGTATAGTGTTGCTGTATATTTCTTCCTGTAACTTCCTTAACTTCTCCTCAAAGAATTTGGATGCTATGCCACTTGAAGCATATACGTTAAGTAATGATAGTGCTTCGTTGATTATGGTGCCTTTTAGCAGGATATAGTTTCCTTCCTTATCTCTTTTGATTAGATCTATTTCTGCTTTTTCTTTGTCTGAGATTAGGATTGCTGCTCCTGCTATTTTTTACATCAGATGAAGCACAGTATATTGTGCTCCAACTTTTTACCTTTACCCCATGTTCTTCCTCCTGTTTCAAATGTGTTTCTTGTAAACAACATATTGTTGGATTATGGTTTTTAATCTATTCTGCTATCCATCCCTGTTTTATGGAAAAGTTCATCACATTCACATTCACAGTTATGATTACTTTCTGTGTCTTTCCCTCCATTCTCTTTCCCATGGTTTGTGCTTATTCTTCTCCCTCTTCCCTTCCCCTCCACAATACAGTTTTAATTTTTGACTACCACCTCCCTCAGTCTTACCTTCCTTCTTTCAGCTCCCCTCACTTTTACTCCCCTTTGCCCTTACTACTTCTTCCCTTCCTTTCAGCCTCCCCTCCCTTTACTTTCCCCCTTCCCCTCCTACTGCCTATAGAGCTAGTTAGATTTATATACTTAATTAAGTTTGTTGTTCCCTCCTTGAACCAAGTCAGATGAGAGTACCTCTCAAACAATGCTCATCTCCCTCCCCTAGCGCATATATATATGTGTGTGTGTGTGTGTGTGTGTGTGTGTGTGTGTGTGTGTGTGTATATATATATATATATATATATCCCTCCCCTCTACTGTAACATAATTCTGTGCCTCTTCCTGTGATGTAATTTACTATTTTCTGCCTCCTCCTTTTCACATCTCCTGTTAGAATCCCTTTGCACCCTTAAATCACACTCTTATCATCACATTATTTACTTTTTTCCTGCTCCCTCTATCTATGTATATCCCTTTTATATTTTATAATGCATATACAATTCTCAAGATTAACAAGTATCATCTTCCGTTTCCAGCTCCTTTGCCATACAGAGTATCATACTCCAATTACTTCGATCTTTTAATGTAGAAGCTGCAAGGTCCTGTGTGATCCCTTCCGAAGTTTCAGATGGAAGTACACTCTCATTATTGACCTCTTTGGTATTCATGTTTTGGTCCTTGTCCTCATAGAAAGATTCATTTCTTTCCTGCTTTGCTTCTTACTCATGATGATGATGCTTTGTATATTGTGGTCTCTGGTTCTTTCAGCTAGAAGCTAAAGAACCTGATGCTGAGCTGGCTGATGTGAGAAACCAGAGGTCGGGTGAAATCTTTTTTTCTGTTTCTCCACATTAGCCCTGGAGTTAGCTTGTTAAGTGTGCGAGAGGGGTAGTCTGGTCACGGGAGATCTCTTCAGCTGAGCTAGAACAAAGACAAGCTCAGCGGTTGGTGATCCCAGCTGCCCTAGTATCTTCCCGTCTCCCTTGGAGTGCTGAGGCACTGCCTGAGGTCCTGGTGTTGGTGGTTATGAGGCTCCGCCTCCCTTGGGCTCTGGATCTCCTCCTGGTTTGCTGAGGTGGGGCTTTCTGGGACAGAGGAATCCTCCTTAGCAATTTTCCTAGCCTCACATGCTACAAGACTGTTTATCCCTTCTGCTGATCCCGCTGATCCAGAAATTTTCTGGGGAAATATTTTATGGTTTCTCAAAGTCAACAAGGGGAGAGGGAGAGAGCATTTACTGATCACTCCACCATTTTGTCTCCCAGAAGTTCAAGTAGGTGACTTACAGACATTTAATCTGCGGGCTGATAGTCTCAGGAGGAGCTGCTGCAGATACCTGGGGCTCTGTGGCTCTCACTTGCTTGGTTCCGCTGGACTCCCATTGTCCTGGGCTGTTATGTCTGAGATTCTGCTGTGCTTCCACTGTCTCAGATGGCCCCTGGGCTTTCCTGCTCGAGGCTGCCCTGGCAGGGACGCGTTGCACTGTGTGCTGTGTGCTGTGTGCTCCTCCACCCCCATGGAACAGATCCCTCCCATCAACCTTCCAGTCTGTCCTGGGCTGTAAATCTACCACAGTCTGTCTCCTATTGGATTCTGCCCCTCCAAAATTTGGTCACATTCTCTTTTTAGAGGTGTCTGAAGGAGTTTGTCTAAGAGTTTAGGTGAGTAGTTGCTCTTACTCCACCATCTTGGCTCCACTCCTATCTCGGATGCATTTTCATCTCTGGACAATACGCATTCCCCATCTACTTAATATTTCCTGTGTGAATTGGTGTACAGGACACTGTCTTTTGAGTGATTATTTATTTCTTCTGGGAGGCTATGCAACATCTTGGGACTTGACATAATTGACATATTGTCATCCACAATCAGTCAGTAAACATTTAGTAAGCTCCTACCATGTGGTAGACACTGTCGAAAGCAAAAGAAATAGGAACATCTGGGGGACCTCGCCACTAATCAGGTCTTTGACCTGAGTTATACCTGGATCTCCTCCATCACAGTGGAAGATACTTTGACAAATATGCATCAACCTTATTCATGTATTGCTTGATCTTTATTAGGCAGTAGGTATCATAGTGGATTGATCACTGCAGCTAGAATCAGGAAGACCCTAGTTCACATCCTCCCTCAGATACATACTAGGTGTGTGATCTTGGGCAAGTTGATTAGACTCTGTCTTCCTCAGTTAACTCATCTGTGAAATGAGGATAATAACAGCACCTACCTTCCAGGGTTGTTGTGAGGATTAAATTATATTTCCATAATTAAACTTCATTTTATTTTTTCTCAATTACATGTAAACCAAGATTTTTAACATTCGTTTAAAAAAGGTTGAGTTCCAAATTCTCTTTCCCTCCCCTCCCCTGCCTTTGAGAAGGAAAGCAATTTGATGTAGATTATACATGTATAGTCATGCAAAACATATTTCTGTATTAGCAATGTTGCAAAAGAAAACAGACAAAAAGAATAATGAAGTTTTTAAAAGCATGCTTCAGTTTGCCTTTAGATTCCATCAGTTCTTTCTCTGGAGATAACATTTTTCCATCATAAGTCCTTCATAATTGTCTTGGATCATTACAATGCTCAGAATAGCTAAGTAATTCACAGTTTACTATCATAAAATATTGCTGTTACTATGTACAATGTTCTCCTGGTTCTACTAATTTCATTTTGTTTCATTTCATATAACTTGTTCCAGGGTTTTCTGAAAACAACCTGCTCATCACTTCTCATAGCATAATAATATTGCATCACGATCACATACCACAACTTATTTAGCCATTCTCCAATCTGTGGGCATCTCCTCAATTTCCAGTTCTTTGCCACTACAAAAAAGAGCTGTTTTAAATATTTTTGTACATATAGGTCCTTTTCCTTTTTTCTTTGATTTCTGGGATACAGTAGTGGTATTGCTAGGTCAAAAGATATGCACTGTTTTAAAGCCCTTTGGGTGTAAATCCAAATTGTTCTGCAGAATTTTGAAATCAGTTCACAACTCCACCAACAGTGCATTCATGCCTCTATTTTTCCACGTTCCCTGTAACATTTGTGTTTTTCTTTTTTTTTGTCATATTAGCCAATCTAATAGGTGTGAGGTGGCACCTCAGAGTTGTTTTAATTTGCACTTCTCTAATCAATAATGATTTAGAGCATTTTTTTCATATGATTATAGATAGCTCTGACTTCTTTTTCTGAAAACTGCCTGTTCATATCCTTTGGCCTTTTATCAACTGGGGAATGACTTGTATTCTTATAACTTTGACTCAGTTCTCTAGATATTTGAGAAATCAAGCCTTTATTAGAGAAACTTGCTGCAAAATCTTCCCTTTAGTTTCCTACTTTTGTTCTAGTCTTGGCTACATTGGTTTTGTTTGTACAAAAGCTTTTAAGTTTGATATAATCAAAATCATCCATTTTACATCTTATAATGCTTTATGTCTTTTGTTTGGTCATAAATTCTGCACTTTTCCATAAATATTCCATAATTCCCTAATTTGCTTATGATATCATCCTTTATGTCTAAATCATGTACCCATTTTCGACTTAAGTTGATATGTGGTATTTGTGATAGTCGTTACCAAGTTTCTACCAAACTGCTTTTTAGTTTTCCCAGAAACTTTTGTCAAATGCTGATTTTCTGTCTCAAAAATCTTGGATCTTTTGGTTCATCCAAAGCTAGAATACTACTGTATATCATGTTCCTAATCTATTCCACTGATCCACCACTCTATTTCTTAGCCAGTACCACATAGTTTTTAGGATTACCACTATGTAATAAAGTTTGAGACTTGGTAATGCTAAGCCACTTTCCTTTACATTTTTTGCATTGATCCCCTTAATATTCTTGACTTTTTGTTCTTCCAGATGAAATTTATTACTATTTTTTTTAGCTCTATAAAATACTTCTTTGGTAATTTTATTGTTACAGCACACAATAAGTAAGTTAACTTAGGCAGAATTACCATTTTTATTGTATTGACTCCGCCTACCTATGAGCAATTACTCTTTCTCCAGTTGTTTAGGTCTGTTTTGTGTTAAAAGTGTTTTCTAATTGTGTTCATTTAATTTCTGAATTTGTGTGGCAGGCAGACTTCCAAGCATTTTATATTGCCTGAAGTTATTTCAAATAGAATTTCTTGTTCTATGTCTTCCTGAGGGACTTTTTTTTGATAATATATAGAAATGTTTATGATTTATGTGGGGTTTTTTTGTATCCTGAAATGTTATTGAAGTTGTTGATTATTTCAACTAGTTTTTTAGTTGATTCTCTAGAATTCTTTAAGTATACCATCATGTCATCTGCAGAGTGATAGTTTATTTTCTCATTGCCTAACCTAATAACTTCAATTTCTTGTTCTTCTCTTTTTGTTATAACTAACATTTTTATTATAATATTGAATAACAGTGGTGATAATGGACATCTCTGCTTCATCCATGATATTACTGGAAAGGCTTCTAGCTTATCACTATTATAGATAATGCTTGCTCATAGTTTTTGATAGATACTACTTATCATTTTAAGGAAAGCTCCATTTATTACTATGCTTTCTAGAGTTTTTAATAAGAATGAGGGTTGCATTTTGTCAAAAGCTTTTCCTGTATCTACTGAGATAATCATATGATTCTGTTGATTTCATCACTGATATGGTCAATTACACTGATAGCTTTTCTAATATTGAACCAGGCTTGCATTCCTAATATAAATACCACCTGTTCATAGTATACAATCGTTGTGATAGACTGCTGTAATCTCTTTGCTAGTATTTAACAAAAATTTTTGCATCAATATTAATTAAGAAAATTGCTCTAGAGTTTTTCTTTGTTTTTGTTATTTCCAGTTCAGGTATTAGTACCATATCTGTGCCATAAAAGGAATTTGATAGGGCTTCTTTGCCTATTTTTTCAAATAATTTATATGATATTTGGAAATATTTGTTTGGTACAATTTACTTGTGAACCCATCTGGTCCTCAGGATTTTTTCTAAGGGAACTCATTTATGGTTAGTTCAATTTCTTTTTAAAAGAGAATTATTTAAACATTCTACTCACTCTTCTCTTAATCAGAACAATTCATATTTTTTGTAAATATTCATCCATTTCACTTAGGTTGTTAGAGTTATTAGCATATATGTGTGTGTATGTGTGCATGTGCACGTGCGAAATAACTCCTAGTAATTGCTTTAATTTCATATTCCTTAGTGGTGAATACCCACTTTTCAGTTTTCATACTGGTAATTTGCTTTTCTTCTTTCTTTTTAAGAAATCAAATTAACAAATTGTTTATCTATTTCATTATTTGTTTTATTCATAAAACCAGCACCTAGTTTTATTTATTGGTTCAATGGCTTTCTTACTTTAAACTTTATTAATCTCCCCTTTGATTTTCAGGATTTCGAATTTGGTGTTCAATTGGAAATTTTTAATTTGTTCTTTTTCTAGTTTTATTAGTTGCATGCCTAATTGATTGGTCTTCTCTTTCTCCGTTTTACTGATGCAAGTATTTATGTATATGAGTTTTCCCCTAAGAGCTGCTTTTGCTGAACCTTATACATTTTTTATGTTGTCTCCATGTTATTCTTTTTAGTGAAATTGTTTCAATGATTTGTTCTTTGACCTACTCATTCTTTAGGATTAGATTGTTTAGTTTCCAATTACTTTTTTAAATGTTTTATTCAATTTAAAATTAAATACAAAATGAGAAAGAAAAAAGAACGTTTCTATGTACACAGCAGGATATGAGATGATTCAATATAAAACAATAAATTTCCATTTCAAGAAAATCTAAATAATAAATACTACAAGTTGTTTTCAAAGCTACCCACATTTTCTGGCTTCTTTTTAGGTTTTCTTTTGTTGTCTGCTGTGTACTTTCCTTTCCCTCCTTGCCCTCCCCAAAATACAATTAAATTAGAATATATATACATATATACATATCTATAAACACACACATTTACATATATGTAAGACCATATTATCTTTACATTTTTTCTTAGTTTTTTTGAAATTCTTGACCTTTTGTTCTTCCAAATGAATTCTGTTATTATTTTCTCTAACTCAGTAAAATAATTTTTAGTAATTTAATTGGAATGGCATTGAATAAATAGATTACTTAGATAAAATTATGATTTTTATTATATTGACTTTGCCTACCCATGATCTATAAATATTTCTCCAATCATTTAAGTCTGATTATATTTGTATAAAGAGTGTTTTATATTTAAGTTCATGTAGTTCATGTGTCTGTTTTGGCAAGTATACTTTGAGGTATTTTATACTGTCTGGTAATTTTAAAAGGTCTAAAACAGTACTGAATGATATTAGTGACACAATGTAGTTTCCCTATTTTTCTCTTTTACTTAAATCTATTTTAGCTTTAACTTTTCCTGAGATCATGATTACTACCCTTGCTTTTTTTTATGTTAATTCTATTCAAGTTCTTTAACTCTGTGTCATTTTTATTGTGTTACTGGTAAGGGACATATTGTTGAATTCAGATTTTTAATCCTTTCTGCTGTTTTCATTTTATGGCTAAATTCATCCTATTCACATTCAAAATTATAATTCTTTGTGTATCTCCCTCCATTCTGTTTTTATTCAATATCCCTCTTGCACTATTTACTCTACCCCTCATTTGTCTAATTTACTTCTACTTGCTTCCTTGGCTTCCTATTCCTTAATCTGCTTACCCCTCTAGGAGTCTTCTTATCCTCTCCCCCAACCCTCCACTTTAATTTACTTCTCTAAGAGTTTCTCCCTCATTTCCTCCCCCTCCTAATTCTTAATCTACACACCTTTCTAAAAGTTCCTCCCCTATCCTATCCCCTCTCCTTATTTCTTTCTAAATTTAGAAGACTTTTATACCCTCCTAGATGCATATGTTGTTCCCTCTTTAACCAATTTCTGATGAGAGTAAGGTTTCAGCATTACCAGTCCTCTACCCTAACTTGCTTCTTCTGTATAAATTCTTCCTTTTATGGCTAATTTGTATGAGATAATTACTCCTTTTTATTTCTCCCTACACAGTTTTATTTTTTTAGAATCACCCCATCATACAGAGATCAGCCTTAGCATTTCTTTCAAACTACTCAAGTAATGATGACAATCATAAGAGTACTGATAACATTTTCACATACAAGAAGTAAACAGACTTTATTGAGTTCCTTATACGTGGTGTTTAATGTTTACTTCATATTTCTCCTGGATCTTATATGTTGAATTTTCCATTAAGTTCTGCTCTTCGTGCCACAAATACCTGAAAGTCTTTCAATTTGTTAAATGTTCTTTCTTCCATTCAGCATTATACTTAACTTTGCTGTGTAAGTTCTTGTTCTTAACCCCAGTTCTTTTGCTCTATGAACTATATTGTTCCAAGACCTATGGTCCTTCAACATAGAAACTGCTAGGTCTTGTGTAATGCTGATTGTAGCTCCGTGATACTTAAATTGGTTTTTTTTTCCTGTTGTTTGAAATATTTTCTCCTTAACATGAAAGATTTGAAACTTGTCTGATATTTCTGTAAATTTTGCTCCTGAGGTCTCTTTCAGGTGGTGATAGGTGGATTTTTTTCTATTTCTTCTTTGCCTTCTTGTTCTAGAACTTCAGGGCAATTTGCTTAGTAATATCTTGTAATAAGCAAAAGGAGTTTATTAAAAGTATGTCAAAATAGCAAGACTTTGACATGCTGATCGTTGGAGATCAGCAAGATTTTCAATATGTTGCCAGTTTTAATGAGGTAAAGGCAATTCAGATAGGTCCATGTCAGTAAAAGGGGATGGGCCATTTTCTTTCCAAGGCAAGATAATACAAGATAATTTCCAGGTATGAACAAGTAGGGAGCTTACTATTTGGACTTACTATTTGATGAATAGAAGATTATACAAAGCTGCAAAATGGGTGACACCTCTCCCACCTGATTGACAAGCAGGTCTGGGAACAACAGGTCACTGAGTCAGCATGATTTTCAGTAATGGGATTCCTTTTTTCTCTTTCCTCTGTTTGAATGTTTGACTTTGTTGAAGATTATCAAGTTCATAAGTCAAAGAGAACACACTTACTTTACAAGTACTCTCTTCTTCCTAACCATCCTCCTCCCAGTCCTCCAGGCTCACAACCTGGGATCATCCTGGACTCCTCATTCTCTCTCATTCCCCATATCCAATTCATTCCTAACAGCTGTCATCTCTACCTTCCCAACATTTCTGGTATATTTTCTTCTCTAACACTGCCACACAACCCTGGTGAACACTTTACCACCTTTTACAACCCACCACCTGGACTTCTGAAAAAGCCTGCTGGATGGTCTCCCTGCCTCAAGCCTCTCTCCACTCCAGTCTTTCTTCTATTTAGCTATCACATTGAATACCCTAAGGCACAAGTCTGACCAGATCACCCTCCTCAGTCAATAAATCCCAATGGCTTCTTAACACCACTGGAATCAATCAATTAACACACGTTGATCCACTACTGTGTTATCAGGCACTGTGCTAAGTGTTGGGGATAGAAAAAGAGACAAAATGCTCTTAAGGTGCTTACAGGAGAAAACATGCAAACATACATGTACAAGATAAATCAGAAATAATTAACAGAGTGAAGGCACTAGAATTAAGAGGGATTGGGAAAAGCTTTTTGTAGAAGGTGGAATTTTAGTTGGTATGTAAAGGAGGTCAGCATTTGGAACAGAGGACAGAGCCGGCTCCAGACACAGAGGAAAGCCATGAAGCAGAGAAATGGAATGTCTTGCCTGTAGTACAGGCAGAAGGCAACTATTACTGGACCTAAGCGTATTCAGTGGGGAGTAAAGTGTGAGAAAATTGGAAAGAGGGGTGCTAGGTTATGAAAGATTTTGAATGTGAAACACAGCATTTTATATTTGATCCTAAAGGCAAGAGGATATTATATGTTGATAAGTTGCTAAGAAGATATGTTATAACTGAAATTATAACAAGGCTGACATAATCTGACCTGCAGTTTAGGGAAATCACTTTAGTGACTGAATGGAGGATGGTGTTGCTCTTTACAATAATGGGGAAGGTAGCAGGGATGGAACGGTTGAATGAAAGATACAAACAAATGTTAAGAATTTTCCCAACTCATAATGTTTCACCTAAAATAAACTCCTTAAAGGTGCAGAAGGGGGGAACCACGTGGAATAAAGGGGCATTATATTGACCTGAGTCTCATGAGCTAATTATTGTGAGGGGATTATACAGAGGGACCTGTAATTATAAACTGGCCACACAGGAAAGGCCTTCAGCATACATACAGACAAAGCTAGGAGAGTCTTCAGAAGAATGAATATCATTGCTGGAAGGGTATTTGCCTAAGCTCACACAGTCTGTACTAGAGATCTTCCCATTGAGGGAGCAGTTTGTCTTAGTGGAGTGAGCAGCCTCATTAGGAATGTATTTCAGACTAAAGTCTATTGCTATAATTCTCTATGATTTTTGATTCTTCAAGGTTAATTAATACCAAACTCTCTGGCTACAATCTGATCTGTGGCAAGTATGTGGTGCAATTTCAGTCTAACTAATACTGGAGTGAGGCCCTCCCTTTTATTTTAGTCATTAATAAAAAAATAAAAATGAATGTTTCCTTGATCAGGTAGCATAAATGAACTTTACAAGCCCAATGAAGGTAAGTACCCTACCATTGTATGATTGACTGCTGCTAGCTAGTTTGGCTTATTCACTGTAAATTACTGAAGAGGTGAATCATTGAATCAATGTAAATATAAAAGGATAAACAGGCATTCAAGCCCCATCTGCCAAAAAGTCCAACCAGGATGGGCCCCAGGATGCTAGTCCCTGGCTTGTTCAAACAACAGGGAGTGGGAAAGTGGGCTAACACCTTTTCCAGGGGAAATCCAGATAGTGTTAGTCATCCTACCTTCATTGGAGTAAATCTCACTAGAGGCAAAATTTGGTGTTCAAGAAGGCAGCATCAGCTGGTTCCAATCACTGGTTGCTATGTGACTGGTTGTTGCCAAGGATACCTGGAATCCTGAGTTACTGCCATTCAAGCTACCTCCTTATCAGGCCTCCACTATGATCCTTAGGCCAGGGGGAGGGGAGGACTTCTTCCCAGCTTTGTCCTGGACTGCCAGCTGGGAGGACATCTAAATCACCATGGACTAAAAATATCAAAGAGATACCCACACATACACACATACACATGCAAACAGATATTTACATTGAGACAGACAAAAATAGAAAGGGAGAGGGATAGAAACAGAGGCAGAGTTAGAGACACACAGAGAGACAAAGAGACAGACAGACACAAAGATAGAGACAGACACATACATAGAAAGGAAAATATAGATGCCAATTGCAGAACAGTATGCATAAGAAGACATAAAGCCAGCAGCTTCTGCTACAAGACATGCACCAGGGAAGGGAATGATCATGCTATCCATCATCCCAGGCACTCTGTTTGATGGGGTGTTCGTGTGCATGTGCTTGGGCCCCAATTCTAAAATCGCATTTCTCTTTAAAAATCACATTTCTCCCTAGCCTCAAAACACTATCCCAGGCAGTTTCTCCCCAGCCCAAGGACACAGCCTGCCCCAGCAACAACCGTTATCTCCCTTCCTGCTATAGGCAGCTAGGTGGTGCAGTGGATAGAGCACCAGTGCAGGAGTCAGGAGGACCTGAGTTCAAATCTCGATCTCATACACTTGACACTCATTAGCTCTGTGACCTTGGGCAAGTCACTTAATCCCAATTGCCTCATCCTGGGTCATCTCCAGTCATCCTGATGAATATCTGGTTACTGGATTCAGATGGCTCTGTAGGAGAAGTGAGGCTGGTGACCTGCACAGCCCTCCCTCAGTCAAAACAAACTCAGGTGCAAGTCATGTCATTATTTCTCTGATGGCATGGTCTTCTTTGGCAACAAAGGATGAACACACAGTAGTTAACTGTACGTATAGAACTTATTAGTTTGAACCAGGTGTGTACTGGCTGAACAGGCTGTGTACTGGGTCATAATGACATTTACTACTCACTGACCAATCATATGGATCCTAGACTTAAACATACGTATACTCCCCTACATTTATCTTTTCTAACAAGACATTGATGAGAGCAACCTGGTATTTCTGAACCAGCCCTGACTGCTAGTTGACTTAGTGATGTTTCAGGCCTAAAACCACACTCCCAGGTAGCCCCCACCTTGAGCTATTTCCAGATGAATTTTGGGTAAAATACTTGCTCAGTAGACAGCAAAAGTGCATGTTCCTTTAAGAACTGACTACTCCTTAACCACTGCCTCATCCCATTGTAAAACACCTAGTTAACATATTTGGCACATGCCTTACTATGGAATATCCTATATAAACTTTACTTTTACCTCTGTAAGGTTGCAGGTTCCCTAAGAACTCTTACCTGCTGAAAAGCGCAATAAATTTTTACCTTTTTTTTTTTATTTAACTTTTAACATTTATTTTCACAAAATTTTGGGTTACAAATTTTCTCCCCTTTTATCCCCTCCTCCCCCCAAACCCAAGCATTCTAATTGCCCCTGTGACCAATCTGCTCTCCCCTCTATCCTCCCTCTCTGCCCTTGTCTCTGTCTTCTCTTTTGTCCTGTAGGGCCAGATAGCTTTCTTGACCCCTTAACCTGTATTTCTTATTTCCCAGTGGTAAGAAAATTACATTTGATCCTAACACTTTGATTTCCAACTTCTTTAGCTCCCTCCCTCTCCACCCCTTCCCCTTGGAAGACAAGCAATTCAATATAGGCCAAATCTGTGTAGTTTTGCAAATGATTTCCATACTAGTTGTATTGTATAGGACTAACTATATTTCCCTCCATCCTATCCTGTCCCCCATTACTTCTATTCTCTTATGATCCTTTCCCTCCCCATGAGTGTCGACCTTGTATTGCATTCTCCTCCCCATGCCCTCCCCTCTATCCTCCCCCCCACCTTGCTTGTACCCCTGTCCCCCACTCTCCTGTATTATGAGATAGGTTTTCCTATCAAAATGAGTGTGCATTTTATTCTTTCCTTTGGTGGAATGTGATGAGAGTAGATCTCATGTTTTTCTCTTGCCTCCCCTCTTTATCCCTCCACTAATAAGTCTTTTGCTTGCCTCTTTTATGAGAGATAATTTGCCCCATTCAACTTCTCCCTTTCTCCTCCCAATATTTCTCTCTCACTGCTTGATTTCATTTTTTTAAAGATATGATCCCATCCTCTTCAATTCACTCTGTGCACTCTGTCTCTATGTATGTGTGCATGTGTGCATGTGTGTGTGTGTGTACTCCCACCCAGTACCCAGATACTGAACTGTTTCAAGAGTTACAAATATTGTCTTTTCATGTAGGAATGTAAACAGTTCAACTTTAGTAAGTCCCTTATGACTTCTCTTTGCTGTTCACCTTTTCATGGTTCTCTTCATTCTTGTGTTAGAAAGTCAAATTTTCTTTTCAGCTCTGGTCTTTTCATTAAGAATGCTTGAAAATCCTCTATTTCATTGAAAGACCAATTTTTCCCCTGAAGTATTATACTCAGTTTTGCTGGGTAGGTGATTCTTGGTTTTAGTCCTAGTTCCTTTGACTTCTGGAATATCCTATTCCATTCCCTTCGATCCCTTAATGTAGAGGGTGCTAGATCTTGTGTTATCCTGATTGTATTTCCACAATACTTGAATTGTTTCTTTCTAGCTACTTGCAATATTTTCTCTTTCACCTGGGAATTCTGGAATTTGGCCACAATGCTCCTAGGAGTTTCTCTTTTTGGATCTCTTTCATGCGGTGTTCTGCGGATTCCTTGAATATTTATTTTGCCTTCTGGTTCTAGAATCTCAGGGCAGTTTTCCTTGATAATTTCATGGAAGATGATGTCTAGGCTCTTCTTTTGATCATGGTTTTCAGGTAGTCCCAGAATTTTTGCATTGTCTCTCCTGATTCTATTTTCCAGGTCAGTTGTTTTTCCAATAAGATATTTCACATTATCTTCCATTTTTTCGAATCTTCACGCTATGTTCTGTGATATCTGTCTTTCTCATAAAGTCCTTAGCGTCCATCTGTGCCATTCCAGTTTTGAAAGATCTATTTTCTTCAGTGAGCTTTTGAATCTCCTTTTCCATTTGGCTAATTCTGCTTTTGAAAGCATTCTTCTCTTCATAATAAATTTTTACCTTGACCTCAACAATGCTTGAGTCCATGAATTCTTGTCCAAGTGATCTGCCCCTGGTACCCTGACCTTTGTGGGCATCTCACATCCCCTTCCAGCCCTCATCAGTGGTGACCTCCCTGATCACCTCTTAGCCAGGTGTCAATAAGCCTATCTCTGGCCCAAAGACATGAATGAACTCTGAATTTTCCAGAGTCTCTGAACTTGAAGGAGTGAAGACTACTACATGCTCTTTAGGGACTATAAAGCACAGTTCAAAGGCCTTATTTGGTCCTCACAAGACCAAGAGGTAGGCAGTGCAAGTAAGATTATCTCCACTTCCCAGATGAAGGTACTGAGGCCCAGGGAGGGGAATGGGCCTGCCTTGGGGGATCAGAGGGTCACACAGCTAGTAGGGAATGATTCATTCCACCCCTTATCTCACTCAGCATTGTTTTCTGACTTGCAGAGAGCATGCTCTGGGGGACTTGGTTCACTCAGGCTTGGAATTCCCTCTCTGATGCTGAGATGTCCTGACAGGTGAATGAGACCACCTTATCTAGCTAGTCCCAGAAGAGGCCATGTGGCTGCTTGTCCCACCCCCAACCAGACACCCCAATGCTAGCCTTGCCAGCTGCTTATCAGCCAAAGAAGAAGCCTTCTGCCTTGGACAGTTTCATGTGTCTCTTTCAGATGTGTGACCTCATCTCTAAGGAGCAGGGGTGGGGGTGTGGGGGTGGCAGAGTGTTTGAACAGGTCATCTCATCTCTCTGGGCCCCAGTCTTCTCAGGTGTAAATCAGGCTCCTGGCACTTGCATGAACTCCCTATTCCAGTATTGCCGTGAGGAAAGGGTTTGACAATCCTGAAAGCTTTCAAGTAACATGTAATATCATTGAGATTTTCAAGGCTTGCAAAGTATCTTATGTGTCAAAGTGTGGGAATTTTTGTTGTTCAGTCATGTCTGACTCTTCATGACCCCATACATCACAGCATAGCAGGCCATTTTATCCTCCACAATCTCCCAAAGTCTGCCCAAGTTGATTTTCATTGTTTCCATGACACCATCTATCCATCTCATCCTCTGCCATTCCCTTTTCCCTTTGCCTTCAATCTTCCCCAACATCAGGGTTTTTTCCAATGAGCCCCATCTTCTCCTTATGTATCCAAAGTATTTAAGCTTCAGCTTCAGTATTTAATCTTCCAGTGAATAACCTGAATTAATTTTTTTTAAGTATTGACTAATTTGACCTCCTTGTTGTCTAAGGGACTCACAAAAGTCTTTTCTTGAACCACAACTTGAAAGTGTTGATTCTGCAGGCTCAGCTTTCTTTATAGTCCAACTCTCATAGCCATACATTGCCACTGGAAAAAAAAAAACCCTAGCTTTCACTTGTATGGAACTTTGTCAGCAAGGTGATATCTATGCTTTTTAGTATACTGTCTAGATTTGCCACAACTTTCCTTCCAAGGAGCAAGCATCTTTTAATTTAATGGCTGCAGTCACTGTCTGCAGTGATTGTTGAGCTTAAGAATATAAAATCGAACACCATTTCCATTTCTTCTCCTTCTGTTTGGCAGAAGGCAATAGGACCAGTTGCCAAGATCTTCGTTATTTGATGTTAAGCTTCAAGCTAACTTTTATACTTTCGTCTTAAAGGAGGTCAGGGAGGTCAGCATTTGAAACGAGGAAGGAGCCAGCTCCAGACACAGGGGAAGGCCATGAAGCAGACAAATGGAGTGTCTTGCTTGTAGTACAGGCAGGAAGCAACTATTACTGGACCTAAGAGTATTCAGTGGGGAGTAAAGTGTGAGAAATAATAATTCCTCTTCACTTTCTGCTATCAGAATAGTATCATTTGCATATCTGAGATTGTTGATATTTCTCCTGGCAATCTTAATTCTGGCTTTTGATTCATCCAGTCCAGCATTTTGTATGATGTACTCTGCATATAAGTTAAATAAATAAGGTGACCATAAACAGCTTTATAATACTCCTTTCCCAATCTTATACCAATCAATTGTCCCATGTATCATTCTAACTGTTGCTTCTTAGCAGCATACAAATTCCTCAGGAGAAAAGTCATATGATCTGGTATTTCCATCTCTTTGAAGACTTGTTGTGATCCACACAGTCAAAGGCTTTAGTATAGTCAATGAAGCAGAAGGAGATTTTTTTTTTGCAACTCCCTTGCTTTCTCCATAATCCAGCTAATGTAGGCAATTTGATCTCTAATTCCTCTGATTCTTTGAAAACCAGCCTGCTCTTCTGGTAATTCTTGGTTCACATATTGCTGAAGCTAAACATGTAGAATCTTAAGCACAACCTCCCTCTTTTATCATTTTATTACTGCCTTGTGGTGGAGGGACTTGTGTAGCTCAATGAAACTATGAGCGATGTTGTGCATGGTTACCCAAGATGGACAGGTCATAGTGGAAATTTCTAAAAAAAGATGATCCACTGGAGAAGGAAATGGTAAACCACTCCACTATCTTTGCCAAGAAAACCCCATGGACAGTATTAAATGGGTGTGGGTGGACTGAGTCAATCTACCCATCAACCTCCTCACCCCTCTTAGCCTTTACTTTGCCTTTATTAAGGGAGATCACACCTCATTTGAATCCATCAGGGGTGTGAACTAGGTGAGAACAAGGCCTGCTCCTCTCTGACAGTTCAGCTAAGTGTGACCAGAAGTCAGTGCCTAAGGGATGTGGGACTTACTGGAGCCTCTGGTTATTGGATGGTAGAAGCCTGCAGTTAAGCCTTGGAAAAGGAATCTCTTGGGAGGTGGAACATGGGTGATGAGAACATGGACCTCAATCTCCTCTCCTCCCTCCCCTTGAGCAGAAGAGGGCCTTGTGAATGCCACAGGGGCAGAGTGTTTGGAATTTGGAATTTTTATTTGACATCTTAGCAGTGTCACTAGCTGGTGGAAGTGTGGAGGACAGATCAGGCACCATGAGGAAGAGTAGATTCAAGTAGCCCAGCAGGAGAGATACATCATAACTCAGGGGGACATCCTGGGGGTTGCACAGATTTTCAGTAGTTTAATGTTACCCTTTAATTACATGTATTTGTTAAGTGTTTAGATCACTTCCCCAGAACTCTGTATGTACTAATGGAAGGCTGTGTCATAGAATTGGAGAGAGAAGCAGGTTGTCGTATAGCAACTACATTACTGCTGTAAATACCTCTTTCTGAAAGGTGATTAAATCAGGTGGACTAACTGATATCAACTGATGATCATGGGAGAAGTATAATGCTGGGGCCTAATGAGACATGAATATCCCTTTCCCCAGTCCTCCAGGGATGCCTCTAAAACCCTGAGGGGAGATGCAGCAATGACTCTGGGGACTTCACAGGCCAGTATGAGTGGGGTCCTGGAGAGTACCTGCAGAGACTGTACAATACACAATGTTCATTATTTCATTTGATACTCTCACTTTCTGAGGAGATATTACTATTGCTATTTTATGGATGAGGAAACTGAGGTTCAGACAGGCTAGCTGACCAACCATGGTCAAACAGCTGGTAAGTGGCAGAGGTGGAATTTGAATTCATGTTTCTTCATACCCCAAGTCTAGGGCCATCATTATTTCCACTAAATCATACTGCAGCTTTCTTTTTCCATCTCCTCCCTTCCTTGGAAGCCCTTCCCAGTCCCCCTTCATGCTAGTACTTTTCCTCTGTAGACTGCTTCCAGTTTATCCTGTATAGATCTGTTTTGTATATAGTTGTTTGCTGGTTTTCTCTCCCTTTAGAATGTGAGCTCCTTTAAAACAGGGATGGTCTTTGGCCTACCATTTATGTAACACAGTGCCTGGCACACAATACGTGTTTAATAAGAGCTAGTTGACTGTGTTTTATTTAATCCCAGAGGAAAAATCTTGAAGCAAGTGGGATGGAGGTGTGAGGGAAACTTCAGAGAGACAGATTTAGACTCAAAGTCAAGAAACTTATCTTATTAACCCTTTGAACTCTCCAAAAGCAGAATAAGCCACCCAGGGAGGTGGGGGGGTTCCCTCCCTCTGCCTGGAAATTTTCAAGCAAAGGCTGGTTGACCACTTCTCTGACAGTGTAGAGTTTCAGGAACAGCAACTGAGCTCTTGCTTGAGTCTTCAAGGGACAGTAGCAGTCTCCATGAATCACTGGACTTCATTGGTTGAGCAAGACCATGGAAGCTTGGGACTTTCACCACAAAGTCTTGTCTGCCTTTGGTGCTCAGCATCATCTTCAGTCAGTGATAGCAGCTTCATACTTGACTTAAGCATGGCTATCAATAAATGGAAATTTTCTGAACATATTAAATATGATTTATCTAAAATCAAGAGTAGACATTACATGGAATAGAGAAAGGTTAAAAGCATTTCCAATAAGATTAGAGAAACAGCAAAGCAAAGATACCTATTATAATCACTACTATTTAATATAGTCCTAGAAATGCTAGCAATAAGACAAGAAAGAGAAAATGATGGAATAAGTGTAAAAAAGAAATAAAATTATAGTTCTTTGCAGATGATAAGAAAATTTACTTAGAAAATCCTAAAGAGTCAGCCAAAAATTAAATGAAATAATTCAGCAAAGTTTCAGCATATAAAATAAATTCCCACTATCAGTATTTCAGTAAATGAACCAATCAGGAAGAGCTAGAAAGAGAAATTCCATTCAAAATAGTTACAGAAGTTATAAAAGATGTGGGAATGTATCTACTAAAATATTCCGGGAACTACATGAATCCTACACTCTTTACAGAAATAAAGACAGACAACTAATTGGAGAAATATTACTTGTTCATTAATAGGTTGAGCCAATATAAAAATAATACTACCTAAATTAATTGACTTATTAAATGTCATCCCAAATTATGAAAGCATTATTTTATAGAACTAGAAAAATAATTTTCAAATTCATATTGAAGAATAAAAAGTCAAGAATCAGAAGGTTAACAATGAAAAAAACTGGCAAATAAATGGAGTTCTATCAGTAACAGACCTCAAACTATACTACAAAAGCAGAGATTATTCAAACAATGGTACTTGTTAAAAAATAGATCAATAAGTGGAACAGATGAGGTGCACTACACACAGAAGCAACTAAACAGAGGAGTATAGTGTTCAATAAACTCAAAGACCTTAGTTACAAGGAAATGACTGTTTGATAAAAACTTCTGAGAAAATTGGAAAGCATATTTGGCAGAAATTGGATATGGGATAACAAAATAGAGGATCAAGGAAGAAATGACCTTTCAAGTCTACAGACTAGAGAACAGTTCATGACTACATAATGGACAGAGTGGATACCAAAAAGATAAGATGGACAATTTTAATTATATAAAATCAAAAATGTCCTTGCACAAACTAACCTAATTCAGATAAAAAATGATAAAAGAAACAGGCAAGTGAGAAAAAAATCTTTGCTGTAAGTTTTTCTGATAAATTTATCATATCCTTGATACAAAGTTGATTCCTCATCTCCAGCATCCACAGGGAAAAAGAGATATGTCCTTCCATCTGACACCAGGCACCTGCCTTTAAGGTAAGGGGCAAACAACATTCCATTGGGTACCAGATTCCTACTTCCCAGGAAAGAGGAGAAAAGTGATTCCATTAAATCTCTAGCTTGGTCTTTTTGACTCAGGAGGAGAATAACACCATTCTGTCCACTCACAGAATTTTTCCCTTTGTCCTGAACTGTCTAAGGTCCTGAGGGATTTCCACCCTGAGGTCATACCTCTCTGGATAATAAAAACTACCTGATATCGTTCCTCAGTGATTAACAGCCTTAACCCTGGTCGTGTCCTCTCCATCTCACTGGTTCTGAAGCATTCCCCCCATCACTCAAACTCAGTTCTTTTCCTTTTCCACCCACCACTCATCCCTCAATACAATCCCTCAGTGTCCCACTCTAAAGCTTCCCACCCCTTCCACTTTGCCTTCTGGAATGCCAGCTCCATAGGTAACAAACTTGTTTTCACCTTAAATCTTTCCTTTTCCCACTCTGAGATGTATCTGGCTCTCTCTTGATGACACAGCCTCCCTGGTCTCCCTTTCAAACACTGGCTTTCATTTAACCTTCTCACTAGTTAAAGTGGGAGTTGGAATACTCCTTGCTTTCCACTGTTATTTCCAGATTCCCCTTCTACCACTGTCACTCAATAGCTTCTCCTCTGAGGTCAATCAATCCATATTTACCATTCAATGAAAAATCTGGTAGTTATTGTCTACAGACCTCCAGGACACTCCTCTGCTTCCCATAATGAGTTCAGTGCCTCACTCATAGTCTTTCCTTTTCAACTCTCACCCATACATATAGGTTGATAGTTCCTTAAATACCCTAACCTCACAGATTTCTTCAGTTTACTCATTTTACATGACCTACTTCCCTACCTCAGTCACATACAAAGAGGGTCATACCCTTGATCTTGCCATCACAAATAACACACTACCATGTTCAAGAGCTATGAACTTCCCTGATGTGATCAGAATCTATTGTCATTCTACCCTTCCCTCTACCTTGCAGCCCCAAACCCATCACAATCCCCAATCCTTCAACCCCTCGGCTCTTTCCCAGACCATCACTCCTCCTCCCTTCTCTCTTTTGACCCCTTGGTGAACTAATTGAACACTAAACTGTCCTCTTCTCTTGAGTCTCTTGCACCCTTATCCTTTTTATGAACTTTCCTGGCCAAGCTTCAGCTTTGGATCATTCCCACAATTCATTGCCTTTGTTCCTACATACATGCTGCTGAGTAAAGTTGGAGAAAATCAAGAAATGATGATGACTGAGTGCTCTACAATTTTATGTTACATAACCTTACCTAGGCTCTCCCTGCAGCAAGGCAATCCGTTTTATACCTCCCTAATTAACTCAAGATCTCATTCACCACAAAAACTATTAGAAACTTTTTCATCTCTCCTCAAACCTCCCACAGTTCCCCTTAATGTACTTTGTCAGCTGAGAACCTTGCCTCAGAGTTTACTAAAAACACTGAAGCTATTGTCTGAGAGCTCCCTTTTCTCTCCTCTTTCTCATCTCACATCACCCACATGTCTTCTGCCACTATCACCTCCTTCACTCCAGTTTCACATAATAAAGAAGCTCTTCTCCTCACCATGGTAAATCCCTCTGCATACATAAGGGATCCCATCTAATTCTATTATCCGTCAGACTGTCCCTTTTATTATCCCCATATTCACTAATCTTCATTCTCCTTGCCTAGTGACTGCCTACCCTCAAAAAACCTCATTTGATCCATCCATCCCTGGTAGCTATCAATTCATATCTCTCTTGCCTTTTATGGCTAAACTTCTTGAAAAAAGTAATCTGCAGTAGGTGCCTCCACTTCTTTTCTTCTCACTCTCTTAACTCTTTGAATTCTGGCTTCCTACATTCTTTCATTCAACTGAAACATCTCCCTCTAAAGTTAATCTTAATTGCCAAATTTATTGGCCTTTTCTCAGTCCTCATTCTCCTTGACCTCTGTTGACCTTTGACACTGTTGATCATTCTATTCTCTTTGTTATTTTCTTCTCTCTAGGTTTTTGGTCTTCCTCCTTCCTATCTGACCACTCCTCTGTTTTCTTTGCTTATGACATTTCATCCAGATGACACTTTTCAAGAGTAGGGTCCCCCAAGGCTGCCTTACGTCCTCTTTCCATCTCTTCTTCATCTATGCTACTTCACTTGGTGAACTCATCAGCTCCCATGTATTCAATTTTTATCTCTATGCTGATGATTCTCATATCTACTTATCTAGCTCTAATTTCTCTCCAGAACTCCATCCTGTAATCTCCAACTATCTACAGAATATCTCAAAATGGATGATCTACAGAATCTTAAACTTAAGAACTCATTCTCTTCTCCCTCAAACACAACACTTTTTGAAACTTGTCTATTATTCTCCAGGGTACCACCATCCAACCAGCCAACTGACTTTGCAAACTAGGTGTCATTCTTGATTCCTCATTCTCTCTCATACATACACCCTGCCCCTGTCTTCCATATCCAGTTGCCAACTCTTGTCATGTCTGCCGTTGTAACATCTCTTGTATAAACTCCCTTCTCTCCTCTAACACTTTTACCCACCTGGTGAGGTCCTTATAACCTTACACCTAGACTACTGTAGTTAGTCTGCTGGTGGACCTCCCCGCCACGTATCTCTCCCCATTCTAATCCATCCTCCATTCAGCTGTCAAACTGATTTTTTTAAACTTTTTTTGGAGGGGGGAAGGCAAGACAATTGGGATTAAAGTGACCTGCCCAAGGTCATACAGCTAGTAAGTGTGTCAAGTGTCTGAGGCCAGATTTGAACTCAGGTCCTCCTGACTCCAGGGTTGGTGTTTTACTCACCTTCCAAACTGCCCCTTCAAGCTGATTTTCTTAAGACACAGCTTTGACCATGTACTTCCCTACTCAATTAACTGCAATGCTCCCAACTTCAAAAGCAAATACACAAGTAATAATTCTTTTCTCCTTGTTACCCTCTTCTGTGTTTATTGGAAACTTTGGGTTTGGTCCCCAAAGCCCCTCATAACTTGGCCTCCTTCCTACCTTTCAGTCTTCTTACACCTTACATTTCCTCACCCCATATAGGTATTCTATAAAAGACACTCCATCTGTTGACTCCAGGCAGTTTTCCTAGTGTCCCCCATGCCTACAATGTTCTTCCCCTTTATTTCCACCTCCTGGTCCCTCCGGCTTCAAGATCTAGCTAAGATTCCACCTTGTACAGGATGTCTTTCCCAATCCATCTTAATACTGCTGCCTTCTCTCTGATATTTTTTTCCCAAATTTATCCTGTATATATCTTATTTGTATATAGTTATTTTCATGTAATCTCCCTGATTAACCTCTGAGCTCATGAACAGCAAAGACTGTTCTTCACCTTTCTTTATATTCTCAGGGTTCAGCACAATGCCTTGCACATATTAGTTACTTAATAAATGTGTACTCATTGATTGATTCAAATTAATAATGGTAAGAGCCTTACCCCAAAAAATGAATGATCAAAAACCATTTAAAATTTATTTTTCTCAATTAAATTTTAAAAATTGAGATTAATTTTCAAAATTTTTTTGAGTTCCAAATTCTCTCCCTCCCCTCCTCCATCTTGAGAAGGCAATTAGCTATAGATTATACAAGCTGTCATGCAAAACATGTTTCCATATTACTTATGCTGTGAAAGAAAACACAGACCAAAAAATCCCCCAAACAAACCCAACCCAAAAGTATGCTTCAGTCTTCATTTGGATTTCATCAGACCTTTTTGTTCTGGAGGCAGGTGGTATTTTTCATCATGAGTCCTTCAGAATTGTCTTGGATCACTGTATTGCTAAGAATAGCTAAGTCACTCACAGTGGATCATTGTACAATATTTCTGTTACAATGTACAATGTTCCAAATGGTTCTACAGAATGGTTGGATCAGTTCACAATTTCATCAACAATGCATTAGTGTGCCTATTTTTCCACAGCAAACAGGAATTTTCAAAGGAAGAAATAAAACTTGTCAAAAACCATATAACAAAATGCTCCGAATTATCAGTAACTAAAGAAATTCCAATTTAAAAGAACTTTGAGGTTCCACCTCTTACCTATCAGAATTTGGAAAACAAAAAAGGCTGGAGGAACTGTAGGAAAACAGACATTGTAATGCATCATTATTAGAGTTGTGAATTGTTCTTGCAACTCTGGAAAGTTACAGTTATGTCCCCAAAACACTAAAATGTGAACATATTTTGAACCAACAATACCAATACTAGGTCGACTGCATAGAGTGACAGGCAGGGGGTCAGGCAGAGAGCAGCAGGGCCTCTGGCCTGGGCATCTGCTCCACTCCTGGGACCGCATCATCCCCCTCCCTGGTACCTTGTCCTCCAGTGCTCCGCCTCCTCTCCAGGAGAGTCAGGATGGTATGTGGCCCCTGCATGGTCCACAATGTCTGTGTCCGGACTGAAAAAGCAGTTCCACAAAGCTAGTCAGGAGTGTGATTCATTTTACTAAAAAGAACTCTTCTGTCTTCTATCTACTCAACACTTCCTATAGTGAAAAAATCAGTCAAGTAGAAAGAACGAAACTAGATGAAGAATTCCTAGAAATACAAAGGAAAATAGAAGTAATCAGTAAAGAAGATGTAGTGCTTCTCACAAAATGTACCGAGTATCTTCAGCCAAATCCACCATACAGAATGAAGCTAGGCATGCAGAATATTACGTCCAAGATCACAGGGCAGATGTGAACTTCAGGATACCCACATCCTGAAAGGTTATTAGGAGAGTCTACGCTGGGATATGGGACAGAGCTTGGAGAAGATTCAATTATTGGTCAAGTATTGTTGGGTATTGGTGAATCAATGAAGTTGATGGCTGAAGTGAAAGACTCTCTTGATATCAATATGAAACAAAACTTTATTGATCCACTATAGTTATTACAAGAGAAAGATCTAAAAGATGTTGGGCATAATTTGAAAAAGCTGGAAGGCAGTCGCTGGACTATGATTATAGAAAGAGACAAATTCCTAGGATATCAGGTGAAGAATTATGAAAAGCAATAAAAAAAATTTGAAGAGTCAAAGGAGTTATTTAAAAAAAACATGCTTAATTTGTTATTAAATTATATAGAGCAAGTTAGCCAATTGGCAGTATTTATAGAAGCCATGATAGACTACCACAAACATTTTTGCAGGAGCTACATAGGAAGTTACAGCACTGAATACATATATTAACTACTTTCTCTAATTATAATCACAAGCCAAAGACTGCATTCAAGACTTTTAATGCTCACAATGAGTACAATCAAATTTCATTTCATTCTCCTGAAGATTCAGGTCCTTTGCTTCTCCTGAATCATCCACGCTGTTATGTTTTCTTTGACTTTGTTCCTGAAAGTGAAGGAGAACTTGGATTTAAAGAAGGGGACATCATTACATTGACCAATCAAATAGATGTAAACTGCTATAAAGGAATATTCCAGGGGCAATCTGAATTCTTCCCAATTAATTAGGTTTCTGTGCTAGTGTCTTTGCCTTATTAGGTTTGTCACTCTAGCTGTGGACCTCAGTTTGTGCTGACATGATTTCACCCAAGTATTCTCTCAGTGTGGCATTCTGTGAAAGCCCTGATATATTTGATCGACTAAATGACTTTTGTATGTGTCTTCTCTTTTTAATGAATTTTGTATTTCATTTGTGTAAATATCTTACCTTTGTGGCCACTTGAAAGCATAATTTTCATTTATTGCTTTATCTCTACAAGGTCACTGGTTAGATGTAAATGGATTCTGTTTTGTTTTGCTTTTTTTTTAATTGTATCCATTGCAGAAACTTTTGGCTGGTTTTCATTGTCTGTTAGATGCAATGACTCTTAAAAACATAAAACATAAAGCTAAAAAAAACCCAATGTCTTTAAGTTACTGAGGTAATTGAGTCACAATGAAACTTATCTGTTAACAGCTTAATAAATATTGCTCATTCTGTGCAGTCAAAAGTAAAAATCTGGTGTCCTCAGTAGTAAGATGCTTTTGTACAGAATACAGTCCTCAGGTTGTAGCCTATTCTAGCTTCCTGAGGCTGATCCAGCTTTAATAAATATTAGAAAAAAAAGGAACCATCATATATACAAATTATTTATAGCAGTTCTTTGCATAGTAGCCCCAAATTAGAAATTTAGGAAGTGGTGACCTAATAAGGATCCTGTAAACAAACTGCAGCAAAAGGGTATCATGGAATATTATTTTGCCATAAACTATGATGTGAAGAGTGAAGTGAGCAGGACACAACATTAAAGAGAAAAAAAAGATTTTGAAAGCTATTGGAATTCTAATGAATGCAATGTTAAATCCTGAGTTGAAAGGACTGAAGATATCACCCATGACTCTTGGAATAGAAGTTATAGATTAAAATTCAGAAAGAAATGCACATCTGGACTTAGTCAATAGAAGACTTTGTCTTTCTGGACCCTGAGTACTTATTGTGAGGGTTCTGTTATTGTTGTGGTTATAGACTTTTAAATTGAATTTCCTAAAAGTTTTATTTTTTTAAAGCAGTCTGCGAGAGTCAATTAAATAGGCTACAAGTCCTAGGTGGGAACTGTCCCTCGTCCTTTTTCAGGGGTCTAAGATGGGGCAGGTGCAGACCTGGTCCCACACATACACACATTTTCTGCACCCAGATCCCTGAGAGAGGGGACAACATAGGAGAAATAGGAATTTCCTACAAGGGGGAGGGCTTTCGCCCTGAGGACAGACTTCAGACCTGATCCCTGCAGGGACCATGAATGACCTGTCCTCCCCCCACCTTGTGACACAAGGAGGACACAAGATAGGAACAAGACAGGTCGTTTTCAGACACAGCCAGGGTGGGAAGGGGAGGACACCTCCTTGTTTAAACATAGGTTTTCTTTTTCTCAGGGGGTTTAGAGGGTCGGAGGCCCCAGGGACATGGGGGTGGGAGAAGGGAAATAAGGAGGATAAGAGGGGGACAGAGATGCAGAGGTGGGCATGGGGAGTTTTTGGAGCCGGGGACATAAATAAAAGCACCATGACAGGGCAGGAAACAAAAGAGGTGAGTGGGGAGGGGGATCCTCTCTCTAATCTGCTCTTACTCCCCTCCCCTCGAAGACCAGAGGGAAAAAAAAGAAACACTAGGCCCTATCTTCTGGACTCTGCCCTGGACACTGGAGAATGTGGAAGGGGAGGGGGACCCCACAAAGTCTCTCGGTGGGTTCTCGCACCACCCAAACCCAGGCCTGCTCAGCGAGGCCGACCTAGGGAATGGGGGGGGGGAAGGGTCTGAGGTGCCCAGGAATAAAGGGATACGGCGGGGAGGGTGGGGTGGAGGACTTCCAGCAGCAGCCCTACCACGCCCCCCTCAACTGACCCAGCCCCTACTTGGCAGGGCAGGGATTCCACCAACCCTGGTCTGATGTCACATCAGAGGCGGAGCTTACCTCAGCCAATGGGACACAAACTGTAACAATGGAGAGGTCGGGGCTAACCCCAGGATGCTGAACAAGGAGGGCCCTGTGGCTTCAGGTGGGGAGGAGAGCTGGCTTTGTGACCCTTGGATGAGCCAGAGAAGGGCTCTCAACCCTCAGGGCACAGTCTTGGGTCAATCAGCCAGGGGAGAGACCCTGGCTTCTCTCCACCTGGAGATGGGCCTGGGTGAGGAGGAGCGGAAGACAGGCCCAGTGACAAAAAAAAAAAAAGCCCCAGAAACAGAACTTGGTGACCCCAGTGCAGTGTGGGAAGGGGGGAGGGGCGTCTTGAATTAAGATTCGGAGGCGGAGCTCAGCGCCAGAGGTGGGTGGGGCCAAGCCCCAATCTGTCCCGGGATTCTAGTTCGGGATGAGAAAAGGGGGGCCCGGGGCTCTCAGAGGGAGGGAGGAGGGAGAGGCTCGGGAGTCCACAACACTGATTTCATGTTAAGTAGGGAACCCTTTGTCTTTGTAAACACCTTCATCAGTAAAAGATGGGGAGCAAAGAGCAAGAATAGACGTGGCAGGGGGCTCCAAAATGGTCTTGGCAAAGAAACAGCTGTAAAAAACGAGAAATCCTGATAATCGGCATAGAGTCACAACTGCAAAGATGAAACTGGGGGGCTGCTTAAAAAAAGAAAACCTAGTGAAATGGCTGAATTTATTGATTGACTTGATTATGTTTTGAAAAGGAAAATCACATACCAGAATCAAAATGAAAGAGGATGAAATGGAGGAAACGATTAGGAACAATTTTGTGCAGGTATATGCCAACAAATCTCATACATGGAAAAATATTCACAAAAATTTATGTAAAACATTAGATGAAAATATTAAAATAGTCAAATCATAGTCAAAGATATGGTATAAATAAATGAACCTCCAAATGCAGGGGGAAAAACATCCCAAGGACACGGCACACCTCATTATATTACGTTTAGCTTTATTTCACTTGGTATTTCACTTAAACACAATTGCCTCCTCTTCGATCATCTCCAAGTCATCCTGATGAATATCTGGTCATTGGATTGAGACGGCTGTGGAGGAGAAGTGAGGCTGGTGACCTGCACAGCCCTCCCTCACTCAAAAACAAAGTCAAAAGCAAGCCATGTCATCATTTCTCTGATGGCATGGTCTTCCTTGGCAACGAAGGATGAACACACACACTTGGTAGATATTGCCTTTTTTTAACCAAAGTTTAACCAAAGTAAAGGTTTTTGGCAACCTTGCATTGATCAGGTCTTCTGGTGTCATTTTTCAAACATTGGTGCTCATATCATATTTCTGTGTCATATTTGAATAATTCTCCCAATATTTCAAACATTTTTCATTATTATTATATCTGTTATGGTGATCTGTGATCAGTGCTCTTTGATGTTACTATTGTGAGGTGCCACAAATCGTACCCATGTTAGACAATAAACTATTGATAAATGTTGTATATATTCTGACTTATTCAGTCTCTCTCTCTGTCCTTGAGTCTCCCTATTTCCTGAGACACAACAATATTGAAGAATATTACATAAACTTAGTTGCTAAAGCAGCAGCGGAACATGAGGATTGACTTCACTCTCAAAAGTTCTACTATGGGTAAAATGTTATCAAACTGCATCACATGATACAGAGAAATCGAAACAAAGAGTCAATTGATGTGGCAAACTCCATTGTTGTTTAATTTTAAGAAATTAGCACAGCCACTACAACTTTTAGCAATGACTATCCTGATGAGTCAACAGCCATCAACACTGAGTCAAGAACCTCTATCAGCAAAGATTATAACTCACTGAAAGCTGAGATGATGGTTCACATCTTTCAGCAACAAGGTATTTTTAAACTAAGGTATATACATTGTTTTTAGATGTAATGCTTATTGAATGCTTAATAGACATTAGTACATGTAAACATAACTTTTATATTCCCGGAGAAACCAAAAAAAATTATGTGATTCACTTTATTTTGGTGGTTTGGAACCAAACACACAATATCTCCAAGGTATACCTGTAGATGGATTTATAAATGAATTCGATTAAACATTTAAATAGCAACTATCTCCAATTCTATACTGCTAGTGAGAATATGGAAAGAAATCCCGCCAAATCAAATATTCTACAAATAGAAAAGAAAGAGAATTCCAGCTGTTAAGGAGCTCACAATCTAATAGGTGAAAACCAGAAACCCAAGAGGTATTAGCAGCAGCAGTGAGGATGGCAAAGCCCAAAGTGAGTCAAATATGATCCTAACTATTGAAGCCAGGAACATAAAATTTAGAGAAAGAAAACCAGTGCAAAGGATTTCAGAACTGATAGGGACTATAGAACAGAGACTGTCATAAATGGAAAGTGCATTAGAATTAAAATATTAGAGCTGAGCTTAATCGGAGAATATTTGTTGTTCAGTCCAATCTAAGTTGTGGAACCTTTGTGACCCCATTTGGGGATTTTTTTGGCAGAGACCCTGGATTGACTTACCCTTTCCTTCTCTGGATCAATTTATACATGAAAAACTGAGACAAACTGGATTAAATGACTTGCCCAGGATCACAGAGCTAGTAACTGTCTAAGGCTGGATTTGAAATCAGGGAGATGGGTATTCCTTACTCCAGGCCCAGACCTATATCCTCTGTTCCACCTAACTGCCCCAAAGTGGAGAATATAGAACATTAAGGAGGGCCCTTAGAAAGCAGAACCTATCAGGGCCTGCAGGTTGGTCTGAGCCTAATTTCTGCATGAACACTCAGAAAGGGCCCATGAGGGACAGTGACAACTGGCAGACCTGTCTGTTTGTACCTGCCTGGGCCTCTGTTGTAGGAAACTGGGGATAGGGGCAGCTGGGGAGCATAAGAGTTGGGAAATGGAATTTCAGGAAAGGCCTAGGGATAATCACAGGCCCCAGGATGCTGCAAATCTCCATGATGAGCATCACCCAGGGTCCTGGAGCACCTCAGTGAGTCTAGGCAGCTAAGAGCACAGTGCTCATTAGGATAACAATAGGGATAAGGTGTGGATGTGTGATTGAAGCAGGAAACTCCTAGAGGAGGAAAATTCCTCTCTCAAATGTGATTGACAGCTTCTCAGCAACTTTATACTCTTAGAGAGTTACCTAGAGCACTGGAAGTTTCAGTGACTTGTCCAGATTAATACAGACAGGGTGTGGCAGAGAGTTGAGGATTAAAACCCCAAGACTGCCTCCCAGGTCATCCATCCCTAACCTGAGGAGCTAGTGAGGGCAATGAAGATGCTCTTCTAGCTGGAAAAGAGGTGGTCATCTCCCCCAAGTTCTTAGTGTTGTGTGTCTCTGAAATGAGTTTGTCTTATCTGGTATGTGCGCATGGAGTATATCTGTGGTAGACCAGTAAGTTCTCTGAGGAGGTGTTTAGGGTGTGGGATATTTATATCCCCAGTGCTTCACGTACAGGAAATGCTTCATACTAGTTTATTAATTGGAATGGAGTGGAGTTAGTGGGTCAGAACCATTAGGGGTATATCATTGGAAATGTTGATAAACAAAGTAGCTTGCTATCTGCTTTGTTGATATACTCCAAGGACCTCTGGGCCTTGCCATCCTCCATGCTGCTACTAACACTTCTTGGGTTTCTGGTTTCCACCTATTAAATTGTGAGCTCCTTGAGAGCTGGAATTCTCTTTCTTTTCTATTTGTAGGTGAAGCACTTAGCACAGTGCTTAGCCCATAGTAAGAATTTAATAACTTTTTTTTCTCTTAGTCACTGAGGACCGGAGTTTAAGTCCAAGGTTACCAGGGAGAAGGGCTGGGGTTGAGTGAGGCCATAATGCTAGTGACACAAGTGAAATTGTGAGGAAAAGTCAATTAACATCGCCCTGTCCTTGAAGAGAAGAAGGCAGGAAGGTTAAATGTAACAGTGATGAGAAAACCCGGAAACCATCTTGGAGAAAAAGACTGGACCATCCTCAATGACCCTATAAAGGAGGTGTTAGAAATACTGTTACACCTGTTTTATGATTATTATCAATAATCAAAACAGCTAGCATTTTTATAGCTCTCTTGACGATTCAAAGTACTTTGTAAATTTTATCTAATTTGATCCTGACAAGCAGGTGATGTTGTTAACCACATTTTACAGAAGATAAGGCTGAGGATGAAAAGGTTTCAGTGTTTGCCCTTGATCAGATAGTCAGTCAACAGGCACTTATCATTAAAAACTTGCCGAGTGTCAGTCACTGTGCTAAGCCCTAAGGATACAAAGAAAATGGAAAAAGAGAGTTCCCACCCTCAGGTCCTCACATTAGAGTGGAGAAAACAGCAGGCAAATTGCTAGCTATATCCATAAAAAATATAGACATTGTATGAAAATGAAAGGGAATCACAGAGGAAAGGGGATCACAGAGAGGAGGGGATCATGGAGGAAGACACTAACAGTGGAGGGTAAAAGGAGAAGTGGAACGAAGGTGAGGTATGAGCAGAGTCTTGAGGGAAGCCAGGAGGCGGAGATGAGGAAGAAGAACATTCTAGCTACGGAGAACATCCACTGAAAAGTCATGAAATTGGCACATGGGTATACGGAGGGTAGGAAGGTTCAAGGTCACTGGAAAGATACAAAGAGGTTGTGACGAGCTTAATGGAAAATGGAAGATTTTTCTATTTTCTTCTGGAAGTGATAGGGAGCCACTAGAGTGTACTGAGTGGAGGGGTGACATGTCCAGAACTGAGCTTTAGGAAAATTCTTAGGGAGCTGAGAGGAGGATGGGTTGGATGGGGTAACTACCTGACAAAGCAACCAAATGATCACTGCAACACTCCAAGTTTGAGGTGACAAGTGCCTGCACCAGTGTGGCAGCTGGGCATGGATAGAAAAGGACATGCACAAGAGATGTGAAGGTAGAATCAACAGGATGTGGTAACACATTAGACTGTGGGGGGCATTTGAATAGGGGCATGGAGGCAGCAAGCCTGGGTTACTGGAAGGACACTGAGACCCTCAATAGTAACAGAGAAATTTGAAAGAAAGGAGAATTGGGGAGGGGGAAATATGTGTTCTTTTTTATATTTTGAGATATCAGTGGAGCAACCAAGAGAATCCATAGGGAATAGGCACCTCTTTAAGACATCAGACCCTCTGCTTAGTCTTATACTCTCAGAGGGGAGTAGACTAGTATCATGGAAAGATGCAGGGAGTGAGAGGTGCACTCCCAAGTACACATTGGCTCGGGCATAGATAACACCCTGAAGATAATGAAAGATGGTGAGGAGATGTTCTGATTAGTGGGACAAGAAGTCACTGAACTGGAACATCAGGTAAAGATGAGGAATCAGGTTGAGGTAGCAAGAGCCAAGAACCCATTGTGCATCTCTTTTTCTGCTTCTGTCTCCTTACATGTAAGAGACTACACCTGACTACTGATAAGAACATCCCATTTGCCATCATCTGCCACTTGCTCTTCCTCCAGATGGATGTCTTATTTTACCTGATTTGTGACCTTACTATGATGATGATATTACTTCTGGGTCAACCCTGGCCTGAGCCCTTCAGGGGGCTCTATGACCAAACCAGGATACGCTGGTGAGACTAGTCACCTCTGCCATGAAATTCATGACTTTCTGAGTGACTGACTTAGCCCCCAGGAATACCTGATGGACAGATCCAAGATTTGTAATTGAACTTCACCCAGTATCTACCCCCTTAATCAAGAACAGGATTTAGCTTCCACATTGTGAATCTCAAGTCAGGAGTCAAACTAATGGAATGTCAGCCCAATGAGCCAATTCACCTGGGGTGAAATAAAGAGTTAATTATACAATTAGTAGGTAATCAAATGTCAATGAATACACCACTTGTATACTCTATTGTACAAACAGCATCTCTGAAATATTAAGCAATGTCAATCAAAACCATCGTTCTCCCTTTCCCATAGTCATGCCTTCTCCACAGTTTGGGAGAAAATTAGAGACAGAGTTGAAACTGTCTTTATGGCTCTGTAAAAATATTGCCTCTATTTCTGTATCTGCTCAGTCCTGAACTTCGTAACTGGGAGAGGGTTCCCTTAACAGCATGGACATTTAGTTGGTTGGTTGGTTGTTGTCCTTCATTCTCAAAGAGGAGCAAAATGACATCACTATGTTAGAGTCAAGTGTGTCTGACTGTGCCTGATCAAACCAATATGAGCTTGGAATGCTCTACCACAGGTCGGACACAAATAGTTCATGTGAACATTTGGGGTGGATTCTCTAAATTTGTGCATCCTGCTTTTCATTTGCATTTCAATTCTGCTTTGTTCATAGAGCACAGTGCCTTCTGCTGAATGGTCCTTTGCCAGTGTCTCTCATGTCACACAAGCAATTTCAAAGTTCTCAAAAGAGATTTTGAGAGTGATACGAGGTCACTTGCAAGGTCCCCAGGCACTAGTTTTAAAGTAAATTCTCTATTCTAGCAAGTCCTGAATTTATGAAAGGAAGTGAGTAATAAATTCCTTCAGTTTAAATAGGAATTCAGACTAAACTATCAGCATGAAAATTACCTATTAAATTCTCCATTATATATCTGATACATGATAAGCCTTCATAGCAGTGGAGACACAATTCAGTTGGTTTCATTTTAAAATGTACCAATTAATTAGGTGAGATAATGATGTTGCTCACTCACAACAGCAAAATTTGGTGGAAGTAAATAAAAGAATATTGCTGATCTCAGTTTTGAAGAAAATTTATTAAATAAATATCAAAAGTTTGACACTTTATTAGTATGAAATCAGACCTATAGGTGAATATTTGCCTACATGCCCAAGCCTAGTGATAACAAAAAATAATAACTCTGATTCCTCTACCTCCAAATTCAATCTTTCTGTCGCCATGCCATATTCTCCATCCCTCTCCAACTATGGCCCTTCATTTCGCTTAATAGTTTTTTTCCAATTACATGTAAAAACAATTTTTACGTTCATTTTTTAAAAATTTTGAGTTCCAAATTTTCTCCCTCACCTCTCCCCTCATTGATAAGGCAAGACACTTGATATAGGTTATACATGTGAAATCATGCAAAGCGTATTTTTATATTAGTCACGTTGTGAAAGAAAACACAGACCAAAAAGAAAAAAAGCAAGAAAAATAAAGTTTAAATAGTATGCTTCTATCTCCTTTCAGATTCCATCAGTTTTTCCTCTGGAGGTGTACAGCATTTTGCATCATAAGTCCTTCAGAATTGTCTTGGATCATTGTATTGCTGAGGATAGCTAAGCCATTCACAGCTGATCGGCATGCAGTATTGCTGTTACTATGTACAATGTTCTGGTTCTGCTCACTTCAATTTGTATCAATTCATGTAAGTCTTTCCAAGCTATTCTGAAAGCATTCTGCTTGTCATTTCTACACAAAGTTTTCCAACATAATCATATACCACAACTTTGTTCAGACATTCTCTAATTGATGGGCATCTCCTTAATTTCCAATTCTTTGCTACCACTAAAAGAGATGCTATAAATATTTGTGCGAGTATAGTTCCTTTTCCTTTTTTAAAAAACTCTTTGGGATATAGACTTAGTAGTGGTTTTGCTGGGTCAAAGATTTTATAGCCTTGGGCATAGTTCCAAATTGCTCTCCAGAATGGTTGATTCAGTTCATAACTCTATCAGCAGTACTTTAGTGTTTTGATTTTACTACGTCCCCTCCAACGTGAGTCATTTTTCTTTTTGTCATATTAGCAAATCTGGTTGGTGTGAGGTGTTATCTCAGAGTTGTTTTAATTTGTATTTCTCTCACCCATAGTGATTTAGAGCATTTTGAGAAATTTGCTAATTTTATTTATTTTCAGTCTTCTACAATCACAACCATATAACTTAGATTTTTATTCCCCTCCCTCTCCCCTCCCTTCCCCCTCCCTCCCTAAGACGGCATGTAATTTTATATAGGTTTTACACATACATTCTTATTAAATACATTTTCACCATAGTCGTGCTGTATAGAAGAATTAAAATGAATGGGAGAAATCATATAACAGACCAAAACATAATACAAAAGAAAATGACCTGCTACATTCTGCAATGGAATTCCATAGTTCTTTCTCTGGATGTGGAAGGCATTTTGCCTTAAAAGACCATTGGGAATTTTTTTAAGTCCTTGCATTGCAATGAAGTTCTAAATCTACCAGAAAAAACTCTCGCACGCTGTGGTCATTGCTGTGTGTAACTCACTTGGCTCTGCTGGTCTCCCTTCCTGGGCTGCCACTCCGCCGTTCAGCCATGCTGCTGCTGCCTGAGGCCACCCTGGGGCTTTCCTGCTCAGCCACACCACAGCAGGACGAACTGTGATGTGTGTTTTGGGCTCACCCCCGCAGAACAGCTCCTTCCTGTCGACCTTCCTGTCTGTCCTGGTCTGTGAATCTGCCATATTCTCTCTCCTATTGGATTCTGCACCTCCAAAATTTGGTCAGATTCTCTTTTTAGAGGTATCCGAAGGAGTTTGTCTAAGAGCTTAGGTGAGTCGTTGCTCTCACTCCGTCATCTTGGCTCCACCCCCTAGAGCATTTTTTAAGATAATTATAGATAGCTTTGATTTCTTCTTCTGAAAATTGCCTGTTCATATCCTTTGACGATTTATCAATGGAGAAATGATTTGTATTATAATAAATATGACTTATACCTCTATATATTTGAGAAATGAGGGCTTTATCCAAGAAACATTCTTTTTCTGCTTCTCTTCTTTTTATCAGGAATGGTTGAAAGTTCTTTTTTCATTGAATATCCATTTTCCCCTGAAGGATTTTACTCAGTTTTTCCGGGTTGGGGATTCTTGGTTGCAATCCTAGCAACCTCCAGAATATCATATTCCAAGCCCTCTGATCCTTTAATGTAGAAGCTGGTAAACCTTGTGTTATTCTGACTATGACTCCATGATATTTGTATTATTTCTTTCTGCCTGCCTGAAATATTTTCTCCTTGACCTGGGAGCTGTGAAATTTGGCTATAACATTCCTGGGAGTTTTCATTTTGGGATCTATTTCTGGAGGTGACTTGTGGGTCCTTTTCATTTCTTTTTACTTTCTGGTTCTAGATTATCAAGGTATTTTTTCTGGATAATTTCCTGAAATTATTGAAATTGCTAGGCTCTTTTTTATCATGTCTTTCAGGCTGTCAGTTTTTAAATGATCTCTCCTCAATCTATGTTCCAGGTCAGCTGTTTTTCCAATGAAATATTTCACATTTTCATTTATTTTTTATTTTTTTAAATTTTTTTGATTACTTTTTATTGTCTCATGGAGTCATTAGCTTCCACTTACCCAATTCTAAATTTTAAGGAATTATTTTCTTCTGTGAGATTTTTGTACCTCCTTTTCCATTTGGCCAATTCTGTTTTTTAAGGAGTTCTTCTCTTCAGTGGATTCTTCTGCCTCTTTTGCAATTTGGCCTATTCTGGTTTTTAAGGTGTTACTTTCTACAGTTTATTTTGTACTTCTTTTACCAAGCTATTGACTCTTTTTTTCATTATTTTCTTGCATCACTGTCCTTTCATTTCCCATTTTTTCCTCTACCTCTCTTATCTGATTTTTTGAACTCCTTTTTGACCTCTTCCTGGAATTCGTATTCAACATGAGACAAATTCACATTTTTCTTTGAGGTTTTTCATGTAGTTGTTTTGCCTTTGTTGTCTTCTTCTGAGTTTGTGTTTTAACCTTCCCTGTCATCATAGTAACTTTCTATGGTCAAGTTCTTTTAGTTGTTGTTGCTGTTTGCTCATTTTCCCAGCCTATTTCTTGACTTTTAAAAGTTTATGCTAAACTTGGGCTCTGCTTCCAAAATTGAGGGGTCACTGTCCCAAGTTTCAGTTTTTTCTTGCTTCTGTTTTCAGAGCTAGGTCTGGGGATTTGTAAGTTTTCAGTTCTTCCAAGGAGGTATGATCTAACGAGAGGTATGTTTTTTCTGCCTTCCTGGCCTGAGCTCTTTCCTGTGACAGACCACAAGCACTCTTTTCCCACCCTGGAACTGTGACCAGGGTTCCTGCTTCCCTGGAGCCCTACACTCTTTTTTGTACTAGTGCTTCTCCTCACTCTGGGACTGCTACCTGAAACCATATGTAGGCAATGCAACAGAGTCCTCTAGAAAAGAGTTGCCTGCAGTCTCCTTCTGATCAGTTGTCTGACCTCCTTATCGTCTGTAGTCTGACAGCTCCATAAGCCACTGCTGTCAATTCAGTTGCCTCCAAGGCCTGGCTTTCTGGGCATGGCGTTGCTGGACCAGGCTCCTCTTTCACTGAAGTGAGACAGATCTTTTCTGCTAACTTTCTAAGTTGTCTTGGACTGGAAATTCTTTCCACCCCATGCTTTTGTTACTTCTGACCCTCCAGAATTGTTTTTGAGACATTATTTTAATGGACGAGCATTTTTGATAGTTCAAGGGAATCCCTGTCTTTACCTTGCCACCTTTATGGCACTTCATTTTGAATAAAACTATATCTTTCTCTCCCTCTTTCTTCCTCCTCTCTTTTCAGGTACTGCTAGACTTCTACCTAGTGTTTGTTGTATATCTGTAGCCTCAGATCCCTCTTTTCACAGTCATTTGGGCCCTTAGTGGGACCATAGCCAAAGTTCTAGAGCTGAAAGGGACCTCAGAATCTCATTTCCTCATTTTTCTGAAAAGAAAACTAAAGATCAAAGAGATTAAGTGACTTATCTGACATTATATAGCTAGAAAGTATCTGAGGCAGGATTTGAACCAAGGGCTTTCTGATTCTAAGTTCAGTGCTATATTCACTAAATCTTGCTGCCTCCTATACTTCTATCTTACTTGTCTACTCTCATTTCTCTAGAAATTCAAATATTAAAAATATAAGGGATTAATTTATTTTTTTAAATGTTAAAAGAAAAATAAACTCCCTAAAATGTAAAGTAACCTTAATAGATACGTTTGCCTGAATTGAAATCTTTGACTTTCTGTCTACGTAATACTCTATATCCTGAATGTGAGAATTCCCTTACTCCACCTTTGTCTTTTGCTGAAATGAAAGATTTGAAAGTATTTGCATAGCAATTTAGTTTATGAGATATAAACAGATATACCAGTCACTTCAGCACCAAAGATGGAAACAACTGAATTCAATAATATTTATGCATCAGAGGGGATCTGTGATGACGTGGTAGTACTACTATCCTGTTGTTCTTAGGAAAAATATTCTGTCTACAAGAGTTGATGGGAATGCATCATCTCCTTCTCACCTACCTCCAAGTATATGAGGGCTATCATAGGTATTGGTGTATCGAGTATTGTTGTCAAAAAGTAACAAGACAGACTGTCTTTTATAACACCTGGGTCCAGGGTGATCACATCCCAGAAAAACTCCTTCTTCCTACAAATGCTGTGCTAAGAAATAGAACATTGGAACACATGAGCCCTGCTGCCCTTTGCTGCCAGGTCTCAAAACCCCACAGAACCTTGACAATGAACCTGCTATGCTTATAAATGAATTGATGTGAATCTCACCAGAGTATTTTGTTCTACTTTCTATTCCAAAGCCTGGAAGGGGACAGAAGTTCAGAGATGTCTAGACTGACTGACAGTAACCAAAGAGAATCCTACATAGGCTGAAAGTTCTGCTGAGCCAAACATTTTAGTAAATGAAAGAGTCAGAAAAGAAGAAAAAATTTAAAGACTTTTGTATTTGTGAAAGCGTTTGGACAGTTAACAAAGATTGAGGAAGTGTTTAGTAGATGATGAATAAAATCTAAGTATCAAATTCTTTATTTATTAGATTTTAAGGATATCTACTCTAGGAAATATATCATTTGTAGAGTTCCTACTGCTTCTTCAGCAAAAAGCTAGGCTGTGTGTGTGTGTGTGTGTGTGTGTGTGTGTGTGTGTGTGTGTGTGTGTATGTGCGCGCGCGCGCCTGAGTACATGTATATCCAGTTCTCCAGATCTGTATCTTGCCACTGGCTCAGGAGGAGAGTGAGACTGGTGACTGTGCACAGCCCTCCCTCACTTAAATTCAATTCGCTTGCAAGTCTTCACCTTCCTGTTGTCACAGTCCTCTTAGAGAATGAAGAACAAACAACAGGCTCTGTGTAGGGGTAGGTGTGGAAAATAAAACAGAGGATGGGTGGAGATTAGAGGTACAGCATTCCCTGAGATTTGTTGGCTGAACTTGACTCCTTTCCATTTCCCCTCATGCTTCAGTCTGCGTAGACCGTTTCACCAAATTTAACGTTGTTGTTGTTTTTAATATTAACACTCCACACATGGATACAGATTTGTGAGCTTCAGAAAAAGAAATGGGGGATTACCCTTACAATATGGTAGAATGGAGTGATTCTTGGATTTGGAGTCAAAAGACTTGAGCCAGATTCTGCTTCTGTCACAGACTACATACTGGGCTTCAGTTCTCACATTTGTAAAATGAATGGTTTTCATTAAAAGGTTTTCAAGATCCCTTTCAGCTCTAAGTTTCATTCTTATGTGTCTCCTTAAGCAACTCACTTCTCTCTGGGACTCAGTTTGGGCAGCATTGAATTTCAAAGTCAGAAAGACCTGGATTCAAATCTTGCATCTGATGTGTTATCTCTGACAAGTCACTTGACCTCTGTGATCTTCAGTTTTTCCCCTACAAAATGAAATGACCTTTGAGGTCCCTTCTGGCTGTAGATCTATCCTGTGGATTCACTTGAGGGCTAAAAGATTGACTGAGCAAAGAGGGAACTGAGGCTATATAACTGAGGCTTTTTTCCATCATGCATGTGAGAAGCTTAGCCGTACCTGAAAAAAAGAGGTGACTTTGTTCAGAATGGAGTGGCACAATTGGAAAGGAATGAGGAAAATAAGGCAAGGATTGGAAGACTGGGTTTGAATGTAAAGGACACAGATTTGAATCTCAGTCAGACTACTGAGTACAATAACAGTCACAGTCATACTTAATACCTGATTTTGAATACTCTAGGTTATTGGGGTTTTTTTTTTGTTGTTGTTTTTAATATGTGCAGGCACCTTGGTAAATGTTTCCCTGCATTCCTGATTTAAAATTGATAATGTCTCAAATTTTTAATATTTTCTTTTCATAAATATCCTTCAAAGTTAACATCTGCCATTTTCTTGTATTTATTTCCTTAATTTTTGAATTGTGGGCAGGCAACATCAATTCTTTACTGGTTAACATGTAACATTGTAGGGTAAAACCAGATCATTGTTGTTTCAACTGCTCTGAAGTCTTCTGTGTCAGAAGACCTGTGACATAAAGAGTTTTAAGAAGTTGATGGATTAGTCTGAATTGCATTTTACAACGAAGGAATTAATTTCATATCAGATTCAGGATTTAGTTTGGTTATGTTCTGCCTCTTGTAATCAGGAAGGAGCTGTGGCATGGGCCAAAACCCAATAAAAGTACAGCTCAGAATAAGTTATTACATCAAGATGGCTGATTAAAAAATATAATATCTGTATCAGCCACAAAATGGTGATCTCCACATGTATTTATTCTTCTCTGACATAAAACTTTCAGCAAAGAACTGGTGGAATCTAAATGCAGATGGAAGCATACTATTTTTACTTTCTTTCCTCCTTTTATTTTTTGTTTTCTTCCACAAAATGACTAATATAGAAATGTTTTATATAATTGCTAGTGTGTAACCTTTATCAAATTGCTTACACCCTCATGGAGTGAGGAGAGGAGGGAAGAAAGGATAGAACTTGGAACTCAGAACCTAAAAAAGAATGTTAAAACATATTTTTACATGTAATGGGGGGGGGGGGGAAGGAAATATAACATTATTTTAAAAATCTTAAAATAATTGCATTATCGTTTTTGGCCACTAGAGAGCAACATGAGACAGTGATGCATAGTCCAATTTAATTTTTGACCACTAGATGTCACCAAAGATCATAATGTAATATCCTTCCACATTATTTTTGCTCTCATGGCAGAAAGAGAACAGGAATTAAGAAGTCTCTTGATGAGGGTGAAAGAAGAGAGTGTGAAAGCTAGTTTTAGGCTTAACAAAAAAAAAAAAATCCTCAGATTGTGGTAAGTGGTCCCATCACTTCCTGGCAAACAAAGGAGAAAAAATGGAAGTATTATCAGATTTTATAAGCTTGGGCTCAAAGATCACTGCATATGGTGACTGCAGCCCAGAAACTAATAGACGTCTTTTCCTTGGAAGGAAAGCTACAGCAGAGCTGGACAGCATTCAAAAAAGCGGAGACATTGCTTTGCCAACAAAGATCTGTATAGTCAAAGATACGGTTTTTCCAGTAGCAATGTATAGCTGTGAGAGTAGGACTATAACGAAAACTGAACAGAATGATGCTTTCAGATTGTGCTGGAGAAGACTTTTGAGAGTCCTTTGGACAACGAGGAGATCAAATCAATGAATACTTAAAGAAGTTAATTCAGGATTTTCACAGGAAGGTAAAATACTGTAGCTTTAAACTTTTAAGCTGAAGCTTAAAACACTTTGTCCACATAATGAGGAGATAGAATTCACTGGAAAATATTCTGATGCTGGGAAAGATTGAAGGCAAAAGGAAAGGTGGATGGCAGAAGATGAGATAGATAGATAGTATCATGGAAACAATGAATATGAACTTGGACAGATAGTGGAAGATAGAAGGGTCTGCCACATGGGGTCATGAAGAGTCAGACATAGTTGAACGAATGGACAACAACATTATTTTTGACCACCAGATGTCACCAAAAAACTGGTAAAATCTTCAATGTCAAGGAATTAATTGATCAATAAACATTTATTAGGCACCAAGATCTCTAGGAATCCAAAGACAAAAATGAAACACCCTTGCCCTCAAAGAAAGTAGATCCTATTGGTGGAGATAATTTGTACATTTATGAGGAATACAAAATGAAAATTATACCTATATATATAAATTTTCATTTTATGAAATCATATTTCATTGTATCATAATATCATATATTATTACATAATATTATATATCATGATATGTATGTGTGTGTAAAATTACCAAGAAGTATGCCCCATAAGAAGAGGTAGAAGAGGCCAACTCCACTCAAATTCAGGGGCAAGAGGCTCACTTGGAACATTGCATATATTTTCAAATATTTTAAAAGTATGGATTAGTTTTACAAAATTTTTTCCTGTAAAACATTGCTTATGTGGGATGATTATCCATTCACTCTAAAGTACTTTACAGATGTGAACAATATGTTTACTGAGGTTGTTGGAGTGAGAGAGGACCAGAGGGCACAGCTCTACTGGGAGATCTTTCCAGCAGCTCTGATAACTTGTTTGCCATTTTCTCACGCAGACCCCTGCCCCTCTTGCCTGCTAACCTATTTTAGCTTCTGTTTCCTTATCTCTAAAGTGGAAATAATCATGACATTCTTTAACTGGGCCTTTGCAAGGAATGCTCTTTGTCTCTCTCTGAGTTGTCTAGAAATATGAATTGTTCTATCATCGTCATTAACCTAAGGGATCTCTGTCCTGGGAATAAGAGAGAAAGGAGAGGTAGGCACCTAAGAGATACCTCAACAATGACCAGAGCTGGCAGAAATTGAATAAAGTAACCAAGAAGTACCAGGGAACACCAATCATAATGGGAAACTGAGCCCTGGGAGGAGTAGCCTTAACAATTAGGTGGCAATGGAAGTCTGGACTCTGGGTAAGCAAGAGAGGGGCAGGTGGATGTGGGAGCAGGAGAGGTGAAGAGGGATTTCCCATACCATCCAAATGAAAGGAACCAAAGAGCAGGGACATGGAGACAAAGGCCTGCCCCAACCAGAGGGGAGACTCTGGAACTGCCTCAAGACCCTTGGGGACACAGAGACCGCAAACATTAAAGAAATTATGTCCATCTAAGAAAGGAAAGGCAGAAAAGAGATCTGGCAATTAGAAGATCATGAAGATGTGGCAGAAAGGGCCTTATGGGTAGCACAAAGCCCTCCTGGGAACAATGTCTAGGGCCCAGCACCAGGTCTGACATGGAGAAGGGATTGAGTAAGGGCACCAGTGTATTTGCTCTTGAAAGAGAGGCTGCCAACTTTCTAGGAGAGAAGAGGAAAGACATGGAGATGCCCCTCCCCACAACCACATCTCTCACAGGAGCCTTAAATCTTAGACTTCTAAATGACTGAGCATCAGCCTGTCATTTCCTATGTGAGACACAATGAATCCTCTTTATGATATCCATGACAAGAGGCCATCCAATCTCTGCTTGGAGTCCTCCAGTAATGGGGAACTCACTACCTCCCAACCAAGGTTATTCCACTTTGGAAAACTCAGTTTTTCTTTATGTTAAGGCAAACCTGCATCCTTGAAATTGATCCATTAATCAATAAATCAAAGAAGTATTTATTAAGTACCTACTATGTGCCAGGAGCTTTAACTTTCCATTTGATTCTAGGTCTCCACACCAAAGTCACACCAAATCTCAAACCTTTGCCCTGTGATAGTCCTTCAGATATGTGAGGACAGCTACCACTGCCTCAGTCATCTTTTCTTTTCAGTATGAAATGACACACACTTATAGATTCATGGAATTTAGAGCTGACAGGGTCCAATCCCATCCACTTAAACAAGAGGAAAGAAGCCTAGAGAGGGAGGTTCAGTGACTTGCTCAGGGTCTCACAGGCTGTAGGGAGTAGATCTAGAATCCAAACCAAGGTCATTATTCTACATTCAAGGCTCCTTCCACCATATAACCCCTCTCCTTTCATCAATTCCTCATAGGGTAGGTTTCCAGACACTTCACAATTCTTATCAATGTCCTTCCTAAATGTGGATCCTAGAAGTGACCATGACATTCTAGGTGTGGTCTGACTTGGACCACAAAGAGTTGCTGCTATTCTTGGCATGATTATTTTATCCAGCCCTGTGACTTCACTGCTGTGGGGGTATTCCAGCTTGGAGAGTCCTGCTGCTCATGTCAATCAGACACAGATTTGGGAGTTGTCTGGGACACAGAGGGGTTAAATGATTTGCTTGTGGTCACATGGCCAAGGCAGTAGGTAGGACTTGGACCCAGGTCTTCCTGACTTCAAGACTGGACCTCTATTGTCTACCCCAGGCTCTGTTCCATGCTTGTATTCATGCAACATGAAAACATGCTAAGTGAGCTATGTGATGAGTCATACATAAAGCATTGGACAAATATGCACACACACACACACATCATTCTAGACACAACCCTTCTCTGGAAATCTGAGTCTCCAATGGGTATACCCTGTCACCAAAGGAGGACATAAGAGAATGACCCTTGGTTAGCATCTCCCTCCTATAATGAAGGGTGCAGATACTTTCAAAGACTTTTCCTGTCTCTGGCCCATTCCTCTCTCACTCTACCAGCCTCCCCCAATAATATGAACTTCAGTATTTCACAATTCACTTCCACCTGGGCTGAGCTTAGGACTTCTTTGTTCCTGATTATTCAAATGTTTTCCTCAGTTCCTCTGCAGGAAATCCAATTCCTCCCTTCCCCATCATCTCTACCCCCAATTGTAACATATAGATAGGGAGAGATGGAGGGAGAGAGGGAGAGAGAGTAAGTGAATGAATGAATGAACAGTAATTGAAGGCTTAGTATGTGTCAGGCATTGTTATATGTGCTAGGGACACAGAGAACATAAAAAGAAAAACATCCTCTGCTCTCAAGAAGCTCACATTCTAATGAGGGAGATAAAAATGAAAATTATTAAGCACATATAAAACATACACATTTTTAAACTGGAAGCAATCTCAGAAGGAAGGTCCTATCCCTAAGTGAGACTGAGGAAGCCTTCTTGAACGGGAGATTTCAGGTAGGCCTTGAAAGATAAGTGAGTAGGTAGACATGAGAAGTGAGAGGCAACAGACAGTGAAAATGAAGGAAATTGTGAGATGGAGTGTTTTGTGCAAGTAACAGCAAGGAGGACAGTTTCACTTAATAATACAGTATGTGGAGAGGAGTAAAAGTATAAAGAGACTGCAAAAGTAGGAAGGGGCTAGGTTATGATGATTTTTAAAAGCCAAATAGAGCACTTTATATTTGATCCTGGAGGTAATAGGGAGCTGCTGAGAAAGCAGAAAACACAGTTAGACCTACATTTTATATTTTTGGTTTTTTTGTAGAGACAATTGGGGATTAAGAGACTTGCCCAAGGTCACACAGCAAGGAAGTATCTGAGCCTGGATTTGAACTGAGGTCTTGAATCCAGGGTCGGTGCTTTATGCACTATGGTGCCACCTAGCTGCCCAAGACCTGAATTTTAGGGGGATCATTTTAGTAGCTAAGTAGACGAGGATGGATTGGAGTCGAGAGAGACTTGAGGCAGGAAGACCAACCAGAGATATTGCAATGATAGAACCAAAAACGTTGACGAAAGAGTGTATGGGGGAGTGGGGTAAGAGAGAATAACAAATCAAGGATGAAAACTAGACTCTCAATCTGGGTGACACTAATCAGGAAGCTATGAAGAGGGGAGAGTTTGGGGAAAAAAAGATTAATTCAGCTATGGACATAGTGAGTTTAAGATGTCTACAGGATATCTAGTTCAAGATCTCCGAGAACCATCTGGAGATCAGAGTTTGGCAGTTTGAAAAGAGTTTAGGGTTAGATAAACAGGTTTGAGAAGAAATTCATAGGGACCTAATGATATCACCCAGGAAAAAATTGTCAAGAGGGAGAAGAGAAGGCCAAAGGCAGAGCCTTAGGGTACAGTCATTATTGGCAGTTATGACCTGGATAAAGGTCCAGTAAAAGAGACTGAGGATTGGTCACACAGAAGGGAGACCAGGAGAGAGCAGTTTTGTGAAAACCAAGAGAGAAGAGAGTATGGAGAAGACGATCCTTGTCAAAGGCTACAGAGAGTTCAAGAATGATGAGAACTGAGAAAAGCCCATTGATAATCCTGGAAAGAATATATTAAAATTAATGATGAGGTCAGAAGAGACTGAGAAGAAAGGAAATAGAGGCATTGACTGGAGAATCTTTTTCAAGGAGTTTACTTCCTAAAGATAGGAAGGTAAGAGAAGGGGAAGGGAATAAACAAGTAGTGCTGACTGTGTCAGGCACTGTCCTATGTGCTTTACAATATTATCTATACTATTATATATTCTTATTATATTATAATTATATTATGCATTATTATGATAGATAGCTGGGAGGGAGGGATTAAATGAAAGTTTATTTTAAGGATGAGGATGACAGGGGCATATTTGTAGGCAACAGGGAAGCAGCCAGTAGACAGACATTAAAAATTATGGACAGAGTGAAGATGATATAAGGGGAAAATCATTTGAGAAGAGGGGGTAGAATTAGATCACTTGTACATGTGAAGGAGCTTGCCTTAGCAAGGAGCAGGTCATGTCTTCCTGTGAGTAAGGAATGAAGAAGATGAGAATGAAGGAAGACATCTGAGTGATGTGAAATTAGGTCAAAGGGAAAAGTGAGAGCTCTCAGTGGATGGTCTCAATTTTTTTCAGTGAAATATGAGGCAAGATTCTCAACTGAGAGAGTGGGTGGGGGACACCCTGGGAAAAGTGAGGAGGGATGAAAATGTTTGGATGGTCAAAGAAAAAGAGTGTAGACAGCAAAGTACTGAGGGGTGAAGAAATGGGAAGTCATGGTGAGAATGAAGAACAGGCTTAGAAGTCATAAAGCTGAAGGAAAGATGGAATGATAAAAGACTGTGATCAGATGAAGGAACTTCAGAGTTCGTGAATATGGAAGTGTAAGAGTTGGGAGTGACCCTCTCCACCTGAGGAGGAGTAGATCATAGGACATGAATAAATTGAGAGAATTAAGTTCCCAACTTAACAGGGAAGTTAAATTATTTAAGAGAGTATCAATATATATTTATATATGTTTTAAAATTAAGTTTTATTAATATTTTCTGATTTTTATTTCACTGTAGTATCCAATGTATCTTCCCTCTTCCACTCCCAGACAGACATTCCATATGACATATTTTTTAGATAACAAAAAGAAAGTCAACATAATTAATCAATACATTGAAAAATTCCAAGAACAGGTGCAATGTGTAACACCTGTTAACCTCCCATCTCCATGAAGGTGTAGATTGGGGGTACCTGCACCTATCTCTTTGAGTATCGCTTGATCTTCATAGTTTTATTACATTCACTTCTGATTTTGTAAATGTTTATTTTTTCCCATTTACATTGTAGTTGCTGTATATATTGTTTTCTTGGTTTTGCTTACTTCAATTTGCATCAGTTCATGTTGGGGGTGTAAGCTCAGTTTCATGTGGACAGTCTTGGGCAGGTAAAAGTGAGGACTTCTAAACCTTAGAGTTCTCATGAGGCCCCCCAGGGAACAGCTGGGAATTGAGGTGTGAGACCCGGGCTATCTCATGCATTTCCGCCTCTTCCCCATGGGAAACTTGCTGGGGAGAGCATCCCACCTTTGAGATTAATCCATGGTCTGAGCACACCTGTTGTTGTCTAGCTAAGGGCTGAGAGCAGGCACGGTATTCAGGTGCAAACTATGCAGCGGGAGAGCTTAAGTAGGGTCAGGAAAGTCTGAAGGCGCTCTTAGCGCTGAGGGGCCCTTAGAGGGCAGAAGGTCCCTCCCCTCTCCCACTTCTACTCTTTTGCTGTACGATCTTTGCCTCCTTGGGAGGAGGATTCCTCTCTCCTGAGGAAGAATTCACCCTGCACATGTAACCAAGACCCTGAATAAAGCCTAACCCTTGTTTGACTCTGGAAAGTCTCTTCTCTCACACATTTATCCGGTTTGGCCAGCCGAAGACCTGCGACAGGTAAGGAAAGATTTGGGTAGCCCTTTGGCCTCCAGGCCGGACAAGTTCATGTAGATGTTATCATTCTTCTCTATACTCATGTTACACATCATTTTTGTATGAAACAGTAATATTCTATTATATTCATTTGTTTAGTCATTCCCCAATTGATGGGCATCTACTTTGCTTTCAATTCTTAGCTATTACAAAAAATGAAAAAAAAAATGTTTTGGAGTATATGTGGACTTTTGTCTTATTGATAGCTTCCTTGGAGTATAAGCCCAGTCATGAAGTCTCTGGTTTAAAATTCAAAGAAAATTTTAGTCACTTTATCTGCATAATTAGAAGTTGCCTTCCAAAATATGTGTACCATTTCACAAAAATATATGGATGCCTATCTTTCCATAACTCCTCCAACAGTGATTGTTGCCATTTTGGGATCATTTTTGCAAATTTGCTGAGTATGGAGTGAAAGCTCAGGGTTGCTTCTCTTATTACTGATGTGGAGCATTTTTTTTCACATGGTTATCAATACTTTGCACTTATTTTGAAAACTATTCCTATCTACTGGGGAATGGATATTAGTGTTTTATATGTGTGTGTGATGTTAGGTTTATATATGATTATGCACATAACTAATTATGTTAATATTTGTACACACACATAAAATGTATATATCTTAGATGTCTAACCATTATCGGAGAAATCTGATACAAAGATTTTTCCCATTTGACCACTTCTCTTCTTATCCTAGATGCATTAATATTATCTGTGCAGAAGGTTTTCAATTTCCAGTAATCAAAGTTATCTATATTACTTTTTGTTAATTGCTGTTATGTCTTGTTTGGTTAAGAATGTCTCATATCTTTACCTGTGACAGGTATAGTATCTGTTTCTCTTCTAATTTTTTAAAGCATGATCTTTAACACCAAGATCACATATCCATTTAGAATGTATTGTGGAATGTGGTGTAAGATGTTGGTCTAAAGAGAGATTTTATAAGAAAATTAGAAGAACACAGAACATATTACTCATCAGACTTATGAACAGGTGAACAATTTATGAGTAAACAAGAGATAGAGATCAAAGTTAGGTGTAAAATGGATAATTTCAGTTACATGAAATTGAAAAGGTTTTGTGCAAATAAGACAAATGTAGCCGAGATCAGAAGGAAAGCCAAAAATTAGGAATAAAATTTCACAGACAGTTTATCAGACATATAAAATATATAAAGAACATTGTCAAATATAAAAGAATATGATTGATAAATGGTCAAAGGATATAAACAAGAAGTTTTCGGATGAAGAAATCAAAACAATTTATAGTCATATGAAAAAAATGCTCTATGTCATTGTTGATTAGAGAAAGGCAAATCAGACCTTGAGATATCATTTCACACCTACAGATTGGCTAAAATAATATAAGGGGAAAGGGAAAGATGTTGGATGGAAAAAATGGGACACAAATCCATTGTTGGTGGAATTGTAAAATAAACCAAACGTTTTGGAGAATAATCTAGAATTAAGTCCGAAGAATTATTAAACTACCTTTATCCACTTGGTATATTTCCCAAGATGATTAGGGGAAAAGGAAAAGAACCCATCTCTTCTAAAATGTTTATAGCAGTTCTCTTTGTGGTGGCAAAGAACTAGAAATTGAAGGGATGCCTATCAATTGGGAAATGGCTGAACAAGTTGTGATATATGACTGTGATGTATTATCGTGCTGTAAGAAATGATGAACTCAGTGATTTTAGAAAAACATGGAAAGACTTGCATGAAATAATGAAGAGTTAAAACGAGCAAAATCGAAAGACCATTGTATACAGTAACAGCAATATTGTCTTAACAATTTTGAGTGAATAAGTTATTTTAAATATTATAAATACCCAAATTTACTATAAAGGACATACAAAGAAAGATGCTATCTGCAGTGATATAAAAATATGTATAGAAATACATATAGAATAATTGTACATACATACACACATACACACATATACATACACATATACACATTCTTATTTTTGTCTAATGGTAGCCATCTCTAGGGCGGGGGGGAGGGAGGGAAGCAAAAAGAAATTTACATGATAATTTTGTTGTATCTGTGAAAGGAATACCAAGTTGTACATAGTAGATTTGTAGTTTTATGTGCAATCATCTTTTTTTGTTGTACTACGCTATGGAAATGCTAGTTTTATTCCATAAATTAAAAATAAAATTAAAAAAGATGTTGGTCTAAGCTTAATTTCTGCCACTTTTCCAAATTTAAAAATAAAATCAAACACGGAGTTTTCCTCTAGGTAGCTTATGTTTTTCACTTTACTAAACACTGAGTTATTGTGTTCTGTTTCTTCTGAATCTCTTTTATGTAGTCTGGTCCATTGGTCTATCTATTTTTTTGACCAATACCAGATGGTTTTGATGACTGCTACTTCTTAATACAGCTACTTCAATGTACAGTATGGTACTATATTAACCCTAGATGCATGTTGAGTCATCTTAAGGTCAGTAAGCATTATTTTGTGCCTTTCAAACCTTCTTTTGGATTTTGGATGTCCTAGACCTTGGAGACAGTGGAAAATGCTTTATCTTTGTGGCATAAATTGAGTTTTGGACAGGTTTCAGAGGTCATGTGGATCGGAGAAAATGTCTAATTCTCTGTCTAGTCCCATCTTGAGCTCTATCTTGAGGCCTACATGACCCTCAATATTTATTTATTTATTTTGTTGTGTTTTTTTCAGACTATCAATCCTTTGGTTTTTTTAAAATTTATTTATTTAACTTTTAACATTCATTTTCACAAAATTTTGGGTTCCAAATTTTCTCCCCATTTGGCCCCTCCCCCACCGCAAAACACTGAGCATTCTAATTGCCCCTATCACCAATCTGACCTCTCTTCTATCATCCCTCCCTTCCCTTGTCCCCATCTTCTCTTTTGTCCAGTAGGGCCAGATAACTTTCTATACCCCTTTGCCTGTATTTCTTATTTCCTAGTAGCAAGAACAGAACTCGACAGTTGTTCCTAAAACTATGAGTTCCCACTTCTCTTCATCCCTCCCTCCCCACCCATTCCCTTTGGAAGGCAAGCAATTCAATATAGGCCATATCTGTGTAGTTTTGCAAATGACTTCCATAATAATCGTGTTGTGTAAGACTAACTATATTTCCCTCCATCCTATCCTGCCCCCCATTGTTTCTATTCTCTCTTTTGATCCTGTCCCTCCCGAAGAGTGTTGACTTCAAATTGCTCCCTCCTCCCCATGCCCTCCCTTCCATCGTCCCCCCCCACCCTGTTTATCCCCTGCTCCCCCACTTTCCTGTATTGTAAGATAAGTTTTCATACCAAAATGAGTGTGCATTTTATTCCTTCCTTTAGTGGAATGTGATGAGAGTAAACTTCATGTTTTTCTCTCACCTCCCTTTTTTCCCCTCCACTAAAAAGTCTTTTGCTTGCCTCTTTCTTTTTTTTTTTTTTAATTAATTTTTTTATTTTTTTTAATGTTTAACAATCACTGCCATACAATTGCGATTTTATCCCTCCCCACCCACCCCCCACTACCTCCCTCCCTCCCCACGACTGCATACAATTCTGTATAGATTCTACATAAACTTTCCTATTGAGTATATTTTCACTATCGTCATGCTGTGTAGTCAGACTAAGATAAATGAAAGAATCCGTATAACAAATCAGAACATGATACACAAACAGATACACATACACAAACATGATCTGCTACATTATGTGAGTGACTTCCATATTTCTCTCTCTGAGTGTGGAAGGCTTTTTGCCTTGAGGTCCACCATTGGGATTTTTTTTTTTTTCAGAAGTTCTTGTGTTATTACAAAAATCTAAGTCTACCAGAAAAAAACTCTCACACACTGTGGTTGTTGCTGTGCATAAAGTTCTCCTGGTTCTGCTCTGCTTGCCTCTTTCTGAGAGAGAATTTGCCCCATTCCATTTCTCCCTTTCTCCTCCCAATATATTTCTCTCTCACCACCTAATTTCATCTTTTTAAGATATGATCCCATCCTATTCAATTCACTCTGTGCTCTCTGTCTCTCTGTGTGTGTGCATTTGTGTGTGTGTGCATGTGTGTGTGTGTAATCCCACCCACTACCCAGATACTGAAAAGTTTCAAGAGTTACAAATATTGTCTTTCCATGTAGGAATGTAAACAGTTCAACTTTAATAAGTCCCTTATGACCTCTCTTTGCTGTTTACCTTTTCATGCTTCTCTTCATTCTTGTGTTTGAAAGTCAAATTTTCTTTTCAGCTCTGGTCTTTTCATCAAGAATGATTGAAAGTCCTCTATTTCATTGAAAGACCATTTTTCCCCTGAAGTATTATACTCAGTTTTGCTGGGTAGGTGATTCTTAGTTTTAGTCCTAGTTCCTTTGACTTCTGGAATATCATATTCCACGCCCTTCGATCCCTTAATGTAGAAGCTGCTAGATTTAGGGTTATCCTGATTGTATTCCCACAGTACTTCAACTGTTTCTTTCTAGCTGCTTGCAATATTTTCTCCTTGACCAGGGAACTCTGGAATTTGGCCACACAGTTCCTAGGAGTTTCTCTTTTTGGATCTCTTTCAGGCGGTAATTGGTGGATTCTTTCAATATTTATTTTGCCCTCTGGTTCTAGATTATCAGGGCAGTTTTCCTTGATAATTTCATGAAAGGTGATGTCTAGGCTCTTTTTTTGATCATGGCTTTCAGGTAACCCCATAATTTTTAAATTGTCTCTCCTGGATCTATTTTCCAGGTCAGTTGTTTTTCCAATGAGATATTTCACATTATCTTCCATTTTTTTCATTCTTTTGGTTTTGTTTTGTGATTTCTTGGTTTCTCATAAAGTCATTAGCCTCCATCTGTTCCATTCTAATTTTGAAAGAACTGTTTTCTTCAGTGGGCTTTTGAACCTCCTTTTCCATTTGGCTAATTCTGCTTTTGAAAGCATTCTTCTCCTCATTGGCTTTTTGAACCTCTTTTGCCAATTGAGTTATCCTATTTTTCAAGGTGTTTTTTTCTTCAGCATGTTTTTGGGTCTCCTTTAGCAAGGTGTTGACCTGCTTTTCATGCTGTTCTTGCATCTCTCTCATTTCTCTTCCCAATATTTCCTCCACCTCTCTTACTTGATTTTCAAAATCCTTTTTGAGCTCTTCCATGGCCTGAGCCCATTGAATATTTATTTTGGATGTTTGGGATACAGAAGCCTTGATTTCTATGTCTTTCCGTAATGGTAAGCATTATTCTTCCTCATCTGAAAGGAAGGGAGGAGATATCACTTCACCAAGGACGTAACCTTCTATGGTCTTTATTTTTTTTTCCTTTTTCTGGGCATTTTCCCAGCCAGTGACTTGACTTCTGAATATTCTCTTCACAACCACTTGGTCTCCACATCCTCCCAGCCTGCTCTTGGGGTCTGAGATTCAAATGCTGCTTCCCAGCCTCAGGGCTTTGGGCGGGGGCGGGGCTGCTATTCAGTGTGAGATCAAGTTCAGGTGCTCAGGTGGGGGCAGGGCCGCCACACCGGGCTCAGTTCCCTCAGGGGGGTTATGCAGAGACCTTCAACAATGGATCTGAGCTCCTGCCTACTTTGGGAGCCCCTGTCTGCTGCTGCCTCTGCTGCTGCCTCCCAAGGGGGCCTGAGTTAGGTGGACACCCCACTCCCCTCTCAGCCAGCCAAAAAGACCCTCTCACTAACCTTTAGTGCCTGTGGGTGGAGGGACCTGCGTAGCTGCTGGAGATTCTGTCCCTGAAGCCTGGTCAGATCTGCTCCTCTTGGTGCAGTGTGGCCAAGGCAGGGCTGGGCTCTGCTCTGGGTCCGGTGCATGACGGACCTCTTGGGTCAGTTTTTCAGGTCTCTCTGGAACAGAAATCTCTTCTGCTCTGTTGTTCTGTGGCTTCTACTGCTCCAGAATTTGTTGGGAGTTCTTCTTTACTGGTATTTTATGGGCTGTGGGTTCGGAGCTAGCATATGTGTATCTTTCTACTCTGCCATCTTGGCTCCTCCTCCTCCTCAATATTTATGTTAAAGTCCATAGCTATGAGGGCAAGACAAAGTGAGAAGAGAGATAGTGAGGCAGGCACTGAAAACACTGAGGAAGGAAAGAGTGTCCTGAAGACTGGACAGCTACCTGTCCAGCTACCTGAATCTTGATTGGTGACAAATAGAGATTTAATCTCCTCCAAGGAGGAGAGGATCCTGAGTGTTAGTGGCAGAGGGAGAGTATGAAAGTGGTAATGTGGAGTCATGAGTATTCAGACTCCTCCACAACAGCCAGTGATGGGAGTTGGGAAGGGTGGATAAAGAAAGTGTAGCAAATGCTGGAAAGGTTGGGCAAGGATGCTGTATTATCAGAAAGGAGCCAGGTCCAAGTCAGTGCACAGTGATAGAAGAAATGAGAAGGGAAAAAGTTAAAGATGAAAGTCAGTTTCCTACTTACAGAACTGGCATTCTAGAGAGCTCAATGGAAGAGGTGGGTGGATCTGGAATGTGATATTGAGTGGGAAGTTTGTGAGTAAGGGACCAGGTAGTGGGGATGGAGAATGGGGTTTGTGCAATACCCTTTGGGAGTTCAGAATCACCTGGCTGGGTAAACTAGGATGGGGTGTCAGTATGTAACCACTGAGGCAAAACTTCACACAGATTATCAGTGCTTGGAAAGAAGTCCATTGAGGGAGGACGCTGATTCCTTCAATGTCCAACCTTGTGGTAGGTGGTGGTGCTGACAGGCACAGAGGGTCCACCTCACAACAGGCTTCCTGAAGGAATCTGAACAGGAGGCAGGAACCGGGCATTTGAGGTGGGTCTGGTGTGGGAACAGCTTCCATAGCATTGGAGAAGGACCTGTAGCAAAGACAAAGGCCTACAGAGGCCTGGACCAGTGGTGGATGAGGAGCACCCTGGGAGGACTCAGGACAGAGGAAGCTGCAGACCAGTAGGTCCCACCAGCTTGATGCAGTGGTGAAGGCAGACAGCATAGGGAAGTCCCCCAGGTGAAGGCAGAGCCCACTAGTACTAGACCAGCAGCATCCAGGCAGAGGACAGGATTACATTCTCAACTGTATTGCTCGTAGATCTGTCTTTCAATGAAGACCAAGACTTCAAACCCTAGCTTCTTGGGCTGTCATATCATACATCTTACTAATCTCACTGTCCATTGAAACTCCTCATTTTGGACCAACTTCTTTCTCTCATCTTGGATTTGTGAGTTTGAACTTTTTTGCTACTCTTTGTTTTTATTTATTTTTAGTTTTCAACATTAATTTTCACAAAATTTTGAGTTCCAAATTTTCTCCCTATCTTTCCCTCCTCCCACCCCAAAACACCATGCATTTTGATTACCCATTCCCCCAATCTGCTCTCCCTTCTATCACACCCCTCCCTTCCCTTATTCCCATCTTCTCTCTTGTCTTGTAGGGCAAGATAAATTTCTATACCCCATTACCTGTATTTCTTATTTCCAAGCTGTACACAAAAACAATTCTTAACATTTAATCCTAAAACATTGAGTTCCAACTTCTGTTCCTTCCTCCCTCTCCACCCATCCCCACTGAGAAGGCAAACAATTCAATATAGGCTATATATGTGCAGTTTCTGTTCTTCTAGAATTTGTTGAGAGTCTTTCTTTACAGATATTTTATGGGCTCTGAGGGAAGAGCTAGAGTATGTGTGTCTTTCTACTCTGCCATCTTGGCTGTGCTCCTGCCAATTCTGTTCTTTAAGAAGTTCTTCTCTCCAGTGAATTTTTGTGCCTCTTTTCATTTGGCCTATTATGTTTTTAAGGTGTTATTTTCTTCAGTATATATTGTGCCTCCTTTACCAAACTTTTTTTTCATGATTTTCTTGCATCACTGACATTTCCCAGTTTTTCCTCTACCTCTCTTATTTGATATTTAAAGTCCTTTGTAAGCTCTTATAGGAATTCTTTTTTCCTTTTTGTCCTGAGAACAATTCACATTTTTCTTTGAGACTGTGTATGTTTTGACTTTTTTGTCTTTTCTGAGTTTGTGTTTTGATCTTACCTGTCACCATAGTAACTTTCTATGGTCAAGTTCTCTTGTTGTTGTTATTGTTTGCTCATTTTTCCAGCCTCTTTCTTGACTTTTAACTTTATTCTAAGTTGGACTCTGCTCCCAAAATTGATGGATCACTGTCCCAAATTTCAGGTTTTTCTTGCTGCTCTTTTCATAGTTCTTGGGATCTGTAACTTTTCAGTTCTTCCAAGGTTGTATGATCTAAGGTGAGGTGTGTTTACTACTCTCCTGGCCTGTTCTCTGGTCGGTGATAGACCACAAGCACTGTTTTCTACTCCTGTCCTGTTGTGACTGCAAGCTCTGGTATGCTAGTGTTCCTCCTTAATCTGGGACTGCAATCCAGTGTTAAGTCCTGGATCTGAATATAGACTGCACAGAAGGAAGTTGAAGAGAAGTAGTGGAATGGAAAGGTCCTTGGCAGAGGGGCACAATGGAAAAGTTCAAAAGAGTATAGCTGGGGGGAAATCAAGAGATGGAGTTCAAGAACTCCTTAAATGGAAGTTCTTGGAAGAGGTCCCTACTCTGTGAAGAGAATTGAGGGGAGGATTCAGGGAATCACACTATCTCCATTTTATGACTCAACTCTGGAGCTAGCTCAGTTCCCTTTCTATTCAGTTATGGCTTTAGTCTAATTTCTACCTTGTGAGAAAACTTTATTCAGTTGTGGAATTGGGAGAAAACGTTATTGTATTGTTTGATCCTAGCCATGTATGGCTGGGAAACTGGACAATTTCTACCTGCTGCTTAAAAGACTTTTAACTAAAGACCTAGCTTATGCCGACCAGAAACTCAGATACAAAGAGTTTTCTCACAATTGTACATATAAAGCAAACAACATGTTTTATCTGAAAACTGGCCCTGTACCGATCAGTCATTATTTCCATGTTCCTTTGATCACATACAGATATTTGGGGGAGTCAAACACCTCTTTTTCTGGACTCAGGGAATTGCACCTGTTCATTTTTTCCCTCCCAGATTGAAAAGTCCCCAATCTTTCATACAACTAGAAATCATGTTATCTAATATGTTGTTTCCTTTTAATTAATTGGCCTTATTAATTGTTTTATTTATATTATTGTTATATTAATATATGTATTATATTAATATATTATGTATTAATCATATAATTGTTATTAACTTCATAGAAGTCTGTCTTCCCAAGTATTCAGGGTCCAGTCCTAAGCTGAGAAAGGGCCCTGGTCCTGATGTCTTAGCAGTTGCCATGCAATGCTTAATAAATTGATATGCTCAGAAGATCAAACTTTTGTTTATTCAGTCATTTCATCTTTCACTCACCACATTTGCCCACCAATTGGAGGGGCCTCAGGGGCAGAGTGTAAGAATTGTGAATTCCAGGGCTGATGTTGTTTTACAGGATGAAGTTCATCACCCCAGATGCTGGTTTTTGACAATGATCCATCTGATCTCCAGAGTTCCCAAGGATCTGGACCCGACAGGGGCTTACCCTAGAAACCCAGAGAACAGAAATGCCTAAGTAAATTCACCTTCCATCACAATCTAATGGACTTGGGGCTGGGCATCCAAAGGCAACATCCGCTCAAGAAGAATTCCCTAGGACTCAATAAGAGAGAGATCTGGGAGGAAAGACCCAAGTGCATGTGTGGGTGGTGGCAGGTCTTACCATTATTTCCTCTAAAATACATAGGTCCCTAAGTGGTCCCTGACCAATAGCTGAATGCAGGTGGAAAGTGAAATTCTTGATAGGGTAGGAGAGGTGATCCTTAGCTTCACCCCCACTCCCCAAACTCTTGAGGGTGGCACAAAAAGACTGAGCCTGGTGGTCAGAGCTCCAGATGCATACCAAGAAGCTGCTTTCACTGGCAGGAGGGAGAACATTCCCAAGTCATCTGCTTAAGAGATTCAGGGGTGTGTCATTTTAGACAGCTTAATGCAATTTGGACAGCTTAGCCTGACTAGAAATGTGATCAGAATTGGAGATTTCTCCCTCTCCTTCCTGTACTGTCCCACAACATGCCCCTCACCCCCTTCAGTTTAGAGCTTGGAGGAAGGATGACAGGATACCTGGTAAGAAGCTAAAGTGAAGAAGCCAGTGTGGCCAGCAGACATTACCTTTGGCTACCTATTCTTACCTCAAGCTAAGTGATGAGCAGAATGCAGGGGGCTGTTTCCCCTATGGTACTACCTCAGGCTTCTCTCCCTCTACCAGCCATGTCCCAGCAGCCCAGAGACACCTCAAGTGTTGCCACCCACTTCAAGCACTAGATAAAACGCATATGAGACAAAAATAAAAATCACAGGAATAAAGTCCTCCCAAGCCTGGAATCATCATGTACTTGTATCATCACGGTCTATCTAGCAGGACACTGGCTTTGGAAGAACAAAACTTTCAAGTGCAGCATGAGAGGCCAAGAACAGCTAGATCTGGACAAACTGGCTACTTTCTGTCTGTTGTATGGGTTTGACGCAAGAAGATTGTCTCCAATCCATTCCCCCATCCATTCTCGTTTTTCTTTTTCTCTCTTTAAATTTTTTTTATAGAGTGTTGCTGTAAAGGGGAATTTCCTCATCTCAGATGAGGGAGCAAGAGAAGGCAGTGGCCCAGAAACCAAGGCAGATGTAAACCAGATAAGATTATAGCATGGCTAGGTCAGCACTCACATAGTGAGAGCACTAGGCTGAATCTAAATACAGAGTCTTGCATTTTGACTAAGAAATCAAGCTCACAAAAAGGCCTATAAAAATGACTCTAAACAAATTCTAAAGCAGCAGAAGCCACAAAACGACAGAGTGAAAGACATTTCCAGCCCCAGGCAGCCTGAAATACCGACAGGAAAGGTCTATTGCATGGAATGCAGAGTGGAGCATAGCCCACGGATCCCAACCCAGGCTTGGCCTCAATGCACCTGCAGGAATAGGACTGGAATAGGCTTGGGGGCAGAATCCCTGGCAGCAGCTGTGGTTCTCAGATTTCTCAACCCACAGATGCCAAAGACAGTTTAAAAGGTTGGTGAGAAAGCTTTTTTACCTGGGGGAGAAGGGGGGCAGGGCCCTCCCCTAGCCCCGCTCCCAGTCTGTGGAGGCAACAGCATCCACTTTTGGAGCCCTTCGCCTAAAGACCTTGGGGGAATTGAGCTGCTGATCTGGGTATGAACCATGAGTGACGACTCTAGGGTGAGGAAGAGCCCTGGCTGGCCTGGTGGAGCTGGTGGAGCTTCTGGAAATAGAATTCTACTTGCAGATCCTGGGCAGAAAAGCTTTGGTAGCTGCCAGACCAGAGCGCAGGGGAGGAGAGGAGTAAACTCATCTCTCTTGATTGTGCCATTTTAGAGGAACTGAGAACTTACAGGTCCCCAGAGAATATCCCCTCTTGACAAAAGATTGAAAAGTCAAGTAACTGGCTGGGAAAATGTCCAAAAAAGGGGAAAAATAAGACTATAGAAGCTTACTTTCTTGGTGAACATATATTTTATTCCATCCTTTTGCAAGATGAAGAACAATGCTTACCATTAGAGGAAGACAAAAACCTCAAGACTTTGGCATCCAAAACAAATATCCAATGATCCCAGGCCATGGAAGAGCTCAAAAAAGATTTTGAAAATCAAGTAAGTGAGGTAGAGGAAAAATTGGGAAGAGAAATAAGAGTAATGCAAGAAAATCACGAACAGTGAATCAACAACTTGTTAAAAGAGACCCAAAACCATGCTGAAGAAAATGACACCTTTAAAAATAGGCTAATTCAACGGGCAAAAGAGGTCTGAAAAGCCAATGAGGAGAAGAATGCTTTAAGAAGCAAAATTATAAAAATGGAAAAGGAGGTTCAAAAGCTCACTGAAGAAAATAGTTCTTTAAAAATTAGAATGGAGTTAATGGAAACTAATGACTTTATGAGAAACCAAGAACTTCAAAACAAAACCAAAAGAACGAAAAAATAGAAGATAATGTGACATATCTCATTGGAAAAACAACTGACCTGGAAAATAGATCCAGGAGAGACAATTTAAAAATTATGGGACTACTTGAAAGCCACGATCAAAAAAAGAGCCTAGACATCACTTTTCATGAAGTTATCAAGGAAAACTGCCCTGATATTCTAGAACCAGAGGGCAAAATAAATATTGAAAGAATCCACCTATCACCTCCTGAAAGAGATCCAAAAAGAGAAACTCCTAGGAATATTATAGTCAAATTCCCAGGTCAAGGAGAAATATTGCAAGCAGCCAAAAAGTAACAATTCGAGTATTGTGGAAATATAATCAGGATAACATAAGATCTAGCAGCTTCTACTTTAAGGGATTGGAGGGCTTGGAATAAGATATTCCAGAAGTCAAAGGAACTAGGATTAAAACCAAAAATCACCTACCTAGCAAAACTGAGTATAACATTTCAGGGGAAAAATGGTAATTCAATGAAATAGAGGACTTTCAAGCATTCTTGATGAAAAGGCCAGAACTGAATATTAAATTTGACTTTCAAAACACAAGAATCAAGAGAAGCATGAAAAGGTAAACAGGAAAGAGAAATCTAAGGGACTTGCTGAAGTTGAACTGTTTACATTCCTACATGAAAAGATAATATTTGCAATTGTTGAAACTTCTCTTAGTATTTTGGTAGTTGGAGGGATTGGGCAGCTAGGTGGTGCAGTGGATAGAGCACCAGTGCAGGAGTCAGGAGGACCTGGGTTCAAATCTCACTTCAGCCACTTGACACTCACTAGCTGTGTGACCTTGGGCAAGTCACTTAACCCTAGTTGCCTCATCCTGGGTCATCTCCAGTCATCCTGATGAATATCTGGTCACTGGATTCAGATGGCTCTGGAGGAGAAGTGAGGCTGGTGACCTGTACAGCCCTCCCTCCCTCAAAACAAAGTCAAGTAGAAGTCATATCATTATTTCTCTGATGGCATGGTCTTCTTCTGCAACGAAGTATGAACACACACACAGCTGGAGGGATTACACACACACACACACACACACACACACATACATATATATATATATATATATATATATATATATATATATATATATATATATATTGACAGAGAACGCAGGGTGAGTTGAACATGAAGGGGATCATATCTAAAAAACAATGAGTGAGAGAGGAATGTATTGGGAGGAGAAAGGCAGTAACGGAATGGGGCAAATTATCTCTCACAAAAGAGGCAAGAGAAAGCTTTTTCAATGGAGGGGAAAAGTGGCGAGGTGAGAGGGAAATAGTGAAGCTTACTCTCATCGCATTTGGCTTAAGGAGGGAATAGCATACATACTCAATTTGTTGTGAAATCCATCTTACACTACAAGAAAGTAGGGGAAAAGGGGATAAGTAAGATGGAGGGATGATGGAAGGGAGGGCAAATGACAGGAGGGAGCAATTAGAAATAAACACTCTTGGGGAGGGACAAGGTCAAAAGAGAGAATAGAATAAATGGGGGACAGTATAGGATGGAGGGAAACATAGTTAGTCTTACACAACATAATTATTATGGTAGTCATTTGTAAAACGACACATACATAGCTTATATTGAATTGCTTGCCTTGTCAGTGGGAATGGGTGGGGAGGAAGGAAGGGTGAGAAGCTGTAACTCAGAGTTTTAGGAATGAATGTTGAGAATTGTTTTTGGCATACATCAGGGAAATAGGACATACAGGTAAAGGAGTATAGAAATTTATCTTGCCCTACAAGACAAGAGAGAAGATGGGAATAAGGGAAGGGATGGGTGTGATAGAAGGGAGAGCAGATTGGGGGAATGGGTAAGGTTGAAAACTTAAATAAATAAATAAATAAATTTTAAAAAAAGAACAGAATTAGCTCATTGGAAAAAGAGGTACAAAATCTCACTGAAGAAAACAATGCTTTCAAAATTAGAATTGATCAAGTGGAACCTAATGACTCTAGGAGACATTAATAAACAGTCAAACAAAATCAAAAGAATGAAAAGAAGAGAAGAAAATTTTGAACATCTCATTGGAAATACAGATGACCTGCAAAATATATTGAGGAGAGATCGTTTAAGAATTATTGGGGGGGGGGGAACCAAGATGGCAGAGTAGAAAAACACACATACTCTAGCTCTTACCCCAGAGCCCAAAAAATACCTGTAAAGAAGACCTCTCAATAAATTCTAGAGCAGCAGAAGCCACAGAACAATGGAGTGGAGGAGATTTCTATCCCAGAGTGACCTGAAAGACCAATGGGAAAGGTATGTCCCCCCAGACCCAGAGCAAAGCCTAGCCCAGCCTTGGTCACACGGCACTGAGAGGGGCAGATCCAAGCAGGCTTCAGGGACAGAACCTCCAGTGGCAGCATAGATTCCTCAGCTCACAGGTGCCAAAGGTCAGTGAGAGGGCCTTTTAGGCTGCCTGAGAAGGGAGCAGGGTGTCCCCATAACTCGGGCCCCCTCAGGTGGCAGCAGTGGAGGCAGCAGTAGACGGGAGCTCCCAAAGCAGGCAGCAGCCCACATCTGTTGTTGAAGGTCTCATTGTAAAGCCCCTGAGGGAACTGAGCCCTGTGTGGTGGCCCTGCCCCTACTTGAGCAGCTGATCTTAATCTCACGCTGAATAGCAGCCCTGCCCCCTCCTAAAGCCTCTGAGAGTTTGGAGCAGCTCATCTGCATCTCAGCCCCAAGTGCTGGCTTGTGGAACTGGAGGCAAGGTGGTTGTGGAGAGTAAACTCAGAAGTCAAGTAACTGGCTGTGAAAATGCCCCAAAAAGGGGAAAAAAATAAGATCATAGATAGTAACTTTCCTAGGGAACAGGTGTCTCCCCCTATCCTTTCAGATGAGGAAGGACAAGTAGTACTGTCAGAAGAAGTCAAGGCCTCTGCCTCCAGGACCTTCAAAGGGAACTTAAATTGGGTTCAGGCAATAGAAGAGCTTAGAAAACAAGTTAGCAGCTTACTAAAGGAGAACCAAAAAATGCTGAGGAAAACAATAGCTTTAAAAAGAAGCTAACTCAATTGGGAAAAGAGGTCCAAGATGCCAATAAGGAGAAGGAGGCTTTAAAAAGCAGAATTAGTCAAATGGAAAAGGAGATTCAAAAGCTCACTGAACAAAATAATTCATTGAAAGAGAGAATTGAGTTCAGGGAAATGAATGACTATGAGATAAACCAAGCAGTTAAAAAACAAAACCAAAAGTTTGAAAAAGGAGAAGATAATGTGAAACATCTCATTGGAAAAACAACTGACCTGGAAAATAGATCCAGGAGAAACATATTAAAAATTATGGGACTATCTGAAAATCATGATCAAAAAAAGAGCCTATACATTATTTTCCATGAAATTATCAAGGAAAACTGACCTGATATTCTAGAACCAGAGGGAAAAATAAATATTGAAAGAATCCACCTATCACCTCCTGAAAGATACTCGAAGAGAGAAACTCCTAGGAATATTGTGGCTAAATTTCAGAATTCCCAGATGAAGGAGAAAATACTGCAAGCAGCTAGTAAGAAACAATTTGAGTATTGTGGAAATACTATCAGGATAACACAGGATCTGGCAGTTTCAACATTAAGGGATTGAAGGGCTTGGAATGGGATATTTCAGAGGTCAAAGGAATTGGGATTGAAACCAAGAATCACCTACCCAGCAAATCTGAGTATAGTACTTCAAGGGAATAAATGGTCATTCAATGATATAGAGGACTTTCAATCATTCATATTGAGGAAAAGACCAGATCTGTATAGAAAATTTAACTTCCCAAGACAAGAATCAAGAGAAGCATGAAAAGGCAAACAGGAAATAAAAATCATAAAAGACTGCCTAAAGCTGAACTGTTTACATTAGTACATGGAAAGAAAATATTTATAACTCTTGAATCTTTTCACAGTAATCCTACCCAAATGTAGATGGAGAGATTGTACACACACACACACACACACACACACACACACACACACACACACATATAGATAGAGAGTAGAGGGTGTGTTGAATCAGAAGAGATGATATTCACACGCAAAAAAATAAAATAAAAATAAAATAAAATAAAAATTAAGAGGTAGGGGAGGAAAGTACTGAGAAGAGAAAGGGAGAAATGGAATGGGGCAGGCTATAACTCATAAAAGAGATTTAAAAAATCTTGTTCAATGGAGGAGAAAAGGGAGAAGGGGAGAAGGGAAAAATGAAGCTACTCTCTCCACTTGTGGCTGAAGGAGGGAATAACATGCTCACTAAATTTGAAATGAAAATTTATATCACATCACAGGAAAGTAGGAGAGGAGGCAACAAGTGGGGTGAGGGGAATGATAGAAGGGAGGACAAATTGGAGAAGGGAGTCACTAGAAATAAACACTTTTGAGAAGGGACAAGGTCAATTGTAGGGGGAAAAACAAGGGGCGACAGAGTAGGACAAAGGGTAATATAATTAGTATTACACAACATGATTATTATGGAAGTCCTTTGCAAAATGACACATATTTAGTCTGTATTGAATTGCTTGCCTTCTCAGTGGGGTTGAGGAGGGAGGGTGGGTGGGAGAGAAGTTGGAATTCAAAGTATTAGCAACGAATGTTGAGAATTTATATTGCATGTAATCAGGAAATAAGAAATACAGAAATTTATATTGCCCTACAAGAAAAGAGAGAAGATGAGGATAAGAGAAGGGTGGGGTGTGATGGAGGGGAGGGTTCACTGAAGGAAGGACTAATCAGAATGCAAGGTATTAGGAAGTGGAGGGAGGGGAGTGATGGGGAGAAAAATTGGACATATTACAAAGTGAGGTAAAAGCAATTAGTATTAAAACAATTGACTGAATTAATTACTGAGAATAAATCAATGACATCTTTAATTTGGGGAAAAGAATTTTAGTCTAAATTTCCTAGAGGAAGGTAACCTCTGGTAAAATTTGGCATTGATCGAAAAGTTAAGGTTTTAATGGTAAATTTGATTTTATGACTGCTATTTAATCAGGAATTAGAACATATATAGAAAGGCATGTAAGCCTTTAAGACTTGCCTCAAAAGATGTTGCTTAGCCCAAATGAAATTATAATCATATTTGAAACCTAGTTATTGGAACTTGTCATTTTTAGATGCTGTGGGACTATTAAGTGACTTTTTCTGAGTCTAACTCCAGGTATGGGTAGCATGAAAGGCGATCTGAGTCTCCAATCCATGATGCCAGTAAGCCTGTGAGATGCTGTATGAACTGCAAAAGGTGATCCCAAGAGAAGGGTGGAAGAGCGACTCTTCAGCCTCGGCTGAGGTAGGATTCTCTTGACTCACTTTCCCCACTGACACCTGGCAGACTTTAAGCCTGACTGAATGCAAGTGGACAATCTAATCCTGCCTGGAATTGACATGAAGTTGGGGAGATATTATATCCCTGCAATGTCTGTACCCTTGGTGGCAATTTCCTATAGTCAAAAGGTTTGTAAGCTTAATACCAGATCTAGTAAATTATAGATTATTGGTAGGGGAACATCTGAGGTTAAGTCTAAAATTAAGCTATTAGGCATAGGACTTTAGACCAACAACATTAAATTAAGGTCCTTTAATTCTTAGTAATACTGTGGAGACAATTAAGTCAAGAGCTTGTGAAGTTAGCAACATAAATATTATTTGTGTCTCAGTTGATTAATGTTTAAAAAAATCTCTTGTGGTCCATATTGTAAATGCTTTAAAAATAAGTATCACGTGACCAACAATTTGAATTGTTTTATCTGTTATAAACTGTGTTAAAAATGAAAAATAAAATTAAAAAAAAAAAGAATTATTGGACTAATTGAAAGCCATGATAAAAAAAATAGCCTAGACGTCATCTTTCAGGAAATTATTAAGGAAAACTGCCTTGATAACCTAGAACCAGAGGATAAAAAAGAAATAGAAAGGATTCACTGATCACCTCCTGAAAGAGATCCCCAAATGAAAACTCCCAGGAATATGACAGCCAAATTTTAGAGCTCCTAGATCAAGGAGAAAATATTTCAGGAAAGCAGAAAGAAATAATGCAAATATCATGGAGCCACCGTCAGGATTACACAAGATTTTGCAGCTTCTACATTAAAGGATCAGAGGGCTTGGGATATTATATTCTGGAGGGTACAAAGAAGCTAGAATTACAACCAAGAATCACCTACCCAGCAAAACTGTGTATAATCCTTCAGGGGAAAATGGATATTCAGTGGAACAGAGGACTGCCAGTATTCCTCAGGAAAAGGCCTGAGATGAATTTTAAAAATTGCTTTCAAATACATGTTTCAAGAAATACATGAAAAGGTCAACAGGATAGAGAAATCATAATGGATTCAATAATGGTAAACTGTTTACACTCCTACACAAGAAAATGATACTTGTAACTCCTAAGACATTTGTCATTATTAGTGCAATTAGAAAGAGCATACATAGACAGAGGACATGGCTATGATCTAAAAAAAACAACATAATGAGAAATAGCAATGTATTGGGAGAAGGAGAAAGAAAAAGGCAGAATGGAGGAAAATAATCTCACATGAAAGAGCTGCGAAAATGTTTTTATAGTGGAGGAGAAGATGGTGAGCACCTGAAACTTACTTTCATTGGAACTGGATCGAAGAGGAAAGAACATACACCCTCAGTTGGATATAGAAATTTATATTCCCCTACAGGAAAGCAGGAAAGGAATGAGAAAGAGAAGGTGAATTTTGGTAAAAAGGGAGAGACAGTAGTCAGAAGCAAAACCTTTTGAGGACAGGGTGAAAGGAGAGAGAGAGTTGGATAATCAGGGAGGAAATAGGATGGAAGGAAATGCACAAATAGATATTATGACTGTGAAAAAATATATAGAGCAAATTTATTTGATAAAGGCTGCATTTCTCAAATATATAGATAATTAAATCAAATGTATAAAAAATACAAGTCATTCCCCAACTGATCAATGGTCAAAGGATAGGAACATACAGTTTTCAAAGTAATGAAAGCTATCCAAAACCTTATGAAAATACTCTCTAAATCTGATGTACTACACTACACCTATCAGATTGGTTTATATGACTGAAAAGGAAAATGACAAATGTTGGAAGGTATGTGGGAAAACTGAGACACTAATGCAATGTTGGTGGAGTTGTGAACTGACTCTACCATTCTGGAGAGCAATTTGGAATTATGTACAAACACCTAAAAATCCATGCATAGCTTTTGATCTAGAAATATTGCTACTAGGTCTGTATCTCAGACAGATAAAAAACCCAAAAGGAAAAGGGTCTACATGTACACAAATATTTATAGCAGTTATCTTAGTTGTAGCAAAGAATTCAAAACTGAGTCCATGAATTGCAGAATGGCTGAGCAAGTTGTAGTATATGATTGTGATGGAACACATTGCACTATAAAAAATGACAAGATATTTTCAGAAAAACCTGGGACTTACATGAACTGATGCAAAATGAAATGAGCACAATCAAGAGAGTATTTACACAGTAACAGCAATATTATATGATGCTCAACTGTGAATGACTCAGTTATTCTCAGCAACACAATGATCCAACATGATTCCAAAGGACTTATGATGAAAAATGCTATCCATCTTCAGAGAAAGAACTTATGGAGTCTGAATGCAGATCAAAGCATTTTTTGAAACTTGATTTTTTTGGTCTGTGTTTTCTTTCACAACATGAGTAATATGGAAATGTTTTTTGCATGACTACATGTGTATAACTTATATCAAATTGCTTGCCTTTCAATGAGGGAGGAAGGGAGAAAAGGAGGGAGAGAATTTGGAACTCAAAATTTAAAAAAAAAATGTTAAAATTGTATTTACATGTAATTGGGTGAAAACAAAATATTAGCTATATTAAAAATAGTAGTAACAATGAAAAGGAATTTCCCTTTCACTTTCTGTCTGGAGAAGCTTTAAGTTATTTCTCTCCACTCTCTATTGGTCACATCCTCCCCACAACACTCCCTTTTGATTTTTATTGTTTTCTATTTACATTTTGTTGTTTGTATTTATTCTTGTATAAGTGGTATTTTCCACTGGGAGTGGGGACCTCTTACATGATTTCCTGAAAATGCACTCATTCTGGATAGCCAAGGGAAAGAGAAGTTTTAGCCCTCCCCACTAAATAGAATCAGATCCTACAGTGCTGCTTACCTGCTTGCTTGCCTTTCTCTTCCTTTCTGGGCCCTTTTCCTCACATCCCTTTCTCCACTGCTCCTTGCTTTGAGACTGGGTGGGCTCCAATTCTACATTCAAGCCTGGATGTCTTTCTCAGGTGGTGCTGCCATAATGAATTAAAGCAATGGTATTGGCATCTTCAGCTTCCCTTTTGTCAAGACCAAAGGGATCCAAGAGAGAAAACTCTCCCCAGTGAGACACTCCTTAACGAAATCACTTAGGAACATCCTCCTGAGAAGAGAACTTGGCAAAATTGCTAACAGGATGCCACACTGGTCTACTTAAGCAGAATTGGCACTAGAAACCAGTTGGTTGAAGATTTTAGAAAGAAATGTCTTATCTTTTGTCTGATGGAGGGAAGAGATTAGGGAGTAAGTGACCCTAAAGGACTTGCAGAGAACTTTTATACACACTAAAGTCAGGTAAACAATAGTGCCCAAAGCAGGGATCACCCCGACCAAACATTTGACAGATGCACCTTTAACTTAAGAAGTTGGACCACCACCCTGCATTGCCATGGGGGACATCTGGCACTATTAAGACAGGCTGATGAAAAAAAGGCATGCCTGCCTTTCTCCACTTTATATTCTTGAAATTGATTTCCATTTGAAGCCTGAGCTTAAAGGCCAAAGTTAGGTGAGGGTGAGTGCATGGAAGTGGGGTATAGGGCAGGATCAGAGCAGACAGTAACAAAACTTGGAAGGACTTTTCTCTTTGAGTATAAGAATTAAGAAAAAGATTTATGGTCCCTTGTTTAGGGTAGGGATGTAGCTACTCTGCTGAGGGAAGGTTAAACAGTTTTGTTTTGAAGGTGGGTTGGACTTTCAAAAGCCCTCTCCTTTCTGGGTCCTTTTTCAGAGGTGCATTCCATCCTCAAAAGCTGTCTCCTCTCATCTATTTAAAGAATTTCACATGCACCTTTTCTGACAGGTGCATCTCAATGCCTGGAATAGGGAAGAGAAAATTAAGTTCTCACTTAAATTTGAGTCCAAGGTCTTCTCTTAGTAAAAGAATTCAGAAAAAACCCTTTAGGCCCATCCTGACCAAATGAGTGATGCTTTAGAACCAGAGAGGCCTGTCTCCGTACAGTAGGGCAGGGTGAATGGGAAGGAGCCCTTAACTTCTGTTCCAAGTCAGATTGTGGGATGGGTCTGATACCAAGAAATAAGTTAAAAGACAGGTCCCCACCCCAGCATTTTCCTGCTATCCCTGGCATGACCAGAAGTTTGGTCCAGGATGTCTCCCTTTTCAGTTCCCCAAGTTTTTCCTGGGCCCCCAGGAGGACCTTGTTGGGGCCTGAGCATGGTACTCCCCCTTGTCCAGGATCTCCGGATCTCCAGATCTCTGGGCCCCAAGGAAGCAGCTCTCAAAAGGGTCCACCTGGGCCATCAAGAACAGGCCAGGAAGGTGGCTTAGTCTAGAGGGTCTGTCCCAGTGTAAGGAGAATCAAGTTCTCAGAACCCTTGACATGCAGCCCATGCCAAGTTCTCAGGCCTTTCCTTCTTTTGGGAAGTGGGTGGCACTTTCAGTGGCACAAAGGAAAAGGTCCTGCTGCTTGCCTGTGGATCCCTCCCTAATTAGCCTGCTGTAACTCCTCATTGCCTCCCCCTACCCTTCTGCTTTTATGGCAGACCCCCACTTCCCCCACCCAAGGGCCAGGTCCAGGGAGTTCAAGCAAAAGAGACCCCCTGGAGTTTGCAGCCAGTTTTGAGGGTCTGGGGGCACACTAAGCCCCACTGAGAGCAAAAGAGCAGAGCATAGGTGTCATGTGATACCCCCATGAGGGATCTATGGGGAGCCTGGGCCTTAGTTAAGGAGGCATATTCCAGAGGTGGGGGTCTCCTGGGAGAGGCAAGCCAATGAGAAGAGGACAGCACAGCCAGGGCAGACTCTCACACCTACATCCCCTTTCCCTCCCTCCTCTCCCCCACGCCACCACCCTGGCACAGGGAAGCCAAAGATAGGGTTTCGATCATTCTCTCCCTCCTTCCAGTGATGGGGAGCTCAGCACCTCCTTTTGAGGTGGCCCAGAGTACAGGAGCTCAGGTGCAGAGGTAGAAACTGGGGTTACCCAGGAAGGGAAAAAAACCTGCCCAGGGGCTCAGTGGGGAAGGGAGGTGGGGTGGGGTCCAGTCCTTCCCGGTTCAAAGCTTCTGCCATCACAAGGCACTTCCTTTGGCCAAGGGACCTCACAAGGTTATTCAGGGAGGCAGAATCAGAAAGGCCCCCAGAGTTCATGCTCAACCCCTTCCTTGGACAGAGTAGGAAACTGAGGCTGAGAAAGGTGGGGTGAGGCCTCCTTCCCCAGCACCCCAGAGCTCCCAAGGCTCAGGAGTCAGATTTTCTCCGCCCAGCTTTCTGCCCCCTGCAGCAACTGTGTTCCCTCTGCCCAGAGAGCCCTCTGATGCCATGGTCAGAGGCACCAGTGGCCCCCTAGGGCCATTCTCACAGCCTCCTCAAAAGAGGCAACTCCGTGGGGAGAACCAGAACTGGGGTGGGGGCCGCTATGACCAGATCTTGGCTCCCAAACTCCCTGCCCACGGGGCTTGGGGAAGGACTTCTGGGGGAGAAATCAAGTGATAGGTATTGGGTCCGTAATGAGCCCAATGGTTCAGTGCCATGGGTGTACCTGACTGACTACCAGCCTGGGGGGAAAGAAAGGGCTAGGAAGAGGACAACCAGCTAAGATGGAGGAAACATCTTCCAGCTTCTCAGCAGGGAGTCCTCTCCAGTCCTCCTGCTGCCCCCAAGGACAAGGACTCCCAGTGTGTTCTCCCAAGGCACCACTGGCAGCCTTTGAGGTGGGAGGGGAACCCATCTCAGATGAAAAGGGAGGCCAGGAGGTGGATTATGAGATCCAAAGGGCCCCCCTACTCCCTGCCTACCCTCCCCCCCCCACAGTGAGAAGACCAATGGGCAGAGAAGGGATTTAGGGATTCAAATCACCATCCCCTGAGGAAGTGGAGGATCAGGGAACACCAGGGGTGTGAATCACTGGGGGCCCCAGCCTGGATCACCAAGCTTACACAGGTCCTTTGATGGGAACTTCCTGGCTCTGTCCCCTGCCTGAGGACTGAGGCCCTGGCAGGTCACCCAGTGATAGGCTTAGACCAGCCTCTGGTCACTCAGTAATAGGTTTAGACCAGCCTCCTCCTGCCTCAGCCATCCCAACCTCCCAGAAGCCCGAGGTGACCTGAGTTCCCCAGCATGTCTTTGGTAAGGCTGGCATAGCACAAGGAGATGGCCAGCAGGAACCATACCAGAAGCTGCCCTGATTGCCTGGACCTGGCTTTCCTTATTCTCTCTTGGCTTTTCTTATCCCCAAATAAAAGGGAATGAGCAAAACCATGGAGCGGGCTCCCCCTCCCTCCTTCAGGGACACAGGGCTAGAGTGTCAGGACCAGCCACCTGGAGAACTGGGAAAGGGCCCAGACAGCTACAAAGCTTCTCAGCCAGGAAGAGGGCTGGGTACTCAAGAATGAGAGGAAGCACCTGAGCAGCACTCCCTGTCCAGTCACCCAAAGGCACCTGAGTGGGGGTCAGTAGAGGCTGAGATGACCACGGGCCAGGGCACTGAGAGAGAAGGGAGGAGATGCCTATGATAAGGTTTAGGGGTGCTGGGGACCCCAAATACCAACAGTTCAGGTCCTGCTCAAATGAATTTGACTCAAGAAAAGAAAAACAGTTTATTAAAGATTCGTCAAATCGGGTTGGCTCTTAAGGAGCATAAGCATTTGAAATGCTTGTATTCACAAGCGGGCCAGATAGAATCCCAGATAGACAGAGTCTGAGCTGGATTGAATCTGAGCATCTTCATGGAGGCAAGATGGATCTTAAATACAGAAAAGACTGTAGGAGGGATCTGGGGGTGGTCTGGTAGTCTAGGGTGATGAGAGGAGGTGTTTAGGGAGGGTCTTGAGGAGATGTCCAAGGAGGGGGTGACTGGTCAAGGGTTGGAAACTGTTGGAGGCAATCAGGAGATATCAGACAATGGAGGGCCTGGGCCAGAAGCAGGTGTTGCCAGGTAGTCTGGAGTCCCAGGGATGGTCTCCATAGATCAAACGCAGGGAAGATCCTGATGGGAGTGGCTGGCAATAGGATCAAAGGAAGAAATATCAAAAGAATGCTAAATAGAAGATAGGGAGTATCTGGACTAGGAGAAATGAAAGGGCAATCCAAGGAGTCCCACCTCGCCAAAGGCCAGACTTTCCCAGGGCCCTTCAGACTAATGGGACTAAAGCCCTCCCGATACAAGGAGAAAAAGTCTTGGTTTGGGCCTGTACTCCATCACCTAAACTGGGTCCTCTCTGGGGAACCTTTCTGGGGATTGCCATCTTCTTTTACCCCCAGGAGAAATTATTAAAAGTCTATTTTTAAGAGTTAAGAGTTTGTTAAGAGTTGACATAACTAATTCCATTTTGTTCTGTATTTGCCATTTTGCTATGCTTAGCATCAACTGCAGCATCAATTTAGCACAGTTGGTTTCCTTCAGTGTCTTCTTTCCTCCCCTTATTTCAACAAAAGACTTAATTGTTACAAAGGACTCGAACAGCCCAAGGACATCTGCTTCTCTTCTTTGTCTTGTCCTCCAAGTGATACCCACTTCCCTTTGATCTAGTGTGAAGAATTGTGTTCACAAGGATACATTCTTCTCTATTGGAACTAGTGATCTATATCCAGCTGCTCTGTAACAAACAGTCGTCTTTTTCCTCTGCCCCACATAATGAATGATACATGTGTATGTCTCTCTGTCACACATATATCTTTCTAGCTAAATTGCAAAGAGATACACATTTCCATGAGCTCTGGTGGAGTGTGTCTCATTGTGAGTGAATAAAAAAAAAGTCTCTGTCTCTGTCCTAGTGACAGTGGCTTATCAATTAACCCAAGCAGAGTTCATGCAACAATATTGTGTGGCTTCCCTTTGCTCTGTCCTGCTGGAGACACAGCCTGACTCTGTGTGCTAGGAGAACAGAGGGCCAAAGTCAGGAGCCTACCAGGTTGTGCTTGACTGTAGAAAGTGAGAAGGAAGTAGGAATCTGGCCTGGGCTGAGTGGAGCAGGAAGTGTTTGGAGTCAGGACTGGGCTCCATGTTCCTCCTCCTCTGTGCAGTGGGTCAGATGGTTGGCTCAGAGCAGGGGTTCCCTACCTTTTCAGGCCCCATACCCCTTGACTTTTCAGTAAACCTTCCCATGCCACTTATTCAGTGAGAAATGCAAGAAATTCTACTGCATATTCTCATTATAACCAAAACAAAGATCATTTTCCTTCTCCAAGGATACACTAACACTTTTGTAACCTCATGGATGGGATGATCTCATTATTTGCAAAGAACCACCTTGACAAGTTCCTCCTTCTCTCCAAGGGCCTCCTCCACTTTAAATCTATGAACTTCCAATTCTCCTTCCTTACTCTCCCCTAAGGGCTTTCTGGAGGTCACTGCCTCACTCATTAAGTCAGGATTCAGCTGCCAGGCTACCTGGGACTAGCCCTGCTACCCTTACCTGTAACACTCTGCCTGTAGCCTGGCCTGACTGACCTCTGAGTCTTGGTCCTGCAAGGGACTATGGTTAGATCTGATCTAAAGGAAAGGAGGCTCTTCCCTTAACACTCCCCCCTCCCCAGGGCAGTTCCTGGCCAAGGTTTTCCATGTAGATAGATCTTTTGTGTCTGGACATTATTTAAGCCTATTTATCACTTCCCCTACTCCCTGAAGGGACAGACAGCTGCCATGTAATGGACAGAACATGGGACTGGAGTCACAGGGCCTGGTTTGGGATCCTGGTCCTGATTTTCTAAGGTTCTAGTAACCTGTGTCACCATGACAATTCACTGGACCTCTCTGGGCTTCCAGACACACCTCTGATATCCCACAGCCTTGAGGTGGATTTCTGGGAACAGGCTGCCCTAATACCCAGAGATGCCACTTGTAGCCCTCTCTGGTGCAGAGAGGGGAGGGAGGACTGAAAGGCTCTGAGGACTCTCTGTAGTTGGGAGCAGGTAGGGAGATCATGCTGAAATCCCTGCTCTCCCTCCATGAGGCAATTGCCCCAGTGTGGAAGAGGCTGCTTTAGGAGGAAAGGGCTGAGTTCTCCAGCACTGGCAGGATGCCCACAAGTCCTGAATGCTGTCCAGGGGATTCGTGCTCAGGCCTGGGCGGGAATGAGGCCTCTGCAGTCCCCGCCAACTCTGAGGGTCTGTGATTGGAGGATTCAATGAATCTAGGACTGCAGCCAGGCAGCAGCTGAAGCTCCTCATTGCCTTCCCAGCCCCTCCCTCTCCCCAAAGGGCCCACCAGCCTGGGCTGCCATTCACAGGGATTAACTTGCCTAGCCCCTCCTCCTCTGCAGATCTCAAGCCTTTCCCCAAGGCTGCTCCTGCTGCTTCTCTCAATCAGCCCGGGCAATTTTCTCTTCCCAGAGACTCTTTCTTGGACTTTATGCTCCCTGCCCAGCCCTGGTTCACACAGGACCAGCTGTGTGGGCAGGCTCCTTCACACAATCCTCCCTTAGTACAAATTTTAGCTATCTAAACCAGCATGGAAATACTGATTGCTCGTGCCCCAGACAGACTGGGGGACCCTGCAAGCAAGCTAGATTTTAATTGGGATATTTTTGGCCACATTGATGACTCGAGGGAACCTAGAATCTTTCTTCCCTTCCCAACAAAAAGCAATGTAGTCCTCATCCACCTTTGGGTGGTGAGCCAGAGGGGGAGGTGGGAGGTTGAACTTACACTATAAGAAGATGAAAGGTCCATAAATTTTACTGCTGGAAGGGACCTTAGAGACCAGTGAGTCCAATCCCCAACTCACTTTGCAGATAAGGAATCTGAGGCACAGAGAGGTTAAGTGACTTCCCTAGGATCACACAGCTAACACCTGTGTCTGGCAGAATTTGAAGTCAGGTGTTCTTGAATTTAAATTCAGCTCTGAATCCACCGTATCAGGCTCCTTTAGAACATTTCTCCCCCTGGAAGAAGTACACACAATTATGCGTTCTCAAAGAACGGGAGTAGGGGAGTTTCTCAGAGCCTGGAGAATAGAGGTGACTTTGGAGAAAGAAATGTTCAAATTGTGCCTTTTAGGACAGTGAGACTCTGAGCAGTTTGTGGGCATCCCAAGGGGATAGAATGAAGAGAGAAGTATCTGGGAAAAGAGGTGTGCTTAAAGGAAGGTTGAAGCAGAGCAAAGGTAAACTTTAGTGAGTTAACATTTTTTCTAATCATAGAACAGAGAATGTCAAACAGAGGGGCTGTTAAAGAAAGTGTTAGAACATAGAATGTTAGAATTTAGAGGGACTTTGGATGTCAGAGCTAGGAAGAGCCTTAAAATATACAATATTTGAGAAAGAAGAGGCCATAGAACAGAGAATTTCCCAACCTAAGAAGTAGTGAGAACACAGAATGTGGAATGTTAGACTTGGGAGGGAGCTTAGAACGTGGAATATGAGGGATAGAAGAGACCTTATAAAAGAGTAAGCCAGAGACAAAACATCCCTAGAACACAGAATATGTAACGTTAGAACTAAAAGAGAACAGAAAATACAAAAACATAAAATAGCAGAGCTGGAAGGGACAATAAAACTTTAAGTTAAAGGTAGTCACGCACAAACTGCTCATTTGACAGATGAGGAAACTGAGACACAAAGACAGGGAGTTAGTTGTTGCTTCAGTTCCAGTCACAAATTATTGGTGAACTGGAGATGATGTGGCAGGTCCTAATGGCTACTCTGGGGCTCTTTTTTCCCAAATCGTTTGGGTCAGACATAACAACAAGTGAAGTTCCTAGGACCAGTGACCATGTCATCTCCTTCCCTGGAGCCCTTTTGAGGGAGACTAGTTCTACTGTCTCTCGCCATTATTTTTGTTTCTTTCTTCCACTTTCTCCACATGTTTCTCATCCTCTTTTCAGCCAGTCAATGATCCTAATGGAGCCCTAGCCCCCAAATAGCAATCTCAGTAGGACCCCAGCATCGGACTGGCAGTCTTTTTGGGAGTAGCCAGATCACATGAACGGTGGTCCTCGAGGAATTTGCAGCAGCCTTTTATGGAGAGAACAAGGAATTTGAGACTGGAAGAACAAACCCAATCAGTACATCTTCCCCTCTCTCATCCCAACCACTGCAGAATTCCTATGGCACGGGTAGTGTTGGCCATGGGTAGTCAGACTCACCAGGGAACCTACAATTATGTGTCAGGTTTACAATGAGACTTTTACTTAAATACTGGGCCCAAATGACAACCACCAATCAAATTCCAGGTAAACTTCAAATGAACAGATGCTGCTGAAACTTCCCACCAAGGAACTATCTGCAGGAAAAATCTAGGCTTTATGGGGAAAAACCAAAGGAAGGTCAAAATGGGTACATGATTTAGACACAAAGGGTAATACCTTAAATCAGGAGAGCAAGGAATAGCTTACCTGTCAGATCCATAGAGAAAGGAAGAATTTATGACCAAACTAGAGATAGAGAACATTACAAGATATAAAATGCATTATTTTGATTATATTAAATACGTTTTGCAGAACAAAGCCAATGCCACTAAGAGCAGAAGAAAAGCAAAAAGATGGGAAACAATTTTACAGCCAGTGACTCTGATAAATGCCTCATTTCTCAAAGATACAGAGAAACGAGTCAATTTTATAAGAATACAAGTAATTCCCCAATGGATAAATGATCAAATCATATGAATAGGTAGTTTTTAGGTGAAGAAGCTAAAGGACTCTATAGTCATGTGAAAAAAAAATGCTCCAAATCACTATTGATTAAAAGAATGCGACTTAAAACAACGCTGAGTTGACACCAGACATCTATCAGATTGACTATTACGACAGAAAATATTAATGATAAATACTAAAGAGGATGTGGGAAAATAGGGACACTTAATGCACTGTTGGTGGACAAGTGCATTCTGGAGAGCAATTTGGAACTATGCTCAAAGAGCAATCAAATTGTTTCCACTCTTTGATCCAGCAATACCACTACTAGCTCTGTATCCCAGAGACTTTTTAAAAAATGGAAAAGGACCCACATGTACAAAAATATTCATGGCAGTTCTTTTTGTGGTGGCAAAAAATTGGAAACTGAGGGGATGCCCTTCAACTGGGGAATGGCTGAAGAAGTAATAAATGAAGTGAACAGAACAGGAGAATAATGTACATAGTATGAACAATAAGAAAATGATAACGATGAAAGATTCAATAACTTTGATCAATAAAATGATCCACCACAGCTCTAAAGGATTATGATGAAAATACTACCCAATTCCAGAGGAAAACTGATAGACTCAGAATGCAGATTGAAACATACTAATTTTCCTTTATTTTTCTTCTTATTTTCCAACATGGCTAATGTAGAAATATGTTTTGCATAGCTTAATATGCTTTATGGGTATTGTATTTCTTGCTTTAAGGGGTGAGGGAAGGGTGGAGGGAGGGAATTATTAATTGAAAATCAAAAGAAAATGTAAGAAAAAAAAGAACACCCCTTGAGAGGAACAGCAGAGAGGCTCTGAACAGCCTGGGCTTCAATCACTTTATAGTTTATAAACAAGAACCCTGTGATACACTTACAACGTCCACTTTACAGATGAGCAGAGTGAGACTCAGAGGGGTGAAGGGACTTCACACAGCTAAGAAATATCAGATGTGGAAACTGAACCAAGGTCTTCCCAAAGTCCAGTCCTCTAGATATGTAGAAAAGAATTACAGAACTGATAGTGGGAAGGAAACACAGTCACTAGCTAGTGCAACCCACACAGAAAAAGGAGTCGCCTTAATGTCAATGTATATATAGAGCATATATTGGATTGCAAGATGTTTTGGTAAGGGGAAGGGGAGTGAGAAAAAGAAAATCTGGAACTCAAAGCTTGTGGAAATGAATATTGTAAACTAAAAATAAATAAAATTTAAAAAGATCATGGATCAAATTAATGTAATGAATGCTTTGATGATTAAAAGAGTACCTAAAATGAAAAAAAATCACTTAATTTTTGTTAAATTCACAATAAAAAGATATTTTAAAAAGGAAATCAAAAAAAGGAAAAAGAAAAAGCAATCCTATATATCACAACCTTGATAAGCCATCATCGAGCCTCAGATGGAAAGGGGAACCCCCACCTCCAAGGAAGCCCATACCCCCCTTGGAACAGCTCTCATGGCCAGGAAATTTTCCCTGAAACTTGGCCTAAATCAGACATTCTGCATCTTTCCCCGATGTGGCCCTCTCACTCACACAGCCGGTCCCACCCCCACAACAGCTCGTATTTATATAGTGCTGTAAAGTTTACAAATGTGTTACACACACAACCTTATCCAAGCTGCAGGGGTGCAGCCCTAGGGTGTGAGGGCATGATTTCTAGCATGGCCTTGGTACCCATAGAGCCCCTGTGGTAGGTGTACTGGTGGCAGAATGCTAGGGGCTCCCTGTGGAAACACACAGTGATAATGTCCCTATAGAGGCTCATAATTGCCATAATAAAGCCTCTGTTTGGAAGGCTGAATTTCCTCAGGGCACATTTCCCTCCATCCCCTCTAGGTTTCTTTGAGGAGGGGTACAGAAAGAGCCGTGGACTGCGATTTTCACCACGGATTTAGGGAAGTAATCTTGTCAAGCCTGAAAGTGTGGGTAATTTGATTAGACTTTGATTAGACTTTAATTAGCTAGCTTGGCACTGGAACATGAAAACTCTAAAAGCAGGGACTGTCTTAATTTTGCACACACAGGCGTGCGCGCGCGCGCGCACACACACACATACACACACACACACACACACACACACACACACACACACACACACACTTCGCTCCCCTCCCCCCAGGCTCTTTGAGCATAGTAAGTGCTTCCTAAAGGCTTGCTTCATTCAACCATCCATTCATTCATTTGTTCATTCCTTCATTCATTGTCTCAGGTCAAGGCTGGACATCACTAGGCTAACTCGTATAGTACCAAGGAAGATCTTTGCTTAGGTTACTCGTATGGAAATTAACAAGAGTTGTCAAAAGAGTTTTGTCGTTTTCCAAAGGCAATCTCTCTCTCTCTCTCCCTCCCTCGCTCCCTCCTGTCCGGTCTGTTCCTCCTCTTTCTCCTCCTGTATACTTCTGGGCTTAGGTCGGCACCGTATCTCACTGTCTCACTCCCTCCGTCCCTTGGTCCGTCCGTCCACCCACTCATCCATCACCACCTCCAAAAGTCACCGGGCTTTCGGGCGGGGGTGGGGAGGGAGGCAGGACGAGGGGATGGACGGGCTGATAGGCTGGGGGACGTGCGGCGCCTGACCGCAGGGGAGTGACAGCGACAGCGTACACTGAGCGCCCCCTCCTCTCCCTCCCCCTGTTCCCCTCCCCACCTCCCATCGCTAGCGCTGATGGTCTACCGGGGTTTCCTAGAAACACCCGCGCACATCTTCCATAATGGGCTAGAAGAAGAGCCATCAGCCGCAGCGTCATCTCAGCACACGGCAGGCTACGGTCATCACGTAGCAGCAACAGCAGCAGTAGGGCAGCAGCAGCTCTCTCCTTGGACTTGGATTTGGAGACGGGAGGGGCAGAGCTATGAGGCGCTTCCTTCTCCCTTCCTTCCCGAGGCTGCCTGCGGGGGGCGTCGTGTGCGGGGGAGGGACGAAACAGTGCTTGATTTGATGATTCTACAAGTCAACCTTATAACAGAAAGTCCAAAGAGAGCAAAGTCACCTTAGGTATATTTTATACCAAATGAAATTGAAGAAATAAGATGCTAGAAATGACATTGTGCTTTTGTAGTTGCTAGAAAGAGTCTTGTTGTACAACAACAAAACGTCCTTCAAATAAACTTGAATAACATTAGTCATCTGACAACTATAATGATTATTTATTTTTGTGTGTATATTTTTGCCATATATTTTCTATCTATTGACAGAAATAACTGTGAAGTACTTTCTTAGCCATGCAGAGTATGTGACCAAGCCAGAGCACTTGAAGGAAGAATTTGGTCGTGGGTAATTAAATACTACTCAGCAATGATGGATGGCAAGTGTGTATGTGTATGTTATCTGCACTCAATCAGTAACATTATCTGTTTGCCAGATGGGTTTGTCTCCCCTGTCTTTTACTATCCTTTTCTCATAAAGTTTGCTAGAACCTTGACTCAGTGGAAAACATGGATTGAGTGAACCTCAAAAGAGGAAAAGTTATGGGGTGTTGGTGGTAGAGAGAGATGGCTGTGGGGAGCAAGAAGCATTAAAACTCTTCCACCTTGATGAAGGAGTGGGAGAGTGGGATGTGAGTGGGGGGGAGAGTGGGGAAATGAGTCATAGTGCAACCACAGCCAGGTCTTGGTGAGCGCAAGAAGAAAGGAGTTGGAAAGGAGAAGGTGGTATCACTCCTTGTGCCCAGTACAGAGCCAGGCACACAGCAGGCATTTGATGAGTGCAAGTTTCTTAGGCTCTTCCTTCAAGGCTCAGGCCAAGGGACACCTGCAGAAGGCCTTTCTCAGCTCTCTCGGCTGCCTTGCCTTCACATATTGCCTTCCACCTCCTGTGTCTATATATTGCGTGTAGTTAAAGTTAATTATAAGTTTTCTCCCCTGTTGGAATGTGAGCTCCTTGAGAGCACAGATAGTGTTTTTGCCTTTCATTGTATCTCCACCACCTACCACAGTGTTTGGCATATAATAAGAACTTAATAAATGTTTGTTGACTGATTGCTTTGTCTGGTGTTTATTAGGAAGTCCTTAACTGAGTTGATACTCACATCCCTGGTAGGTGATGTGGAAAGGGGTTAGATCTGCATTTTTTCCTGCTGCTTCAGCTACCTGAAAAGATGGTCAGCAGGACAAGGCTTACTGGGAGTCAGTTTCCCTGGCCTAAGACTTCCTGCCCCCTCATGCCTTAGCACTGGCTCAACATGTGCACCTCAATAGGAGCCCTGCTGAAGTACTGGTCTGGGCTTTTCCAGTTTACTGAGCTCCTGCCTCCCTCTAGCTTCCTTTTCCTTCCTGTTCTCCTTTCTCTTCTCTGATCCCTCTCCCTCCTCCCACTCCTCTCCCTAGTCCTCTTCTTTCATCTCTTCTCCTTTCCCCCTCCTTCTTCCTCCTCTTTCCTTTTTCTTTCCTCCCTTTGCCTCCTCCCCATTCTCCCTTTCTTCTCTTCTCTGCCCTTCTCCATCTTTCTCTCCCTTTCTCCATGCTCTGGCTCCTAGACCCTGGTGTCAGCCTGAAAGCCCCTGAACCTGCCACAGGCACAGCCCCATACCAAGCTGCTAAAGAGCTGGCAACAAATCTCCCCTTCTGCAGAAAGGTTCCATGAGTGATATATCGAGCAATTTGATTACTCATTCCGGAAAGGGGAGCAGGCCTAAAGGACAATGTATTTTAAGGAAAGTGATGGGTGGTCTATATTCCCTCTCTGGGGGAGAGCATGCCTCCCACAGTAGGGGCAGAGTAGGAGGCTTTGGGAATATCTGAGGAGAGGATAATGCGTGTGGAGCTCAGCAAGAAAGATTTTGGTCAGACACAAGGAAGAAGAATCTCTCATATCTTTATAGTGGTTTCTGCTTTCACAACACCTAACACACCTCTCACATACACACACAAACATACATACACATACACACACACACCAATGAGGTATGTGGGACAGATATTAACATGCCCATTTTAGAGAGGAGAAAACTGTGGCCTAGAGAGGTGGAGTGACTTGCCCAAGGTCACAGCACTAGGGAAGTGGCAGCCCCAGGTCTCAAACCCAGGTCACTGAATCCCGTGCAGGAGGCACTTGGTGTACCATTGCATAAAAGCAAAAGTCACTAGTGCAATTGTGTCAGTGAGATGGTTCACATTCAAACAGAAGAGAGCTTGTTTTCTCTGTCTGTTGCTTTGCAGTGGAAAGCACTCAACTGCTCACTAGCTGTGTGACCTTAGTGGAGGCTCTTTTGTTCTTCAGGCCTGTTTCCCCCTTTGCTGACTGAGGTTTTTCTGTCACTAGTGGATGTCTCAGCAAGGTCATCTCATCCCCAAATCCGTGCTCCTTCCATTACTGCCCAGCTGTTTGTGCTAGTCTCTTTCTGCAACACTGGAACATTGTGTTATACCACAGTCCATGACAGCCGATTTACTGCCTGCCCCCAGCCACCCACTGAGTGGAGGATTCCCTTTGCCTTTTGTCATCTCCCTATTTGAAAGACTACTCTGGTCTATCCCATCCTCAGAGCCCACCAAGGCTGGCTGATACTTCCCACCAACCTCAACACCCCTTCTCCTTTCCACCCAGAGCCATTGGTCCACAGTTCTCCAAGGATCCAGCCTCAATGCTTTCTGTGAAACTTCTATTATCTCTAGATTCCCAAGGAGGCTCAGACTTTGGGGCAACATCTGCCCAGAGGCCAATCTTGTCCCTCAAGTCTGAGCTCATTAAGAAAACAGCAGTTTCAACGCATACTTTTATAGATCCCACCAACACACCTAAGGCTGCACCCTTCTGATACAAAAAGAATTAGGAAAGTGCTATATCCTTTTCAGAAAATAGATGAGTTTGGAGTGACCATTTCAAGGTTTAATATTCCTTGTGCCTCCCAAGCTAGGCATGGAATTTTCTATCCCCGGGTCCCTCCCACATCAAACATTCCATATAATAATATTCTTGCTGGTTTTGACATTCCACAGTCTAAGGTCCCTTCTAGCTCCAACATTTCATATTCTAAGATCTGCATTTTTGGGGGGTGGATCCAAGATTGCGAAGTAGAAAGATGCACATACTCTAGCTCTTCCCACACAGCCCATAAAATACCTGTAAAAATGACTCTAAACAAATTCTAGAAAAGCAGAAACCACAAAAGGACAGAGTGAAAGAGATTTCCAACCCAAGGTAGGTTGGAAGGCCAACAGGAAAGGTCTATCACACAGAGCACCGAGCAGAGCACAGCCCACGGAGCCCAGCCCAGCTTTGGTCACACGGCTCAGCAGGGACAGGAACAGAACAGGCCTCTGGGGCGGAATCCTCAGCAGCAGTAGCTGTTCTCAGATCCCTAAAGCCACAAGCACCAAAGAAAGCTTCAAAGATCAGCGAAAACGTTTATCCTCCTGGGTGAGAAGGGAGCAGGGTCCTCCCCTAGCCTCAGCCCCAGGCAGTGGTGGCTTCAGCAGCAGCAGCAGTGTTCATTTTTGGAGCCCTTGGACCATAACGCCCCTGTAGGAATTAAGTGCCTGATATGGGTCTAAGTGTTGAGTGGTGGTCCAGGGGTGAGGAAGAGTGCTGGTGGAGCTGGTGGAGGCTCTGGAAAGGGAATTCTACTTGCAGATCCTAGGCAGAAAAGCTTTGGTAGTTCCCAGACCAGAGTTCAGGCCAGGACAGGAAGAAACTCCTCTCCCTTGATTGAGCCACCTTGGAGGAAACGAGAACTTACAGGTCCCTAGAGTATACCCTCCACTTGACAAAGGACTCAAAAGTCAAGTAACTGGCTGGGAAAATGCCCAAGAAAGGGGAAAAATAAGACTATAGAAGGTTACTTTCTTGGTGAACAGGTACTTTCTACCATTATTTCAGATGAAGAAGAACAATGCTTACTATTAGAGGCCTCCAAAATAAATATGCAGTGGTTTCAGGCCACTGAAAAGCTCAAAAAGGATTTTGAAAATCAAGTAAGAGAGGTGGAGGAAAAATAGGGAAGAGAAATGAGACTGATGCAAGAAAATCATAAAAAGTGAGTCAACAGCTTGCTAAAGGAGATCCAAAAACATACTGAGGAAAATAACACCTTTAAAAATAGGCTAACTCAACTGGAAAAAGAGGTTCAAAAAGCCAGTGAGGAGAAGAATGCTTTCAAAAGCAGAATTAGCCAAGTGGGAAAGGAGGTTCAAAAGTTCACTGAAGAAAATTGTTCTTTAAAAATTAGAATGGAACAGGTGGACGGTAATGACTTTATGATTAAACAAGAAAATACAAAACAAAACCAAAAGAATGAAAAATGGAAGATAATTTGAAATATCTCATTGGAAAAACAACTGACCTGGGAAATAGATCCAAGAGAGACAACTTAAAAACTATGGGACTTCCTGAAAGTCATCATCAAAAAGAGTCTAGACATCATCTTTCATGAAATTATCAAGGAAAACTGCCCTGATATTTTAGAACCAGAGGGAAAAATAAATATTAAAAGAATCCACTGGCCACCTCCTGGAAGAGATCTGAAAAGAGAAATTCCTGGAAATATTGTAGCCAAATTCCAGAGTTCTCACGTCAAGGAGAAAATATTGCAAGCAGCAAGAAAGAAACAATTCGAGTATTGTAGAAATACAATCAGGATAACACAGGATCTGGGAGTTTATGCATTAAGGGATTGAAATATGATATTTCAGAAGTCAAATGAACTAGGATTAAAACCAAGAATCACCTACCCAGCAAAATTGAGTATAATATTTCAGGGAAAAAGTGGTCATTCAATGAAATAGAGGACTTTCAAGCATTCTTGATGAAAAGACCAGAACTGAATGGAAAATTTGACTTTCAAACACAAGAATCAAGAGAAGCATGAAAGGCAAACAGGAAAGAGAAATCATAAAGGACTTTCTTAAGTTGAACTGTTTACATTCCTACATGGAAAGATAATATTTGTAACTCTTGAGACTTTTCCTAATATTTGGATAGTTGGAGGGATTATACATACACACATATGTATATATACATACATACATATATATATATCTGTATGTGTATATATATATATATATATATATATATATATATATATATATATATATATATATATATATATATATATATATATATATATATATATATATATATTTAGACAGAGAGCAGAGGGTAAGTTGAGTAAGAAGGGATGATATATAAAAATAAAATTAAGGAGTGAGAGAGGAATATGTTGGGAGGAGAAAGGGAGAAATGTAATGGGACAAACTGTCACTCATAAAAGAGGCAAGAAAAAGCTTTTTCAATGGAGTAGAAAAGGGAGGAGGTGAGAGGAAAAAAGTGAAGCTTACTCTCTTCGTATTTTGCTTAAGGAAGAAATAACATGCTCACCCAATCTGGTATGAAAATCTATCTTACACTACAGGAAAGTAAGGGAAAAGGGGATAAGTGGGGTGAGGTTGATGATAGAAGGGAGGGCAAATGGGAGGAGGGAGTAATCAGAAGTAAGCACTTTTGGGGAAGGACAAAGTCAAAAGAAAGGATAGATTAAATGAGGGGCAGGACAGGATAGAGGGAAATATAGTTATTCTTACACAACATGACTATTATGGAAGTCTTTTGCAAAACTACACATATATAGCTTATATTGAATTGCTTACCTTCTCAGTGAGGATGGGTGGGGAGGCAGGAAGGAAGAAAAGTTGGATTTCCAAGTATTAGAAATGAGTGCTGAGAATTGTTTTTGCATACAACTGGGAAATAAGAAATACAAGTAATGGGGTATGGAAATCCATCTTGCCCTAAAAGAAAAGAGAGAAGGTGGGGATAAGAGAAGGGAGGGATTTGATAGAAGGGAGAGCATATTGAGGGAAGGGGTAATCAGAATTCAAGACATTATGGGATGGGAGGAGGGGAGAGATGGGGAGTAAATATGGAACTCAAAATTTTGTGGAAATGAATGTCAAAAGCTAAAATTAAATAAATAAACGTTAAAAAAACCCAAATGCTTAGGATCTTTAAGAATCAATTCAGTATGTCAAGTATTTAATAAACTTTGATTTTCTTTAGCTTAAAAAAATAAGATCTGCATTTTTTCCCATCTCTCACATTCTGAGTTCTTTTATTTGGGTAACTGGAGGGATTACACACACACACACACACACACACACACACACACACACACACAGAGGGCACATGGTGAGTTGAATAGGAAGGGATGATACTTAAAAAAATAAAATTAAGGGGTGAGAGAGGAATATGTTGGGAGTAGAAAGGGAGAAATGGAATGGGGCAAATTTTCACTCATAAATGAGGCAAGAAAAACTTTTCCAATGGAAGGGAAAAGTGGAAGGTGAGAGGGAAAAGTGAAGCTTGCTCTCATAATATTTCTTTTTTTCTTATTTAGTGTTTATTTATTTTTACTTTTCGACATTCTTTTCCACAAAATTATGAGTTCCAAATTTTCTCTCCATTTCTTCCCTCCCCCACCCCATAATGCCTTACATTCTGATTACACCTTCCCTCAATATGCTCTCCCTTCTATCACACCCCTCACTTCCTTTATCCCCATCTTCTGTCTTTTCTTTTGCGCAAGATAGATTTCCATATCCTATTACATGTATTTCTTATTTACCAGTTGTATGCAAAAACAATTCTCAACATTCGTTTCTAATACTTTCAATTCCACCTCCTCTCCCTTCCTCCCTCCCCACCCATCCCCACTGAGAAGGCAAGCAATTCAATATAGGCTATATATGTGCAATTTTGAAAAAGACTTCCATAATAGTCATGCTATGTAAGACTAACTTTATTTCCCTCCATCCCATCCTGCCCCCATTTATTCTATTCTCTCTTTTGACCTTGTCCCTCCCTACTTCTGATTACTTCCTCCTCCCATTTTCCCTCCCTTCTGTCATCTCCCTCACCCCACTTGTCTCCTTCTCCCTTACTTTCCTGTAGTGTAAGATAGATTTTCATACCAAAATGAGTGACTATGTTATTCCCTTCTTAAGCCAAATGTGAAGAGAGTAAGCTTCATTTTTTCTCTCTCACCTCCTCCTTTTTCTCCTCCATTGAAAAAAGTTTTTCTTGCCTCTTTTATAAGCAATAAATTGCCCCATTCTTTTTCTCCCTTTCTCTTCCCAATATAGTCCTCTCTCACCACTGAATTTTATTTTTTAGATATCATCCCTTCTTATTCAACTCACCCTGTGCTCTGTTTATATTAGATATGTGTGTGCGTGTGTGTGTGTGTGTGTGTGTGTGTGTGTATGCATTCTCTCCAACTACCCAAATACTGAGAAAAGTCTCAAGAGTTACAAATATTATCTTTCCATGTAGGAATGTAAACAGTTCAACTTTAGAAAGTCCTTTACGGCTTCCCTTTCCTGTTTACCTTTTCCTGTTTCTCTTGATTCTTGTGTTTGAAAGTCAAATTTTCCATTCAGTTCTGGTCTTTTCATCAAGAATGCTTGAAAGTCCATCAAGAAAGCTTGAATGACCATTTTTTCCCTTGAAGTATTATACTCAGTTTTGCTGGATAGGTCATTCGTTGTTTCAATCTCAGTTCCTTTACCTTCTGAAATATCATATTCCAAGCCCTTCAGTCCCTTAATATAGAAGCTGCCAGATTCTGTGTTATCCTGATTGTATTTCCACAGTACTCGAATTGTTTCTTTCTTGGTGCTTGCCATATTTTCTCCTTGACGTGGGAACTCTGAAATTTGGCTACAACATTCCTAGGAGTTTCTCTTTTCAGATCTCTTTCAGGAGGTGATCAGTGGATTCTATCAATATTTATTTTTCCTTCTGATTCTAGAATGTCAGGGCAGTTTTCCTTGATAATTTCATGAAGGATAATGTCTAGGGTCACTTTTTGATCATGATTTTCAGGTAGTCTCATCATTTTTAAATTGTCTTTCCTGGATCTGTTTTCCAGGTCAGTTGTTTTTCCAATGAGATGTTTCACATTATCTTCTATTTTTTCAGTCTTTTGGTTTTATTTTGTAACTTCTTGGTTTATCATATAGTCATTAGCTTCCCTGAACTCTACTCTCATTTTTAAAGAACTATTTTGTTCAGTGAGCTTTTGAATCTCCTTTTCCATTTAGTTAATTCTGCTTTTTAAAGCCCTCGTCTCCTCATTGTCTTTTTGGACCTCTTTTTCCAATTGTGTTAGCCTATTTTTAAAGGTGTTGTTTTCCTCAACATTTTTGGGTCTCTTTCAGCAAGCTGCTGACTTGCTTTTCAAGCTCTTCTGTGGCCTGAGACCATTTCATATTCGTTTTGGAGGTGCTGGAGGCAGAAGCCTTGACTTCCTCTGACAGTATACATTGTTCTTCCTCACCTGAAAGACTGGAAGGAGATACCTGTTCACCAAGAAAGTAACCTTCTATGGTCTTATTTTTTCCCTTTTGTGGACATTTTCTTAGCCAGTTACTTGACTTCTGAATTTTTTGTCAAGAGGAGGATCCTAGTACTCCTCCTCCCCTGAGGACCGTGCTCAGGACTGAGATTCAGATGAGTTGCTCAATTACCCCAGAGGCTTTAAGCTGAGTCACTTGGACAATGGACCCAGGCTGTTTTGGCAGCCATCATAACCACTCACCGCCCACTGCTTCTGCTGCCACTGCCTCTGCCACTGTGTAGGGCCAGTGCTGGGAGGACCCTGCTCCACTCTCACCCATCTGGGAAACCCTCCCACACTGATCTTTGAAATTTTCTTTGACACTTGTGGGGTGAGGGTTGTGGGAACTTCCCTGCTGGTAATTCTTCCCCAGAGGCCTGTTGTGGTCCTGTTCCTTCTGGTGCCACATGGCCAGGGCTGTCTTCTGCTCCACTCAGTGTCCCGTAGGATAGACCTTTCCTGTGAACCTTCCACGTTACCTTTGGCTGAAAATTTCTTTCACTCTGTAGTTCTGTGGCTTTTGCTGCTCTAGAATTTGTTGATAGTCACTTTTTAAAGGTATTTTGTGGATTGTAGGGGAAGTGCTAGAGTATATGCATCTTTCCCCTCCACCATCTTGGCTCTGCCCCATCCTTTACTCTTTTTAAATCAATTTAATGGTCGAATTTGTCTCTTTTCATCAAACCAGCTCTTAATTTTATTTAGTTGTTTAATGTTGTTTTCTTTAAATTTTCCCAATCTGTTATTTGATTTTTAAAATGTTTATTTTGGAATTAATTAAGGTTTTTATTTTTGTACATTTTCTAGGGTTTTTTTATTGCATGCTCAATTTACTAATCTGCTCTTTTTCTTTTTTGTGGATGAAAGTGTTTATGGCTATAAGCTTTATCTTATGGACTTTTTTGCCTAAACTCAAAAAATCTCTCTTTTCTCGTTATTGTTATCTTTAGTGAAATTATTGATGGTTTCTTTGACTTTTTTCTTTGGCTCATCCATTCTTTAGGATTTAATTATTTGATTTCTAATTTTAATGATTTCTTCTTTTCCATTCATATTTTCTATCTGCCTGTTATTTATATATCTAACTTTTCCAAGAATTAAAATCAAATCTTTGACTTCTTGTTCATTTTTGCGGGTAGATTGAGGTCTCCCACTACTACAGTTTTATTGTCTATTTTTCCTTGTAGATGGTTAAGTATTTAGGTGCTGTGTCATTCAGTACATATGTGTGTGTGTATATATATATACATATATATTTCATGTTAATATTGTTTCACTATATATGGCACCTTTCATTAAAATTTAGTTTTTCTGTTTATCTTTTTAACCAGGTATATTTTTTCCCATTGTCTTCGAGGTCATAATTACCACCCCCTCATTTTTTTCCAGTGAAATATATTAGATTTTGTTCTGCACTCTTATTTTAATCCTATATGAATATTATTATTTCAGCATATTTCTTGTATTTAGCACATTTTAAAAATAATTTCAGTACACAGCCTCAAGTTCTTGTCTAGCACTTCAGTCCAGCATTCTGCACCATACATTGCCTTCATCACTCTCACATCTCATCTGTCTCTTCTACTTACAATAACATAGTGTATTAAATGCCAATGTTTGCTATGAGGGTGCATCCATGAACTTTTATTTTGTTTAGGTAAATGGAAAACAGTGTTGGTAATGAAAAGGTCATTCAATGCAAAGGTCTGCAGCAGTAAATGACCATTGTTATTGCTGTTTGCAACTCCATTTCTCCCTAGGACTCCCTACCACATCTGGCAGTCTGAACCTTCTCTAGCATTAAAGTTACCCAGAATTATAATCTTGTCATTTTTTGGCACTTCGATGATGAGTCTCTAGGTCTTCATAACATTTTTCTTTGACTTCATCAGGGTTCATCATGGTGGGAGCATAGGCACTGATGATGGTGGCATGGTGTTTTCCTGCAAACGGCAATCACATTGTCATGAGTCTGTCATCCACTCCTTTTGGCAGGCATACCAGCTTGCTGACTAGATTAGTTTTGATTGCAAAACTTGTGCCAGCCTCACAGCACTCCCCTTCACTGTAGCCACTCCAGAAAAAATGTGTATTCAGCTCCAACTTCAGTAAGCTGACCTTCATTTGCCAGCCTTGTTTCACTCAGGCCTGCTATTTAGATGTGATACTTGTTGAGTTCTCTTGCAAAAAGAGTAGTTCATCTTTCAGGTCTACTGGATTTTGTGCTGTCTATAAGTGTAAACATCTTCCATGTGTTGATGGTGAGTGGAATCATCTTTGCAGATGATTTTGTACATTTTGTACATTTTTTTGTGCTTCAACCGTAGAGTGGAATTCTCTGCCTGCTGTGGTAATCAGGCCAGGTTTGGGTAAAGAGAATTTTTGGGGCACTTTTTAGCCCCTTCTTCACATCAGGAGGTGAGTAGTGAGATCCTTAAAAGGCTTCTCAGACACCAAGGGGGCTGCCAAGTCCCACTGCTGCTTCCAGTGAGAAACAACCCTATGGCCTGGGCCACCTGTGTGCAGGGTTGTGACTACAGCTCTCAGTGTATCTGCACCTGCTACTTCATCACTTGCCTATCCCCACAGGATTTTGAGGTAAAATAATATGGGTGAAGTCTTTTGATTCGTGCTTAAATTGCATTTAAGTGAGGCAGAGTTGCACAAAGTCGTCAGCCTTACTCTCTCCTCCAGAGTCATTATAGTTCAGTGTCAAGACAGAGGAAAGAGGGCTGGTGATGGCTCAGGGTGCAATGGATGACTTTGGCGCCTTCAGTGTCTAACCAAACTCTAAGCACTCCACATAGCCTGCTTCCTCTGCCTTCATGGCCATTGGAACAAATTGTTCTTATCTGCCCATTGCACCAGAGGAAGTCTTCCCATGGTTGGGGTAGACATCCTCCTAACTCACCAGTGGGTTTGAGACCCCTTGGTTACCCTCAAACTGGTTTGGCCTGTCTGCCAAAATGGTTTACCGGGTTGTGGCCGCTGTGCATGCTGCACCTTCTCAGAGCCACAGGTGAGAGTTGAGTGGAACAGGTGGACAAGAAAGGTGGAAAGAGCCCTGTAAACGTCTCAGCAGCCGTCACACCAAAGGTACTGGTCTTTCCTGAACACACCCTTACTATGTGATTGTAAGGAGAAGAGACAGACAAGGTGTGAGAGTGACAAAGGCAATGTGTGGTGCAGAGTGCTGGACTGATCATAGATTTATCCTTTCCAATCTAAATATTTGCATTCATTAAAAATGCCGCCCCCAAGGCAAAGTAACTACCAGAAGAATTAATGTCAACAAATTAGCTCTCTTCTGTGAGTGTGAACATTTTGGTGCTAACTTGGAGGGAAAGTTGAGCCAACACAAAGTTGGTAACAGTGGAGCAGAAAAGTAGTTGGCAGCTTTCAGAGATTTGGTGTATAGCACTGAAGTTGCTCATCTGGGTCAGAACACTCCCAAACACCAAGACTGGTTTGATGAAAATTATGGGGAAATCCAGAAGCTGCTAAATGAAAAACAAGAATTCCATAGGATTTACCAGCCAGAAAATCCATCCACCTTTAAGAAGTTAAATTAATTCTCTAAGTTAATTCCACCAAAAGTTAAGTACAAGCAAAACTTAGAGATGTAGGATTAATGGCTCAGTAAGAAGATGGATGAAATTCAGTTTAATGCTGATAGTAGCAATCCAAAATGCTTTTATCATTCCCTGAAAGCTATTTATGAACTAAAAACCTATGATGCATCACAACTACTCAGTGCTGATGGAGCCACATTGATTAGTGATAAGGGCATGATCCTAGAGAGATGGGCTGAACAATTCCATAGTGTTCTCAACAGACCACCATCAATAAATGCTGAGGCCACTGTTTCAACCTCAAGTTGAAGTGAATCCCTCCTTAGATGAACTTCCAACAGAAGAAGAGATTTTGAGTGCCATTAGGCTCCTTTTATGTGGCAAAGCACCTGGTGCTGATTTCATTCCATCTGAGATTTACAAGGTAGGGTGACCATTGCTCATACAAAATATTCCAGGTTATATGGCAAGAGGAGGTTATCCCCCAGGAGTTCAAGGATATCTCCATTACCCATCTTTATAAAGGTAAAGGGAATAGATTGTCCTGCAACAATCACAGGGGGTCTCTTTCTTAGTTGTTGCTGGTAAGATTCTTGCGAGAGTCCTTAATAGGAGGATCTTACATCTGGAAGATGGTCATCTACTTGAGAGCCAGTGTGGCTTCAGAAAGGGTCTAGGAAGAGTCAACATGGTGTTTGCTTCCCGACAACTCCTGGAGAAATGTCAGGAGCAGAAGAGAGATCCGTACACAACGTTTGTAGATCTGACGAAGGCCTTTGACAGTTTTAGTCGTGAAGACATATGGAAAATTACGTCAAAATTTGATTGGCTAGAGAAGTTCATCAGCATTGTAAGTCAATTTCATGATGGCATGTTTGCCCAGGTTCTGGATTGTGGACAATTCTCTCATGCCTTCCCAGTCACCAATGGACTGAAACAAGACTGTGTTCTTCCTCTCATGCTTTTTATCATGATGTTTTCAGTCATGCTGTCAAATGTTTTCAATGAGGACGAACAGGGCATCAATATTAGCTACCATACTAATGGTAAGTTCTTCAATTTGAAAAGATATGAGCCAAGACCAAAGTGGAGGGAGTGTTGGTGCATGATTTTCTGTTTGCAGAGGAGCCTCTGAAACTGAGATGCAACAAAGTATGGATCACTTCTCTGCTGACTGTGCTAATTTTGGCCTAATAGTTAACATCAAGAAAACACAAGTGCTCCATCAGCCACCACCACAGTATCCATACGTGGAACCATCGGTTATAACAAATGGAGAAGTTTTTAATGTTGTGGATAAGTTCACTTACCTTGGTAGCGTACTTTCCAGGGATGGACACATTGACAATGAGGTTGATGTATGCATTGCCAGAGCTAGCTCAGTGTTTGGGAGGCTCTAAAGAAAAGTTTGGGAGAGAAGAGGTATTCTACTGACTGTGCTGACCTCGTTGCTGTATGCCTGCGAAACATGGACAGTCTACCAGCGCCATACCATACCAGGAAACTGAATCGCTTCTTTTGAACTGTGTTAGGAAGATTCTGAAGATCACCTGGCAGGATAAGGTACCAGTCACTGAGGTCCTTGCTCGAACTAAACTGCTAAGCATTCAAACTGTGCTTCAGAGAGCGCAACTCCGATGCGCTGGTCATGTTCTCCATAAAATAGTCTTTTGTATCAAGCATGCTTTTTGCGTTCGAACAACATTTGGTCATTACAGACTAATGTCAATATGCGATAAAAAAAACTTAAGAATAAGTTTTTCATCCGATTGTGAACATAATATAACAGCAAAGGATAAGAAACATGTATCTGAGATTTATTAAAAAGTAATAGAGGCATAGAAAGCAAAATTTTTAAAATTACTAAATGTCATACCTAAAGATAAGCCTATACTGATATGATCAAAACATCATTATTGACAATTAATATATTTTCGTGGCATAGACTGAACCATCTTTTCTTTCTTTAAATCTGTATATTTATTCTGTTAAGTGCAGAGAATTTTATCCACATCTCAGTAAGTTCGCATGCTCACATTCTCAAACAATGAACCTAGTATAGCTGGATGACTAATCAGTAATGCTTTATACAGGATATTGTTATTCTTGCAATATTTTTCAATAGCTTGGATTAAACAATTTAAAAATCAGTCTCTGAAAACATCTTCAGTCACCCATGCTTTCTTATTGAACTGCTGGAAGTGATCAAGGATTGTAGTCTCAGAATGTGAGGATTTCAATACCAATAAAAGGGAACTGGTTTTCATTTAAAGTCCCTTTCTGAATATGCTTCTCAATAGAAGAGACAGTTGATCCTTACACACTTTAAATTCAGGTTGACTTCTTAATTTCTTAGCAATGAAAGTTCTAGATGGCGTCCTTTCTCAAAATAAACATGTTTTATTTACATTTAAAATTTCTTGACCAGTGTTTCTACCTTCTTCAATTATTTTCTTCAAAACCTCATGCCATTTAATTTCCATGTGTTCATCCATATTGTCTTTCTCTTAGTATTTTTAATATTCTATAACTGAACTTGATTTTTAAAGCTATGAGACCTACTAATGATTGCAGTAAAAATTTCTTCACTATTCACTTCATTTCCATTTTTCCCCACAATTTTAAATAACCTTGAAGTATTTGTCTGAGTGACTGCTCTAAGAGGAAAGCATTTTCTAAATGTCAGTCTTCAATCCAAACAAGTAAAAGATTCTCTATTTCTGTCACTGTAATACTTTCATGACTTCCAGTTGTTTGCAAATCCCCCCAAAATTGAAGCAATTTTACATTTTATTTCCCCTACACTTTTTATAATATTCCACACCATATATTCAAACATTCAGACATCCAATCCTCTTTCAGAGTTACTATGATCCCATTCATGACATTCTGTTACCTCAGATTTTTGTTTAAATGTGATAATAAGCTTCTTTTCTACACAGACAGTATTTCCATAAGGAGTGTTATTCCTTTAAGCCATCTTGTCAAAAAATTAACTTAACACAACTGTTGGTAACATGGCATGAAACAGCCCATCATATCCACACAGGATAACAGGCAAGTGTAGACTGATAATGAAGCATCGTGTTAAAATCCTGGACTACCTCAAATATGTCACATTAGCAAAATATTGACTTGCATTAAATATGACCCTGTATGATTTTATAATTTGCACAAAATTGAATTCTGCATTATTTGAACTTACATTAATTGCAACGTACCTCTATAAACCCGAGCCAGAAAAATTACTCACTACGATAATTGGCTTTACCAATCAGCATTTGATCTGACATGATTTCTTGGTCTTTGTTGTATTAACTGTGATGAAGAGCTGGGCTATACTGCTCCCTTCTACTCAACCACCATGGTGGGGCTCCTTGATTATACTCATCTCTCAGATGAGAAAACCAAGATTCAGAAGAGTTGTTATTTGGCCATAATAATACAGCTAGTGCTGTGAATGTCAGAACCTTGAATTCTTAAGCTCCAATCATATCTTTCATTATTATATATGCATGCCTCTTGCCCCTGGAACTAGTTTGTGCTCAGAGATCCAGGAATGAGTGCAGAATTCAAGGAGTTTTTGTAATCTCTTTCCTTGAAGACTTTAAAGAAGAAAGGAGGTGCTACTACCCCCACAGCCATTTTTCTTTCATGTAAATCAAGGCAGTATGCTTCGTGGAGATTGATGAATAGAACAGATGGCCTCTAGAGGCCCTTCAGATGCTGGTCTGGAAGGGCAGGTATGAGAGTATCCCTGGCTCACTGCACTGAGATCCAGAGCCTTCCAAGTCCCACACCTCCCAATCTCTTGATGCATCCCTAAGACTATCTGTGCTCTGTTTCAGAGGAACTGGGGATGAGTTTTAAAAGTTTCTAGAGTGGAAGAGGGAAAGGTGGAGGACCCAAAACCATTTTCTGCCCAACTTCCTCAGACCTCACCTCCCAAGGACATCATTCTGAACCTTAAGTGCTGAGAACTGGGGGAAATTCAAGTGGCTATTCGCAGAGAGCTTGGGAGGGAAGAGTTGAACATGTGAAGTAGGACCACAGTCCTTTGATTCTTTAAAATCTTTTGGAGAGTCTTTAAAAGGAATAGAAACTCAGTGAATCTCTCTGGTTCACAGAGTTGTAGTATCTTGGATATTGCTGAGAGGGGTTTGGGGGGAGGGATGTTAGAGTTCTTCTATTCCAACTCCTACCTAGTGTAGGTGTCTACTCTACAGTGTCCCCCAAAAGTGGTCATCCAGCCTCCACTGAAGACAATGGGAAATGGGAAACACACTACTTCCTCAAACAGCTCCTTTCACTTATGCACAGCTCTGATCATTCCTTATGTGTGAGACACCATCAGCCTCCTTCTAACTTATCATTAGAATGTAAGGGCCTTGAGGTCAGGGGCTAGATTTACTCCCAGAATTTTACAATGTCTGGCACATAGTGGCTGCCTGTCATTAGGCTCCATTTATCATAAAATTTGAGACTCAAAATCTTCAGGCATCATGGAGCCAAACCTCCTTACTTTATAGGTGAGGAAAGTGAAGATTAGAGAGGTTGACGATTTGCCTGTGGTCACAAGATGGAGGCCAAGATTTTAATCCATGTCTTCTGCTTTCAAATCTAGTGCTCTTTCCATTCTGAAATGCAGCCTTATCCCTTAGAAGGAAAAGGAAAGGAAAGAACAAGCATTTGTACAGCACATAGTAATGTGCCAGGTACTGTGTGGAGGCACTGTACAATAATATCTCATATGAACCTCTCAACAACCCTGCAAAGTAGGTGTTATTATTGTTATTCCCATTTTACAGTTGAGGAAACTGAGGCAGACAGAGGTTTAGTGACTTGCCCAGAATTACAGAGTTAGTAAGTATCTGAGCTCAAATTTGAACTTGAATTGAATGAAATTAGTGAAGACTTCTCAGTGCTTAACAAAAGGCTTTTAGTAGATGGTTAGGTCTAAGTTTTGGTTTCCCAGAAATCATGTGTCACATCAACATAACACAACTGCCCTTGGGTTGCCACATCAGCATAACACAAAGCCTCTTGGGTTGTCATATCAGCATAACGCAACCTCTCTCCTTGCCCCCTTGGGTGTTCACATCAACATCCACATCAACCTAATGCCTATTGGTTATTCACAGGGTAGACTGTCGTGTTTAGATGGTGAGCCTGCCTCCCAGTCAATGGGAGTAAAAGGCCAGTAGGGGGAGTGGGATCTACGTTAGGGCTACATAATCTCTATTTTTGCTTTCTGTCATTGCCTCACTCTCCTGACTACCTGTCAGAGAGGAGATGCCCTTTCTCGTGAGATCGTAATAAAATCTTGTTGCTTTGCTTCTACCTTGAGAAGTCTCTAATTGTTATTTGAGTCAGTGGTCTTGGACTCACACAAACTTATATCTTCCTGATTCCAGGCCCACCCCTCTATTCACTGTAACAACACCTAGCTGCCTCCTTGGTCCTATGTTTGCCCATAAATAAAATCATGAATATTCCACAACCTCTCAGATAAGTAGATAGAATTATCATCCTCGCAACCATGTCTTTTCTTCAATCTAAACATTCCCAATTCCTTTAGCTGATTATCCCTTAACACAATATTTTGTCTATTAAGCTCAGAATACAGTTACTACCAAGGGGAGCTGGGGGGCAGGGAGAAGGAAGAAGCATAGAGGACAAGAAAGGCCACAGGCTAGATGAGTTTTTCTATGTCAAAAACCCAAAGAACATCACATATTAGGTGGGTTTGTGCCATGCTTTCTCTACCTCTGAAAAGGGAAGGTAGAGAAAGAAGCTCCCAGGATCACAAACGAAGGTGGCTTTGGTCACTTATTCCATAGAAAATGAGGCCTAACCCTCTTTCCAACTGAGTCAGGGAACAGAACCAGTGGACTAGAAACTGGACTGCTGGCACCTTTTAGGCTCTATGTTGTCCAGAGAACAGTGCCTACAGCAGCTGATGAGGGTTGCAAAGGAACAAGCTGACAGAACTGGCGGGGGGCTGGGGGGTGGGAATCTTTCAACGTCAATCATTAGCTAAATTCATCTGAACTCCTTTCACTGGAGGGATGGACACTGGAGAACACAACAGCATCTTCATAAACTATCTGGTTAAGAGGGGAGGAGATGGGCAAAGAGTATCCTCCAGGGAGACTTGCTAGCCTAGTTTGATTTCTAAAGGGTGACTTTCTGGCTTCTGGTCCATCTGATGAGCTACTCACTCCTTGAGTCAATCTTTCTCCCTCCTAAGGAAAACATCTGATAACTCAAGAAGAGGCTCCAATTGGGAAGAGAGGAGGCAAGAGGGTATTATTTTATTTTATTACATGTCAAGACAAATTTTGACATTCATTTTCACAAGATTTGAGTACAAAATTATTCTCCCACCCTTCCCCCTTCTTAAAATGGTAGAGAATTTGATATAGGTTACACATGTGCTGTCATGTAAACCACATTTTCATAGTAGTAACAGTTGTGAAGGAAGAAACAGAACAAAAGAAAAAACAAGAAAGAATGATGTGAAAAAATTCTTCAATCTGCATTCAGAGTACTTCAGTTCTTTTTCTGGATACAGACGGCATTTTCCTTCGTGAGCCCTTTGTAATTGTCTTGAGTCGTTGTGTGGCTGAGAAGAGCTGAGTCGTTCATCCAGATATTTTCTTGAATTGGTGAGAAGGACAGGCAAGAGAGGGAAGAAAAGGGGTGGAGTCTATCCAGCCCTAGTTTCTCTCCTGAGCTCTACTATCACATTTCAAAATTGGTATCTGGTAAACATCTCAAATTCAATATGTAGAACTTGTTATCTTTCCCTACGAAATCTTCCCCTATTCCAAACTTCCCTATGACTCCTTTTCAACTCTGATCCCAGTTTGCTGAACATCTGGATTTTCTATTCCAAATACATCTACTGTTGGAGAAGTACAATCAGGCGCATTTTGAAAGCTGGGCAATGAACATTCTTCATCTACTTGGTCTTTTGAATAGGGACGGATAGACAGGGTAACCTCCATGGAATGATTCTTCCAGGAAGCTATGCTATGTTTTCTGACATGATGCAATCAACCCAATGTCATCTATGAACAAGAACATCTGTAGCACCTCACCATCCACAGGGACTCTCTCTTTGACCCAGATATTTCCCTAGTTCTCCTCCATCACAGAGGCAAATGTATTTGGTAAGTATCTATCTCTCATTTATCCCTTATCTGATATTTATTAGCCAGCTAGATGCAAAGTCTATAGATTGCTGCACAGGAAGAACCAAATTCAAATCCTGCCTCAGACACTTACTAACTGTGTGACCCTGGACAAGTAATTTAATCTTAATCTGCCTCAGTTACCTCATCTGTAAAATGGGGAGAGCAATAGCACCTACTTTCCAGGATTATTATGAGAGTAAAATTAGAATTATATTTCTAACACACTATAAAATTCTACCTCTTAGCTATTATATAATCATCATGGAAAAATATTATTTTTGTTGCCACATCTCTCAAAGAATCTTGAATGATCTAGATAGATGGGTGGAGACACCTTGCTGCAACAGAGCCCGGAAGGGCAATATTTTTTTCAACCATTGAATCAAGTGTAATGAGCAAAAATATGTACTATACATTTTGTGCATATAAAGTATGTCTGGGGTGGGGAGAGCCCAGATGGCAGAGTGAGAGCTTGTACCCACCTAACTCTAAGACATACTCCTTCAGATACCTCTAAAAAGAAAATCAGAACAAATTTTAAGAATCCACTAGGAGACAAAGAGTGGCAGACTTCCAGCTCAGAACAGCCTGGAAGATTGATGGGAAGGATCTGTTGCATGGTACTGGAGGAACTCACAGCTCACAGGCTGTACCAGCACAGACCCCACCATAGAAAAGCCAAGCAGAAAGGCCTGGGCACTCTGAAGCAGTAGCAGTACTGCGGATTTTCAAACATATCAACCCAGGATGGCAGTCTAGTGGAACTGAGTGAGAGAGAAGCACAGAACCTCAGGTAACAGCAGCAGCTGCTTCTAAGACTATCAGCCCACAGATTAAATGTCTGTAAGTCACCTACTTGAACTTCCAGGAGCCAAGATGGTGGATGATCTGTAAATGCTCTCCCCATCCTCTTGTTGACCTTGAAAAGCCCAGAGAATATTTCCCCAGAAAAATCCTGTAATAGTGGGATGAGCCAAAGAGGTAAACAGTCACTTAGCTGATGAAGTTAGGAAGATCGCAAAGGGGGGGTCCCTCTTGCTGCAGCTGAAGGGGACTAGTGCAAGACTGGAGCTGTTCCAGATCACCCTACCTCAGCAAACCAGGAGGAGATCCTGAACACCAGGGGAGTGGAGCCCGTAAGTACTGGGATGCCAGGCTTGCCTGAACACTGCCAAGGCAATTGGGAAGATGCCAGAGCAGATGGGGGATTACCAAACTCTGAACCTGCCTGTGCACTAGCTCAGGAGAGAGAACTCCTCCCCTACACCTCACTCAGTGAGCTACAGGGTAATTCCAAGGAAACTTAGTAAGACTTCACCTGGCCTCTTCTTTGGCACACCAACCAGCTCAGCACCAGGTAAGCTGCAACGTTTTAGCTTCTAGCTGAAAGAACAAAATCTCAAGTTCTAAGCACAAGAACTATAGAACACAGCCCCCTGTGCCCAGGAAGTAGAGATCAACTCTAAAAGCCAGGAAAAAGGCAATCATTATAAGCAAGAAGCAATCCAGAAAAGAAAAGATCACAGAAGCTTACTATGGGGACAAGTGCCAAAACATAAATACGGAAGAGATCTGTATTGAGACTGTACTCCCATCTGAAACATCAAAAGGAAATATGAACTGATCTCAAGCCCAGAGACTATTTTGGAAGAGTTCAAGAAGGATTTTAAAAGTCGGAGGTAGAAGGAAATTGACTACTAGTTTTAAAAACATGAAAAAAGAATTCACAAAATAATGTAAAAAGAAAATTGGACAAAAAGATAAAGAGATACAAAACCTAACTAGAACAAATGAACAAATGGAAAAGGAGACGCAAAAGTTAACTGAAGAAAACAATCCATTAGAAATTAGAATTGGGCAAGTAGAAGTTAATGACTCTATGAAACATTAAGAATCAGTCAAACAGAATCTAAAGAATAAAAAAATAGAAGAAAATGTAAAATATCTCATTGGAGAAATAACTGACTTAGAAAATTGATCCAGGAGCTAAAATCTAAGAATTATTGGTCTATCTGAAAACCACGATGAACAAAAAGAGCCTGGACAATATCTTCCAAAAAATTATGAAGGAACACTGCCCTGAGGACCTACATCCAGAGGGCAAAATAGTCATTGAAAGAATCCACTGATCATCTCCTGAAAGAGATTCCAAACTGAAAACACCAAGAAATATTGTTGCCAAATTCCAAAACTGTCAAGTAAAGGAGAAAATCCTGAAAGTAGTTAGAAACAAATAATTTAAATATCAAGGAACTGCAGTCAAGATCTCACAGGATTTTGCAGCTTCTATATTAAAAGATTGGAAAGACTAGAATTTGATATTTTGTAAAGTAAAGGAGCTTGGACTACAACCAAAGGTCAATTATCCAGCAAAACTGAGCGTAATATTTCTGGCAAGGAGATGAAATGAAAGATTTCTAGACGTTCCTGATGAAAAGGCCAGAGCTTGATAGAAAATCTGATCTTCAAATACAAGTCTCAAGAGAGGTATTAAAAGGTAAAGAGGGGGAAAAAATCTTGTTACTCAATATGGGCAAACTGTTTACATTCCTGTAAGGGAAGATGATACTTGATAATCTTAAGAATAGTTTATTTATTATGATACTTAAAAGGGATATACATAGATAGAGGGAGTGGGTATAAATTAACTGATATGATGATAAAAATGTGATTTAAGTGTACGAAAGGATTGTAACAGAAGATGTGAAAAGTAGGAGGCAGAAAAAGGTAAATTATATCACAGGAAGGGGCACAAAATATATTACAGTACAGGGAAAGAAGAGATGAGCACTGTTTGAGATTTACTCTCATCTGATTTGGTTCAAGGAGGGAACAACAAAATCAGTTAAGTATAGAAATCTAACTAGCATAACAGCCAGTAGGAAGGGAAAGGGAAAAGAAAAAGGAGGGGAGGCTAAAAGGGATGGAAGAAGTAGTAAAGGATAAGGGGAGTAAAAGAGAGGAGGGCTGATAGAAGGGAAGGAAGACTGAAGGAGGTGGGGGCCAAAAATTAGAACTTTATTATGGAGGCAAAGGGAGAAGGGAGAACTAAAAACACAAATGGGGGAAATAGGAAAGAGGGAAAGACACAAATAGTAATCACAGCTATGAATGTGAATGGGATGAACTCTTCCATAAAGCAGAAGCGGATAGCATAATGGATTGAAAACGATAATCCAACAATATGTTGTTTACAAGAAACACATTTGAAACAGGGGCATACACACAAGGTAAAGGTAAAAAGGTTGGAACAGAATATATTATGCTTCATCTGATGTACAAGAAAAGCAGAGGTAGAGATCATAACCTCAGACAAAGCAAAAGCAGAAATAGATCTAATTGAAAGAGATAGGGAAGGAAAGAATATTCTGCTAAAAGGTACCATAGACAATGAAGCAATATCATTACTAAACACATATGCACCAAGTAGTATAGTATCCAAATTCTTAGAGAAGTTAAGGAAATTAGAGGAAGAAATAGATAGCAAAACGATACTAGTGGGAGACCTCAACCTCCCCCTCTCTGAACTTTATAAATATAACCTCGAAATAAACAAGAAAGAAGTGAAGATGAATAGAACTCTAAATAAGTTAGACATGATGGTTCTATGGAGAAAATTGAATGGGGATAGAAAGGATTGTACCTTTTTCTCAGTGGGACATGACACATATACAAAAATTGACCCTGTACTACGGCATAACAACCTCACAATACAATGCAGAAAGGCAGAGACAGTCAATGCATCTTTCTCAGATCACAATGCAAAAAAAAATTATATGTAATAAAAGGCCATGGAAAGATAGACCAAAAAATTAATTGGAAACTAAATAATCTAATCCTAAAGAATGAGTTGGTTAAGTAACAAATCATAGAAACAATCAATAATTTCTTTCAAGAGAATGGCAATAATGAGACAACTTACCAAAACTTATGGAATGTTGCAAAAGCAGTTCTTAGGGGAAGTTTTCTATTATTGAACACCAACATGAATACAATAGAGAAAGAAGAGAACAATGAATTGGGCATGCAGATGAAAAAGCTAGAAAAGGAACAAATTGGAAACACCCAAGTAAATACCAAATTAGAAATACTGAAAACCAAAGAAAAGGTTACTAAAATTGAAATTAAGAAAACTACTGAACTAATAAATAAAACTAAGTATTGGTTTTATGAAAAAAAACAATAAAATTGATAAACCTTTGAACAATATGATAAAAAAAAAAGAAAGAAGAGAGGTGTGGAGCCAAGACAGCAGAGTAATGTCACCCACTTCCTAGAGCACTGCCCCCAAGCCTAGCCAAATACCCATAAAATGGCTCTAAACAAATTCTGAAGCTGTAGAATCCACAGAATGATGGAGTAAAGCAAATCTCCAGCCCAAGACATCCTGGAAGGTTGCCAGAAAGCATCTACTGTGTCACGCAGGGGGCAGGGCACAGTCCAGCATGGGCCAAGCTGACACCGACAGGACCTACGCAGGCCTTGGGGAGATTGAATCTCTTGCACCTGTGTCAATTTCCAGACTTCAGGGCCCCAAAACGCCAAGGACAAATTCGAAGGTCAGTGGAAAAAGGCCTGTGAAACTTGTGTGAGAGAGTGGAGTGATCCAGCCCCAGGGTGGTAGAGGAGGAAGGGGGAACAGAACCTGCAGCGGCTCCAGCAGCAGGGGCAGAGACAGCAACAATTTCTGTAGCTCTTGGCCCACAGATTGTGGTGTAATAGAGAGGTTGACAGTACACTCCCCCACTCTCGATGGAAGCAGAGCTCTACCTTGACAAAGAGCTCAAAAAATCAAATAAATGACTGGGGAAATGAATAAAAACCAAAACAAGAATCAGAATGTAGAATCTTACTTTGGTGACAAGGAAGACAGAAACATGCAAATAGATGAAAACAAAGCCTAAACTCCTGCATGCAAAGCCATCAAGAAAAATATGAATTGTTCTCAGGCCACGAAAGAGCTCCAAAAGGATTTTGAAAATCAAATAAGAGAAGTAGAGCAAAAATTAGGAAGAGAAATGAGAGTGATGCAAGAAAATCATGAAAAAACAAGTCAATTGCTTACTAAAGGAGACTTCCAAATGCTGAAGAAAATAACACTGCAAAAAATAGACTAACCCAAATGACAAAAGAGATCCAAAAAGCCAATGAAGGGAAGAATGCCCTAAAAAGTAGAATTGGAAAATAATTCTTTAAAGATTAGAATGGAACAGCTAGAAGCTAATGACTTCGTGAAAAATCAAGAAAATATAAAAGAAAACCAAAAAAGGAAAAAGAACACCAAATAACCAATATAAAAAATGAAAAGGGTGAACTCACCTCCAACGAGGAGGATATTAAACATTAATTATAAATTACTTTGCCCAATGGTATGCCCATAAATTTGACAATGTGAGATAGGTGTATATTTAAAAAATATAAATTGCCCAGATTATCAGAAGAGGAAGTTAAACACTTAAATAAGCCCATCTCAGAAAAAGAAATTGAGCAAGCCATCAATGAACTCCCTAGGAAAAATATCTCTAAAACACGATGGATTTACAAGGGAATTCTATCAAACATTTAAAGAATGGTTAATTCCAATACTATATAAACTATTTGGGAAAATTGGTGGAATTCTTTTTATGATGCAAGTAAGGTTCTGATACCTAAGCCAGGAAGAGCAAAAACAGAGAAAGAAAACTATAGACCAATTTCTCTAATGAAAATAGATGCAACAATTTTAAATAAAACATTGTTAAAAAGAAGACAGTACATTATCATGAGAATAATACATTATGATCAGGTAGGACTTATACCAGTAATGCAGGATTGGTTCAATATTAGAAAAACTATTAGCATTATTGACCATATCAACAACAAAACTAATAGAAACAATGATTATCTCAATGAATGCAGAAAAACTTTTGACAAAATACAACACTCATTCCTATTGAAAACATTTGAGAGCACAAGAATACATGGGACTTTCCAGAAAATAATAAGCAGTATCTACCTAACACCATCAACAGGATTATATACAATGGGGATAAGGTAGATGCATTTCCAATATGATCAGCAGTGAAACAAGGATGTCCATTATCACCACTATATTATTCAATATAGTACTAGAAAGGTTAGCTTTCGTAATAAGAGAAGGAAAAGAAATGGAAGGAATTATGATAAGTAAAGAAGAAACTAAGTTATCACGTTTGCAGATGATATGATGATGTATTTAGAGAATCCTAGAGAAGCAAGTAAAAACTACTGGAAATAATAAACAACTTTGGCAAATTTACAGGTTCCAAAATACACAGACCAAAATCATCTGCATTTCCACATATAACTAACAAATCCCACCAGCAAGAGATAGAAAAAAGCTATGTAAAGTTATGGTAGACACTATAAAATATCTGGGAGTCTACCTGCCAAAGCAAACCCAGGGAATATATGAACACAATCGCAAAACAATTTGCACAAGTAAAGTCAGATCTAAGTAAATGGAAACACAACAGTTGCTCATGGGTAGGCCTAAGTAATATAATAAAAATGACAATTCTACCTAAATTAATTTACTTATTCAGTGCCTTACCAATCAAACTACCAGATAATTATTTTCTAGAGCTAGAAAAAAACAATATCAAAATTCATCTGGAAGAATAAAAGGTCCAAAATATCAAGGAAATTGGTGAAAAGAAATGCTAGGGAAGGTGGCCTAGCCCTACCAGATCTCAAATTGTATTATAAAGCAGCTATCATCAAAACCACTTGGTAATGGTTAAGCAATTGAAGGGTAGACCAATGAAATAGGTTAGGTACTCAAGATACAGTAATCAATGAATATAGCAATCTACTTTTTGATAAACCCAAGGACCCCAGCTTTTGGGATAAAAACTCACTGACAAAAATTGCCGGGAAAGCTGGATAACAGTGTGGTGTAAACTGGGCATAGACCGATGTCTGACACTGTACACAAGAATAAAGTCCAAATGGATACATGATATACATATAAAAACTGATACTATAAACAAATTAGGGGAGCAAGGAATAGTGTATTTGTCAGATTTGTGGAGAATGGAGAAATTTATGACCAAACAAGAGATAAAGAACATTATGAAGTGCAAAATGGATAATTTTGATTACATTAATTTGAAAAGTTTTTGCACAACCAAACCCAATGACACCAAGATTAGGAGGGAACAGAAAATTAGGAACGAATTTTTGCAACTAGTGTCTGTGATAAAGGCCTCTTTATCTGTCATAAAGGAGAACTTTATCTTTATCTGTGATAAAGGAGAACTGTGTCAAATATACAAGAATACAAGTCATTTCCCATTTGATAAATGGTCAAAGGATATGACCAGGCAATTTTCAGAGGAAGAAATTAAAACTATCTATAGCCATATGAAAAAATGCTCTAAATCACTGTTGATTAGAGAGGTGTGAATCAAAGCAACTCTGAGGTACCAAATCACACCTATCAAATTGGCTAACATGACAAAATAGCAAGATGATAAATGTTGGAGAAGATGTGGGAGAGTTGGAACACTAATTCATTGTTTGTGGAGCTGGGAGGTACTCCAACCATTCTGGAGAGTAATTTGGAACTATGCCCAGAGTGCTATGAAAATGAGCATGCCCTTTGACTCAGCAATATCGCTTCTGGGACTGGATCCCAAAGAAACCATAAAAATGGGAAAGGGTCCCATGTGTGCAAAAATATTTATAGCAGCTCTCTTTGTGGTGGCTAAGAAGTGGAAATCGAGGGGATGCCCATCAATTGGGGAATATCTGATTAAGTTGTGGTATATGAATGTAATGGAATACTACTGTGCTATAAGACATGATGAACAGGAAGACTTCAGAGACGCCTGGAAGGACTTATATGAACAGATGCTGAGTGAAAGAAGCAGAACCAGAAGATCATTGTACACAATAACAACCACAGTGTGTGAGGCATTTTTCTGGTAGACTTACCCCTTTACAGCAATGCAAGGACCTAAAACATTCCCAAAGAACTCGTGAGGCAAAAAGCCTTCCACATCCAGAGAAAGAACTATGGAATTGGAAAGCAGAATGAAGCAGAATATTTTCTCTGGTGTTATGTTTTATTTTGTGTGGGTTTTCTCATTGTTTTTTCCATTCATTTTAATTCTTCCAAGCAACATGACTAATGTTCACACACAATTAAATATATTTAATAAGAATGTATGTGTAGAACCCATATAAGATTGCAAGTTGTCTCAGGGAGAGAACGGGAGGTAGGGGGAGAATATCTAAGACTTATGGAAGTGATTGTAGAAAACTGAAAACAAATAAATTTTAAAAAAAGAAAATAAATACTATTTATCCTTTGGGGAAAAGTACGTCTATAAAGCCACTAATCTTCCTGTATTTCACATTTAGAAATACAGATATATACATACGTACATAAATATATATATATACATATACATATATATGTATGTGTGTATACATACACAAGTATATACATATACATATATATATATATATACACACACACACGTGTGTGTCTATTTAAAGTCTACTCAAAATAACTACAAAATACATAAAGGATCTGGGACTCCATCTACTACTACATATTGTATGCATGCAACTGCAATACATTCTTTACTGGAATGAAGGCTTAAATAACTGGAGATGGTCATGTTTTGCCAATCTAATAAAATGGCCACATGATCTAAATTAATTTCTAGATGTGGTGGTATACTGCTCCAACTACCAAGGAGAACTTCATAGAATGACACAAAATAACTAGAAATTCATCTTGAAGAACAAAAATTAAGAATTTCAATAGTATGTGGAGGGAAGTAGGAATGAAGGGAATCTAGTACTGCCAGATTTCAGATAGTATTATAAAGTAGTAATCTTTCCTTATCTAGGAGTTCCCTATACAAATGAAACCACAAGTTCAATAACTTTTCCTATCCTTATCTGATACTGGTTGAAAACTGGAGAAGCCAATCCGTGGATTAGATTAGGTATACAAGACTTATAATCCGTTGAACATTGTAGTCCAGTGTTCGATGCATCCAAGAATAAAGACAACTAGAGCAAGTACTTTTTATCAGCAAAAGCTGTTGGGAAATCAATTTTACAGAAATGAAGTTTAAATAAATATCTTTTTATCATATAACACTACAAAGAGCATCAAATAGATACTTCACCTGGATATAAAAGATCATACCCTAAAAATATTAGATGAGAATGAAAGAAGGTAGTTTTCAAAATGGCAAGGGCGAGAATTCCTAACCAAACAAGGGCTACTGGTGATTGTACACAATAAAATAGGTCATTCTGATTACATAAAATTATGAAGCTTTAGCATGAGCAACATCAATGTAGCTAGAATAAGACAACATATGGAATGGGGTAAGCATCTTGACACTGAAATACATATCTGGTATCCAAGATATATGAAGAATTGATACAAATATAGAAGACCAAGATACATTCTCTAAAATAAAAGTAGTCAAAGGAATGTGCAATTTTCAAAATAGAAAAGAAAACAATCAACAACTATAGGAAAAAAAAAACCTCCAAATCACCAATAACAAGAGTAATGTAAATTAAAGAAATCCCATCTGTTTGAGAAAGATGATGAATGATAAAAATGTTAAATGTGGTAGGGACTGTCAGAAGACAAGCATACTAACACATTTATTGGTAAAGCTGTAAAGTGGCATGACTAGTCTAGAAAACAATTTATAACTACAGTAGGAAAGCCACTAAATCATAGAATTCCTTTACTCAACCATGCCACTACTAAGTATATATTTCACGGAGGACAAATCCCTTGGATACAAAAATGATTACAAAAAACTTTTTCTGGTAGCAACATATCTAGCAATAATCAAGGATTAATGCAATGACCAGCTAGGCAAATGCTGAGTGAATTTTATAGAGTAGTATTTTTATAATAAGAGATGAATTCAGAAAAAAATACTTGAAACGTATTATGTGAACTGATGCAGAGTGAACAGAACCAGAAACAAAATGTACATAATGATCAGAAGAAGAGACAGCAAAGGAGTAGCAAAACTTTGAAAGACACCAGAACTAGGTTCAATGCAGCGACCAGCCCTGGCTACAGAGGAATGATACTTAAATGTACCTCTTTTCCCTCAGCACAGAGGTCATCCAGTCAGTCAAACAGCATTTACTATATGCCAAGCACTGTGCTAAGCACTGAAGATACAAAAAAGGTCCTAAACTGTCCCTGTTCTCAAGTCACTTATGGTGTAATAGAGGAGACAACATGCAAATAACTATGTATACACACATATACATATTTGAGGATGGCCTCAGAAGGAAAGAACTAAGATTATGTATGATAGGAAAAGACTTCTTACAGAAGATGGGACTTCAGTTGGGACCTGAAGGAAGTAGGGAATATAGGAGGTGAAGGTGAAGAAAGAAAGGGATCCAGAAATGGAGCACTGCCAGTAAAAATGATGGACATGAAGTGTCTTATGGGAGAAAGGGCAAGGTGACCAGTAAAATTGGATCAAAGAATATGTGAAGAGGGGGAATAAGGTGTGAGAAGACTAGAAAGGTCAGTATTAGGTCAGGTTATGAAAGGTTTTAAAAGCCAAACAGAGGATCAAATGTTAGATGGTGGAGGTGATAGGGAGCCACTGGAGTTTATTGAGTATAAGGGTGACATAGTCAGGCTTTTGCTTTAAGATTAATCTGGCAGTGGAGTGGAGAATAGACCAGAGTAAGAAAAGATCAGAGGAAGAGGGGCACAGCAGCAGGCTATTTCAATAGTCTAGGTAAATGTGAGGTGATGAGGGCCTGCACCAGAGTAGTAGCAGGGTCAAAGGAGAGAAGGGGCTATATGTGAGAGATGTTATAAAGGTAGAAAGGATAGGACTTGACACCTGATAAAGTATCAGAGGTGAGAGAGGATAAGGAAATGAGGATGATACATAGGTTGTGAGAATGGGTGACAGAGAGGATAGTGCTACTCTTGATAGTAAAAAGGAAGTTAGAAAGAATATGTGGAAAAAGATCATCGTTAAGTTCTGGACATGTGGAGTTTATCATGTTTGCGGGACATCTAGATCAAGATGTGTGGAGTTGGAGATGTGAAACTGGAATTTCGAACAGAAGTTAAGACTGCACAAGTAGATATGATTATCATCTGTCTAGAGATAATAATTGAAACCAATAGACTTGAGATGATCAAATGACACAGTATAGAGGGGGGAAAAGAGGATCCAAGATATTGCCTTGAAGGACCCCCATGATTAGTCATTGGATGAAGATCGAGGGAAGGAGATTGGGAAGGAGCGGTCAGACAGGTAGGAGTAGAACCACTCCTGGTTCTCTCCAGAGCAGAATCACAAAAAATCTAAAGAGAAGATAGTATTAATGAGAAGATTTCTCAACAGTGTCAAAGGCTGCAGAGAGGTAAAGGAGGATAAAGACTGAGAAAAGGCTATTAGCTTTGACGATTAAAAGAAAAATAGCAATTTTGGAGAGAGGAGTTTTAGTTAAATGACGAAATAAGAAACCAAACTTTAAAAAGTTAAGAAGAAAATGAGAGGAAAAGAAATTGGCTATCTAGAATAGATAACCTTCTCAAAGTGTGAAGAGCCATAGAAGGGAGGAGAAATATAGGATAATAGATAACAAGGATAGAGAGATCAAGTAAGAGTTTTGTGAGTGTAAGGGAAACATGGGCATGTTTGCAGGCAACAGGAAAGCAGCCAGCAAGTGGGGAGAAGTTGAAGTGATGATAAAGGGGGTAATATACTGAAGAAGATGGGATGGAATAGGATCACCTTTTCATGTAGAGAGATTTAATTTAGCAAAGTAAAGGACCACCTCTCCATGTAAAACAGGAGTGAAATATGAAGCAAGTTTCTCAACTAAGGGGAAAGGAAAGGAGGCTGTGGGAAGGTTAACAAGAGATGAAAAGGTTGGAAGAGAAAGGGTGGACAGCAGTAAAACGAAATGATTACAGAGGTTTGAAATGATTACCTTGCTACAGTTGAGATTATGCAACATGAATTTGTAGTAAACCCAGTTAGCATAATTTTGTAATTTCCCCCTGTGCATTGATCAGCTACACATGACTATGAGCAAAAACATCAGAATGTGGGAGTAATTTAAAGTTGGAGTTGGGAAGGGCAAGATTTTCAAGGATAAAGGACTCAAGAGAACAGTATAGAGTTGAACTGGCTCCTCAACAGGTGAAGATGGGAAAGGAAAGTACTGATAGGTGAAGGGATTACAGGTCTCAGTAAAGAGGAAGAACAGATTATGGAATTGCAAGGCAAAGGGAGAGGTAAAGACAGATTATGATCATATAAAGAAATTTCAAAGGTGATGAGATGGAAGTGAAACACTTGTGATTGTTGGCAAAATCAGGGATATGACCATGTCTGTGCTGCAGTGGGGTGGAGGAGCAGGTCATGGGGAATGAGTATATTGCGAGAAACTGAGGGACAGCATACGTTGTCAGACGTGGTCAGGGTGTTGGTTTTTTCTATTTGTAACTTCTTTGTTTTGAGGGAGGGAAATAGGAAGGGTAGGTAGAGAAAGACACTATTGAGGATTTGGGTCAATGGGAAAGGGTAGCATTGTAAAAAGTATTAATAAAACAAAAAATAAAGAGAATTTGGAGTATAGAGTTAGAGAGTTGAGGAGAATAAAAAGCAAATAGTTGTCACTATCTTCTGGGTAAAAATGGAGGCAAATTCCTCTGGTGAGGAAAAGTGGTGGGAGAGGTCTTAGGAACTGAAGATAAAATAACTTTTGGAATAGATCCCACAGGGATCTAGCTGGATTCCTTAGGTGGATTCCCATTTTTACCCAATGGATTTCCTGACTTCCTTCAATTCCTAGATAAAACCTCACTCTCTAAGAGTCTTTCCTGATTTCCTCAGTGCTATTGCCTTTTCTCTCTTGATTATCTTCAGTTTATCCTGTATATATCTTGTCTGTTTTTTACATCTCCCCTATTAAACAGTGAGCTCACTGAGAAAAAGAAGTTTTTGGCTTTCTTAGTATCCCAGTGCCCCCTCCAACATAGAAGATGATTAATAAATGCTTGTTGATTAAACTAAAAAAAAGTGTCCCTTTAAGAACCATAGTCTATAATGTGAAAATAGGTTTAATATGCTGTCTTGGGGTAGGGGAGGGGAAAGACGGGGAGAAAATTTGGAGCTCCAGATCTTATGGAACTGAATGGGTAAATAAATAAATTTAATAAAATTAAAAATTAAAAAAAGAGAGAACCTTAGTCTAGTGAGGAGCAGGCAGATGGAGTGGAATCAAGGATGTGCTCAAAACCAAGTAAAATTCAAGGTAGGACTCAAATCAGATTGTGTATTCCAATCCACTCCAATTCATCATCCATTCAGTCACTAAAATGACTTTCCTAAAGTACAGGTGCAATTGTATCACTTATCTACTCAATAATCTCCAGTGGCTCCCTATTGCCTCCAGAATCAAAGGTTTACAATGCTGTGTTTGGCACGAAAAGTCCTTCATGACCTAGCCCCCTCCTTCCTTTCCAGACCTCTTATACCATACTTCCTAACAGGTGCTCTTCAATCTAGGGAGATTGGCCTCCTGGCAACTCCATCTCTCAGCTCAGGCATTTTCTCTGGCTTTCCCTTGTGCTTCTCTTCTGCTCTGACTACTGCCCTCCCTGCTTTCTTTTGAGTTCCAACAAAAATCCCTTCTTTTATTGGAATCCTTCCCCAACCACTTTTTATTCTAGTTGTTTCACTCTATTAATTATTTCTTATTTATCCTGTGTATCTAGTTTGCTTTGTGTATATTTGTTCGCATGTTGTCTCCCCCATTAACTTCTAAGCTCCTTAGATGCCTTTTTTGCCTCCCTTTGTATCCCCAGTGGGGCAGCTAGGTAGTGCAGTGGATATAGCACCAGTGCAGGAGTCAGGAGGACCTGAGTTCAAATCTTACCTCAGATACTTGACACTCACTAACTATATGACCTTGGGCAAGTCACATAACCCCAATTGCCTCATCCTGGGCCATCTCCAGTCATCCTGATGAATATCTGGTCACTGGATTCAGATGACTCTGGAGAAGAAGTGAGGACGGTGACCTGCACAACCCTCCTTCACTCAAAACAAAGTCATGTGCAAGTCATGTCATTATTTTTCTGATAGCATGATCATCCTTTGGCAACAAAGGATGAACACACACAATCCCCAGTACTTAGCACAGTAACTGGCATAGTAGGTACTTAATAAATATTGACTAATTGACAGATCGCAGATAAAGCGAATAGAAAAATTCAAAGTCACACAGAAAAGGCAACTATCATTACACCTTGAGAACACTAAAGGAAAGAACAAAAATATCATTAAAAATTTGAGGAGGTAGAGAACGTTTTCAGGGCTGGGTTCAAGGAAGGCTTCCTGGAGGAGGCCCCAATACAGCTGGGACATGCAAGTGATGAAGGGGCTTCAATTAATTTAGATGAGAGAAAAGAGACCTAGGGGACCATGTAAGCAACAAAAGGGTATAAAGTTCGGAGAGGACAAGCAAAAAGAAAGAGTTCTGTAGGCCATTCTCACCTAGGGACTTAATAGACATGGATGGGGCAGGAAGCTGATTGTCAGGAAACGAAAGGGAACTTATATTTTTGTTTTTTTAATTAATTAATTAATTTTTAGTTTGCAACATTGAATTCCACAAGATTTTGAATTCCAAATTTTCTCCCCCTATCTCCCCTCCTCCAACCCCAAGAAAGTGTGCATTCAAATTACCCCTTCCCCCATTCTGGCCTCCCTTCTATCACACCCCTATCTTCTATTATCCCCATCCCCTCTATTTTCTTGTAGGGCAAGATAGATTTCTACTCTCCGTTGCCTGTATATCTTATTTTCCAGTTGCATGTGAAAACAATTTTTTACATTCGTTTTTAAAGCTTTGAGTTCCAACTTCTCTCCCTTTCTCCCTCCCTACTCATCCTCACTGAGCAGTCAAGCAATTAGATATGTGTTATGCATGTGTAGTTATGAAAGTCACGATGTGAAAAGCTAACTATATTTCCCTCTATCCTATCCTGCCTCCATTCTATTTTCACTTTTGACCCTATCCCTCCTCAAAAGTGTTTACTTCTAATTATCTCTCCTCCCATTTTCCCTCCCTTCTATCATCCCCCCACCCCACTTATCCCCTTCTCCCCTACTTTCCTTCAGTGTAAGACAGATTTTCAAAGCAAATTGAGTGTATATGTTGTTCCCTCCTTAAATCAAATACTATAAGAGTAAGGTTCACTTTTTCCCTCTCACCTTCCCCCCTTTCCCTTCCATTGAAAGGGTTTTTTCTTAACTCTTTCATGTGAGAGATAATTTGCTCCATTCTATTTCTCCCCTTCTTCTCCCAATATATTCCTCTCTCACCCCTTAATTTAATTGTTTAAAAAAAATATCATCCCTTCCTATTCAACTCACCCTGTGTCCTTTGTCAATATGTATATAATCCTTCCAACTACCCTAATACTGAGAAAAGTCTTAAGAGTTACAAATATTATCCTTTCATGTAGGAATGTAAACAGTTCAACTTTACTAAGTCCCTTATTATTTTTCTTTCCTGTTTACTTTTTCATGCTTCTCTTGATTCTTGTGTTTGAAAGTCAAATTTTTCATTCAGTTCTGGTCTTTTTATCAAGAATGCTTAAAAGTCTTCTGTATCATTGAATGACCATTTTTCTCCCGAAGCATTATACTCAGTTTTGCTGGGTAGATAATTCTTGGTTTTAATCCTAGCTCCTTTGACTTCTGAAATATCATATTCCAAACCCTAAGATCCCTTAATGTAGAAGTTGCTAGATGTTGTGTTATCCTGATTGTATTTCCACAATACTCTAATTTTTTTCTTTCTGGCTGCTTGCAATATTTTCTCCTTGACCTGGGTGCTCTGGAATTTGGCTACAATATTCTTAGGAATTTTCCTTTTTGGATCTCTTTCAGTAGGCAATCAGTTAATTCTTTCAATATCATTTTACCCTCTGTTTCTAGAATATCAGAGCAGTTTTCCTTGATATTTTCATGAAAGATGATGCCCAGCCTCTTTTTTGATCATGGCTTTCAGGCAGTCCAATACTTTTAAAATTATCTCTCCTGGATCTATTTTCCAGGTCAGTTGTTTTTCCCATGACATATTTCACATTGTCTGCTATTTTTTTCATTCTTTTGGTTTTATTTTGTGATTTCTTGGTTTCTCATAAAGTCATTAGCTTCCATCTGTTCCATTCTCATCTTTAAGGAATTATTTTCTTCAGTGAATTTTTGGACCTTCTTTTACATGTGGCCAATTCTGGTTTTTAGGGCATTCTTCTCCTCATTGACTTATTGGATCTGTTTTGTCATTTGAGTTAGTCTATTTTTTAAAGAGTTATTTTCTTCAGCATTTTTAGGTGTCCTTTTGCAAGCAGTTGACTCATTTTTTATGATTTTCTTGTGTCACTTTCATTTTTCTTCCCAATTTTTGCTCTACTTTTCTTACTTGACTTTCAAAATCCTTTTTGAGCTCTTCCATGACCTGAGACCAATTAATATTTTTCGTGGAGGCTTTGGATGGAGGAGTTTTGACTTCATTGTGTTCTGTTTGCATGTTTTGGTTTTCCTTGTCACCAAAACAAGATTCTATAGTCTGAGTATTTTTCCAGTTTTTGCTCATTTTCTCAACCATTTACTTGAATTTTGATCTCTTTTTCAAGGTAGTTCGCTGCTTCCAGCAGAAGTGGGGGATATAGCGTCAGCCACTCGAGCTCCCCCCCCACCACAATCTGTTAGCTCAGAGCTCCAGAAACAGTGACTGCATCTGCTCCTGCTGCTGCTGTGACTGTTGAAGATTCCTCCACCCCCTTCCCCCTCTGCCGCCTGAACACAGGTGTCACAAGTTATTTCCACTGACCTTCCAATTTGTCCTCAGTGTTTTGGGGACGTGAAGTCTGGAAACTGTCACGGGTGTGAGAGATTCAGCCCCCCTAGGCCTGCTCAGGTCTGGTTTGTTCCTGCATGACCCATCCTGGACTGCTCTCTGCTTTCTGCACCATGCAATAGACACTTCCTGGAGACCTTCAAGGCTGTCTTGGGCTGGAGATTTGTTTCAGACTATCATTCTGCAGGCTCTGCAGCTCAAGAATTTGTTTAGAGTTATTTTTGCAGGTATTTGACTGAGTATGGAGAGCTCTAGAAAGTCCATGCTATTACTCCATCTTCTTGGCTCCACCCCTGAAAGGGTGCTGATTAAATGGAGGGGCAGCAGGAATCACTGAAAGAGGACTGACTTGAGAATAAGGAGCTTATATTGAAATCCTGGTCCTTTGAGATCTTGGTCAAGTAGAAATCTCCCTAAGCCTCAGTTTCCTCAGGTGCAAGATGAGGGGGTCATACTACATGACTTCTGAGGTCCTCTTCTTGTTTGGACATTTTATATTCCAATACTCCTTCCAGCTCTGAATTAATGAATGAAGAATTTGTCAAGCACTCACTATGTGTAAACGTCTGCGCTGAGCACTGGGGATACAAATACTAAAGTAAGACCATCCTTGCTCTCAAAGAACTGTCATTCTAATGGGGAAGACAGCATATAGAGAAGGTTTCACATGGAAGTCACTGGAAAGGCCCCATGGTCTCTAACCTGTAGTAGCGAGGCAGATGTTGATGCCTTTTTAACAATGTCATTTCCACTGGTAAAATCAGTTTCTGATGTTGAACCCTTTAGCAGTGCCAAGGGCTTTGGAGACAAGAACATTCTTTTCTGGGGCTTCAGTAGATGTCGTTGTAGTGCCTGCAGGAGCAGTTGCTGGGCTGCCTGCATCCCCACAGGAGTGACTGTCCCAGATGATGGCTGTGGCTCTGGGCTGGAAGCACTGTTTGCCCAAAGGCTCTTGGGTTCAAAATCCTGAGCTGTCTCCACTGCTCCAAGAGAGATGGAGGTGATGGAGGTGGTGGTGGCTGCAGTGACAGTGATTCAACTTGGCTGATATAAGTGGCCCCCTGTGTCTCTTTCAGGGTTCTCCACTGCTTCAGCTAAACTGGCCTGTCTTCCCTGCAAATGGGAGTTTCTAGTAGGGAGAGTTGCTACCTTTTCCACAACTGGTTCCATAGGAGTTTGAAGACTGGTCTGGAAGCATAAATGGGGAGTTATTGCTACTTCCAGGGCTCTCTTGTTCACCTGGCTGTCGGTGTCAGTCATTGTTGGTGGTGAGGAGGAAAGTGAGCCTCCACAATGACTTCCTCTGACTAAAACTATATCCTGCCCTCCCCAACCCCCATCCTCAACAAAAGGCCAGGTTAATTGAGCCAAGAGGTCACCACCTATGTCTGTCTATCTCTCTCACTAAGTGCCTGAGAGTGGCATCTTTATCCTGCAGTTGAACTGTTGCATTAGATAAAGATTTGTCTGCAGGGGTCTTTGTTCTCTTCAGGCCCATATTCCTTTGACCCCTGCTTGTTCTCAGCAGGCAGCAAGCCAAGCTATGGCCCAGAACTAATCACTGCTTCTTTCTCTTCTCTACTGCTTGTTGAGTGCACATATTCTGTGGAGGCTGAGGGGCGGGCAGGGGAAGAAGAGTTCCAGGGAAACAAGCCATTCCTTCTGTTTGGGTCCTCTCTTTCCTTCTATTCACTTCTCTGTTAGAAATAGATTTTTAGTTGACTCTCTAGGATTCTGTAAGTATACCATCCTGTCACGTGCAAATAGTGATAGTTTTGTTTCTTTGTTGCCTGTTCTAATTCCTTCAATTTCTTTTTCTTCTCATCACTAAAGCTAACATTTCTAGTAAAATATTGAATAATAATGATGAAAATGGGCAAACTTGTTTCACTCCTGATCTTATTGGGAAAGCTTCTAGTTTATCCCCATTATAGAAAATGCTTGCTGATAGTTTTAGATAGAATTTACTTATCATTTTCAGGAAAACTCCATTTGTTCCTATGCTCTGTAATTCTGGCCATTGAGAGGGGGAGAGTTGGAGAAGGGGTCCTTAGATCATAGACTCTTGGAGCTGGCAAAATCTTTATGTAAAAGTGAGAACTGATTATCCCACCCCCTTCAAAGTAAGTAATACTTATCCTAGACAAGAACAGTTATTAATTAACTCAATCAATCTGAACCAAATGTGTAAAGAGTCTGTATATATTGTCTGGAATTAATCAAAAGCACTGCCTTAAGGGATTTGGCCATGCCTTTAGGAACGTGTATGAAAGCGAGGACCCACTGCAAAAGAAGATAGAGATTCCTAGGGTTGGGAAGCAGAGAGGGAGGAGCACAGTCATAGCAAGCTGAACTCAGAACTGGCAGATCTGGGAAAACCAGCAACAGGAGAAAGAGAAGGCAGAACTGAACTGGGGCAGAGAAGGAAAATATCAAAGACAGACACTGGCTCTATGAGCATCTCAGGGGAGTAGATCCAGGCTAGTGCCACCAATGTATTTGCCTACTTGAGGCCAAGAAAAGTTCCAAAATGATGTCTTCTCCTTCCCTAACTTCCCCTCTTAATGCCAGTCTACTCATAAACACTATAGTAATATGTTGTTTAGTTACACAAAGGTTTCTAGAAACCTGAATTTTGCCTTAACCACAAAGAGGCTTGGGGTTAAATAGAGATGGATATAAATATAAATTGAAGCAGAGAGCCCAACCACTGCCTAAATGGTAGAAATTTTCCTAACCCTAATGTTTCATCTAAAAGACTTTCCCTGAAGCTGTAGAAAAGAGACAGAGGAAGGGCATTGTCTCACCCCTAGGCTTACGTTAAAAATGAACTCTTGATTTTAAGATGTTACTACACTTAATAACAGATAATAGAATGTCAGGGCTGGAAACATTCTTAGAGCATAGAATGTGTGATCTGGGAGGACCCAGGGAACAGAAAATATGGAATGTCAGACCGAGAAGGGGACCCTGGAACACAAAAAGTCAAAGGGTGGGAGGATCATATTAGCATCAGAGAATACCAGAGTTGAAAGGGACCTTTGAACCCAGAATGTCATTGCTTCATGGGGAGCTCTATAGACTGGCCACACTAGAAGAGTCTTAAGCGTACAGACAGACAAAGCTAGGAGAGTCTTCAGAACACTGAATGTCATTGCTGGAAGTATATTTGCCTAAGGTTGCACGGTTTGTGCTAGAGATCTTCCCAATTAGCAAGCAGCTTATTTTGTTGGAGTGAGCAGGCCCAATGGGAGTGGAACTGAGATCAATTCTATTGATACAGTTGCCTATGTTCTTTGATCCTTCAAAGCTAATTAAGATCAAATCCTTCCTCCCACTATCTGACCTTTGGGGTATTTATGGTGCAAATGCAGTTTGTCTAATCCTGTAGTGAGGCCTTCCCATTGATTTTTAGTAATAAATGGATAAATAACATTAAAATGGATTTCTTTCCCTAACTGGGTCTCAAAAATGAGGCCACGTAAGCTCAGCAAACTGTATCTGGCTGACACCATATCACTGATTTCCGCTAGCTGGTTTGGCTGTTAGTCACTATAAATGATTAAAGAGGCAAATCATTGAAACAACATAAATGTGAAAAGATAAGCAGACATTCAAACCCCATCTGCCAAATAATCCACTCACTGAGCCCCAGGAGACTTTCCTTTGTCATGTTTGAAGAGCATGGAGTAAGGACCAGGGTCTCACAGCCTTTCCAGTGGAAGTCCAGATCAAGTTAGCCACCCCACCTTTGGTGTAATATAATCTCTCTAGAGGCAAAATTTAGCGTCCAAGAAGGCAGCAGCAGCTGGTTCCAATCACTAGTTGTCATGGTAACTGGTCCGTCACTGAGGATACCTGGAATCCTGAGTTACTAGCACTCAGGCTACCTCCTTATCAGGGTTCCATTATGATCCCTAAGCCAGGAGGAGGGGAGGCCTTCTCCCCAGTTTTGTCCTGAGCTATCAGCTAGGCACAGAATTATTTAAATCACTGAGGGCTACAAAATATCAGGAGACACGTACATATGCACACATATGTACATACAGGCATATATACTGAGAGAGACAGAGACACATAAAGATAGAGACAGAGATGCAGAGATCAACAGAGAGAGACAGAGACAGACAGATGTAGAGACAGACAGGAACAGATGCAGAAAGGGAAACAGATGCCAATTGCAAAACAGTATGCATAAGAAGACACATAAAGCCAGTAGCTGTTGCTATAAGACATGCACCAGGGAAGGGACCAAACATGCTATCCAGGCCCTCTGGTGACCTCCCTGATCACCTCCTAGCCAGGTGCCAATAAGCCTGTCCCTGGCCCAAAGACATGAGTGAACTCTGAATTTTCCCAAGAGAGTCTTTGAACTTGAAAGAGGGCTATGTAGACCACTACATGCCCTTTAAGAACTACAAAGCACCTTTCACAGGCCTAATTTGGTTCTCACAAGACTCCCAGGAGGTGGCAGTAAAAGTAAGATTATCTCCACTTCCCAGATATATAAGATACTGAGGCCTAGGGAGAGGCAGCGGTGTATCTTGGGGAATTAGGGGGTCATACAGCTAGTAGGGAGTGATTCATTCCACTACTTGTCTCTCTCAGCATTGTCTCCTGACTTGCAGAGAGTATGCCCTAGGGGACTTGATTCACTGAGGCTTGGAATTCCCCTTCTGGGGCTGAGCTGTCCTGACTGGTGAATGAGCTCACCTTATCTAGCTAGTCCCATACCAGACCATGCTTCTGCCCCTCCCACTCCCCAGCCAGCCAGACATCCTGATCATGGTACTGTCATCTGCCAATCAGTCAAAGAAGAGGCCCTCTTCCTCAATTTCATGCTTTTCTCTCATATTACAACTAGCTGTGTGATTTCATCTCTAAGGAATGGAGGGGATTTGAACAGGTCACCTCATCTCTCTGAGCCTCAGTCTTCTCAAGTGTAAAGTAGTCTCTTGACACTTGCACAAACTCCCTATTCTAGAGCTGCTGTGAGGAAAGGGTTTGACAATCCTGAAAGTTTTGAGGTAACATGTAATATCATTGAGAGGTGTTTACTCTGTGCTCTGGTCCATTAATGACCACAAGCACTCTTTTCTGCCTTGTAACTGCGAGGAGGATTCCCTCTCCACCACAACCACAAGCTCCACCATGCCAGCACTCTCCTTGCCCCAGCATTACCGCCTAGGAGTGAGACCCAGATCCAAGCAAGGACAAAGCAAGAATATCCTGCCTCACTGCCAGCAAAGAGATCCCTGCAATCTCCCTCTGTTCTGCCCTTTGATGCCATGTCTGGGCTGAGAGCTCTGGAAGCAGCCATTACAGCTGCCACCACCACCGCCCTGTGGCTGGGGCTGGACCACACTCCTCTCTTACCCAAGCTTCACAGACCTTTTCCACTGACCTTATAAGTTGTCTTTGGAGTTTTGGGGTTGAGAAGCCTAGAAACTGCCATAGCACAGCTGCCAGTAATTCATTACCTGAGGCCTACTCCAGATGTTGGTGGAGCCCAGCCCGTGCTGGCATGGCCCACACTGGACTGTGGTCCTCTCTCAGACTGGTGCAACAGACCTTTCCTGTCGACCTTCCATGTTGTCTTGAGCTAGGAAATTTGTTTCACTCTGTCATATTGAGGGTTCTGCTGCTCTAGAATTTGTTTAGCGTAATTTTTTTCAGGTATTTGGAGAGTTATGGGGCAGAGCTCAAGGAAACTCTGCCATCTTGTCTCTACCCTACCCCCTTCCCTTTAGCTCCTTCAGAAGAATTTTGTTTTCATTTTTTCTAGCTCTATAGAGTAATTCTTTGGTAGTTTAGATAGTATGGAACTGAACAAGCAAATTAATCTAGATAGTACTATTTCTTTTATTATATTGGCTCAGCGTACTCTTCAGCAATTACTGTTTCTCCAGTTGTTTAGATCTGTCTTTATTTGTAGGAAGAGTGTTTTCTGGTTGTGTTTATAAAAATCCTATGTGTGTCTTAGCAAGTAGACTCCCAAGTTTTTGATATTATCTGTAGTTATTTTAAATGGAATGACTCAAACTTAGAAGAATACAAATCATTCCCCAGTTGAAATGTGGTCAAAGCATATGAGCAGGCAGTTTTCAGAGGAATAAATTAAAGCTATCTATAATCACAAGAAAAAAATGCTCTAAATCACTACTCATTAGAGAAATGCTAATTAAAACAACTCTGAGGTACCACCTCATACCTATGAGATTGGTGAATATGACAGAAAAGAAAAACAACAAATGTTGAAGATGTGGAAATATTGGAACACTAATTATTGGTGGAGTTGTGAACTGATTCAGCCATTCTGGAGAGCAATTTGGAATTATGCACAAAGGACAACCAAACTTTGCATTCCTTTTGATCCAGTAATACCACTACGAGGTATATATCCAAAAGATCATAAAAAAGAACCTCCATGTACAAAAATATTTATAGCAACTCTTTTTGTGTTTGCAAAGGATTGGAAATTGAGGGGATGCCCATCAATTGGGCAATGACTGAACAAGGTGTGGTATATGAATATATTTGAATACTATTGTGCTATAAGAAATGATGAGTACGTGGATTTCAGAAAAACCTGGAAAGACTTGTATGAAATGACACTGAGTTAACTGAGCAGAATGTGGAGAACATTGAACACAGCAATAACAGCATTATGTGATAATTAACTATGCTAAACTTAGCCTTTCTCAGTAATACAATGACCCGACACAATTCCAAAAGACTTGTTATGGAAAATGCTAACCATATTCAGAGAAAGAACTATGGAGTCTGAATGAAGATTGTAGTCTACCATCTCACTTTTTTTTTCTCTCGTGCCCCCACCTTTATTCTATCTAATTCTTCTTTCACAATATGACTAATGTGGAAATATGTTTAAAATGATTGTACAGGTATAACCTACATAAGATTGCTATCTTGGGGAGAGGGAAGAGGGAGGGAGAAAAATTTGGAATTCAAAATTTTACAAAAATGAATTTTGAAAACTGTCTTTACTTGTAATTAGAAAAAATACTGTTAAGGAGAAAAAAATGATACATAGCATTGATCTAAAACCAAGAACAAGTAATATCTGTAACAGGGATGAGCTACAAGTTTTTCCAATAAGATCAGAGGTAAAGCAACGATGCCTCTGACCACCACTGTTATTCAATATTGTACTAGAAATGTTAGGTCTAGCAATAAGAAAAGAAAGAGAAATGGAAGGAATTAGAATGGGCAATGAGAAAATAAAACTATCAATCTTTGCAGATAATATGATAGTGTACTTGAAGAATCACAGAAAATCAACTAAAAACTAGTTGAAATGATTAACAACTTTAGCAAAGTCACAGAATTTAAAACAAACCCATATAAATCATCAGCATTTCTGTATATTGCCAAAGAAGTCCAGCAGCAAGATACAGAAATGAAAATTCCTTCTGAAATAACTTAAAATAACTTGAAAAATACATAGGCACCTATCTGCAGAGAAAAACCCAATTACGCAACACTTTTCTCACAAATAAAATCAGATTAAAAATGGGAAAATATCAATTGCTTAAGGATAGTAGGAGCCAATACAATTAAAATGACAATTCTGCCTAAGTTGATATTGAGTTAATTAATTCATTTATTAGTTGATATATAGTGCTATGCCACTCAAACTACTAAAAAATTATTTTACAGAACAAGAAAAGGTAATAAAAAATCCATCTGGAAAAACAAATTATGAAACATATCAAAAGAATTAATGAAAAAATGTGAAGGAAGGTGGCCTAGTCATACAAGATCTTAAAATATATTACAAAGCAGTAGTCATCAAGACAATCTGATATTGGCTAAGAAATAGAGTAGTGTATCAGTGGAATAGATTACACACGTAATACGCAGCAGGCAATGACCATGGTAATCTTCAGTTTGATAAACGCAAAGATACAGATTTTTGGGACAAGAACTCACTATTTCACAAAAACTGATAGAAAAACTAGAAATCAGTTTGGTAGATATTAGGTATAGACCAACATCTCACACTGTATCCAAAGATAAGGTCAACATGAGTACATAAGTTGGACTTAAGGGGTAATTCCATAAGAAAATTAGGGGAACGTGAAATAGTTTACTTGTCAGATTTGTTGATAAGAGAAGAATTTATTACCAAGAAAGTGAGAGAGAGTATCATGGGTTGTAAAAGGAATAATTTTGAGCACATTAAATTAAAAAGGTTTTGCAGAAACAATACCAATGCAGCCAAGATTAGAAGGAAAGCGGAAAATGGAGAGTGGGATTTAGAGCAAGTTTCTCTGATAAAGGCCTCATCTTTCAAATATATAAAGAACAAACTCATAATAATATGAGTCATTACTCCAATGGTCAAAGGAAATAAACAGGCAGAAATCAAACAATCATATGAAAAATTGCTCTAAATCACTATTGCTTAGAGAAATACAGATTAAGACAACTCTGAGTTACCACATTACACCTATCAGATTAACTGACATGACACAAAAGGAACATGACAAATGTTGGGGCAATAGGGGAAAATCTGGGACACTAATTCACTGTTGATGGAGTTGTGACTGATCCAACTATTCTAGGGAGAAATTTGGAACTATTCCCAAAAGGCTATAAAACCCTTTGATCCAGCAGTACCACTACTAGGTCTGTATCCCAAAGAGACAATAAAAGTAAAATGACCTTTATGTACAAAAATATTTATAGCAGGTCTTTTTGTGGCAGCAAAGGATTGGAAATTGAGAGGATGCCCATCAGTTGGGGAATAGTTGAGCAAGTTGTGGTGTATGATTGTGATGGAATACTGCTGTGTTATAAGATGAAGAACAGAATACTTTCAGAAAAACCTGGAAAGACTTAGAGGAACTGATACAATGTTAAGTGAGCACATTGTACACAGTGATAGCAATATTGTACAATGATCAACTATAAATGACTGAACTATTCCCAGCAATACAGAGATCTAAGACATTTCTAAAGGACTAATGATGAAAAATTGGAATCCCCTCCAGAGAAAGAACTGATGGAATTTGAATGCAAACAAAACATACATTTTTAAATTAATTCACTTTAATTCTAGGAACTTTCCAATGAATGACAACTGATGGATTGTCACTATGTTAACCAACACAATTATAAAATTTGTTTCCCAGGGTTGTTTCCTTTTTGCTTTTCTTTTTTAAATATATAATTTATTTATTTTTCAATTCTTAACATTGATTTCCACAAGAATTTGAGTTCAAAATTTTCTCCCCATCTCTCCCCACCCCCACTCCAGGACAGTATGTACCCCATCTACCCCTTCCTCAAGCCTATCCTCCATTCTTTTACCCACCATTCTTCCATCCGCCTTCCTCTCTATTTTCCTGTAGGGCAAAATAGATTTCTATACTCCATTGCCTGTATAGCTTAATTTCCAGTTGCATACTAAAACAATTTTTGACATTCATTCTAAACGCTTTGTGTTCTATATTCTCTCCCTCCCTCCCCAACCACCCTCACTGAGAAAACAAGCAATTCAGTGTGTAACAATGCAAAGCACTTTTGTAATAGTTACATTGTAAAAGACAAACCACATTACCCTCTGTCCTATCATGGCCTTCATTTATTCCATTTTCTCCCTTGACCTGCCCTCCCAAAATAGTATTTGCTTCTGATTATTCCTTTCCCCAATTTGCTGTCCCTTCTATTACATTCCCTCTCCTATCCCCTTCCCCATGCCTCCCTGAAGGGTAAAATAGATTTCCTTATCCACCTGAGTGTGTGTTATTCCCTCCTTAAGGTAAATCCCATGAGAGTAAGGCTCAGTGGTTTCTTTTCATCTCCTCCCTCATCCCCTCCATTGTAAAAGCTTTTTTCCCTCTTTCATGTGAAATCATTTTCTACATTCTATCTCTCCCTTTACTCCTGGTATATTCCACTCAAAAGTGAATTTTATCTTTTTATGTATTCTCCCTTCATATTCAGCTCAACCTGTGCACTCTGTACATATACCCATGCACATATACATACCTACACATATTTAATACACACATACATGGGGCAGCTAGGTGCCGCAGTGGATAGAGTACCAGTGCAGGAGTCAGGAGGACCTGAATTCAAATCTCACTTCAGATACCTGACACTCACTAGCTGTGTGACCTTGGGCAAGTCACATAACCCCAATTATCTCATCTTGGATCATCTTCAGTCATCCTGATGAATATCTGGTCACTGGATTCAGATGGCTCTGGAGGAGAAGTGAGGCTGGTGACCTGCACAGCCGTCCCTCACTTAAAAAACAAAGTCAAGTGCAAGTCATGTTATTACTTCTCTGGTGGCATGGTCTTCTTCAGCAACGAAGGAGGAACACACACACATACATACATATCCATACCTATATATATATATATATATGTATTCCCTTCCCTAGTAAAAGGGTCTTATGAATTACAAATAACATCTTTCCATGTAGGAATGTAAACAGTTCAACTTTAATGAGATCCTTAAGGCATTTCTTTCCTGTTTACCTTTTCATGCTTCTCTTGATTCTTTTATTTGAAAGACGAATTTTCTATGCAGCTCTAGTCTTTTCAACAAGAATGCTTGGAAGTCCCTTATTTCAGTTGAAATTCCATTTTCCCCCCTGAAGTATTGTACTCAGTTTTGTTGATTTCAGTCCTAGATCCTTTGACCTCTGTAATATCATATTCCAAGTCCTTAGATCCCTTAGTATAGAAGATGCTAAATCCTGCGTTATCGTGATTTTTTTCCACAATACTTGAACTGTTTCTTTCTAGATGCTTTTAACATTTTCTCCTTGAACTGAGAACTTTGGAATTTGACTACAATATTCGTAGAAGTTTACCTTTGGGGATCTCTTTCAGAAGGTGACCAGTGAATTCCTTCCATTTCTATTTTACCATCTGGTTGTAGAATATCAGGGCTGTTCTTCTTGATAATTTCTTGCAAGGTGATGACTAGATTCTTTTTTTGATCATGACTTTCAAGTAGTCCCATAATTTTTAAATTGTCTCTCCTGGATCTGTTTTTCAGGTCAGTTGTTTTTCCAATGAGATATTTCACATTGTCTTCTACTTTTTCATTCCTTTGGTTTTGTTTTATACTGTCTTGGTTTCTCATTAAGTCGTTAGCTTCCATCTGCTCCATTCTAATTTTTAAGGAACTATTTTCTTCAGCGAATTTTTGAACCTCCTTTTCCCTTTAACCAATTCTGTTCTTTAAAGAATTCTTCTCCTCATTGGCTTTTTGGACCTCTTTGACCACTGGTGTAGTCTACTTTTAAAGGTGTTATTTTCTTCAGCATTTTGGGGGTTTCCTTTGGCAAGTTGTTGACTCGTTTTTCGTGATTTTCTTGCATCACTTGAATTTCTCTTCCCAATTTTTCCTGCACCTCTCTTACTTGATTTTCAAAATTCTTTTTGAGGTCTTCCATAATCTGAGACCATTGTGGAATATTTTTGGAATTTTTGGATGTAGAAGCCTTGACTTTTATGTCTTCCTCTAATGGTATGCTTTGTTCTTCCTCATCGAAATGGATTGAAGAAAATATCTTTTCACCAAGATAGTAACCTTCTATTGTCTTATTTTTTCCTTTTTGTGGGCATTTTCCCAGCCAGTTACTTCACTTTTGAATCCTTTGTCAAGTGGAAGGTATACTCCAGGGACCTGTAAGTTCTCAGTTCCTCCAAGGTGGCACAATCAAGGGAAAGGATTTTACTCCTCTCCTGCCCTTCACTCTGGTCTGTGAGCAATCACAAACACTCTTTTCTGCCCAGGGTCTGCAAGTAGGATTTCCTCTTCACAGCTGCCACCAGCTTTACCATGCCAGCACTCCTCCTAGCCCCAGGACTACCACTAAGAACTGAGACCCTGATCAGCTGCTCAATTTCTCCAGGTTCTTTAGTCTGAGGGCTCCAAAAGTGAACGCTGCTGCTACCTTGGAGCCAGGGATGGGGCCAGTTCAAGCTCCTTTTTCACCCAGATGAAAGAGTTTTCTTACTAACCTTTGAAGCTATCTTTGGCGTTTGTGAGTTGAGACATCTAGGATCTACTGCAGCGACCCATGATTCTGGACCCTGGAACTTGTTCCAGTCCTGTCTGTGCTGTGCCATGCAACCCAGGTTGGGCTGCGCTCTGCTCTGAGCACAGTGTGGTAGACTCTTCCTGTTGGCCTTCCAGGCTGTCTTGGGTTGGGAATCTCTTTCACTCTGTTGTTTTGTAGCTTCTGCTTCTGTAGAATTAGTTTAGACTAATTTTTTACAGGTATTTTATGGGATACGGAGGGAGAGCAAGAGTCGGTCTGTCCTATTCTGCCCTCTTGACTCTGCCTCCAAACATACTTTTTTAAAAATGCTATTTTGCTTATTTTGGGGGGTCTGTGTTTACTTTAACAATATGACCAATATGGAAATAAGTTTTGAATGACTGCACATGTACAACCTTTATCAAATTGCTTGCCTTCTCAGAGATTAGGAAGGGGAGGGAAAATGGAAGAGAATTTGGAAGTGAATATTATAAAAAATAATGAAGGCAAAAATTGTTTTTACCTGTAATTGGCAAAAAAATAAAATATTAGAAATTTTAAAAGTATATTTTAGTTTTTATTGAGAAATATAAAATCTTCGTGGACCCTAAAGAAGGTGTGAGAATACAAGACTGTCACTTTAAGTATCTGCCAGTAGACTAATTAAGAGTAGTGGACTCTATAATGTGAAGTACTGGGAATATGTGGCCTCTGGGAAATTTGATATTTTTACTTTGTGACTGTAAATCTAGAGCTGATGTGGTGAAAAAAAAAGTTTTCAGAGTTCTATCTTCTCTGTTATTTTAAAGTATTTAGTTTTTTTATTTTTATTTCTTAAATATATCAACATAATTTCTAACCTACCTCAAATGGAAGTTGTAAGTGGTAAAACCAAAGTTTTCATTTTTGTGGTTTAAAAACCAAAATAATGAAATAAAATAATGCCAGTCTTCAAAAGCTAAATGATAATGGAGTCAATGCCAGTTTAGAAAAGCAACATTAACCTTAGCTTATATGTCTACTTTGTTGAATGTTTTTGTTTTACCAGAAGGGCTCATTTTACAAGAGCCTCATAAATTCTTTTTTAGATTCTTCCTTTATCCTGTTGTTGGCAGTACCTATATTAGGTACAGGGTTTAGATAAAGATAGAAATAGCAAGGGATGTGTAAAAACTTCAATTCTCTCACGTTTCAAATGAACTATGAGTTCCTAATTTGATGCTCTTCTTATAGCTCTGTTGTTAATAGGATTGGAATCATAAGCTTTGAACTGGTTTTCATTTGATGAACTAACTATTAGAAAAGTAAAATACAGAAGGCTAAATTGTATTGAGTCTTCTAACTGGAAGATTTTCGCAGAATTACCTAGGAATCTCTGCAAATAACTTGGAATCAGAGAAATAAAACTACTGAAGATGAGCTTCCTTCAGAGTTGCCCTGATAACAAGTCTATTACAGAGCTTCCAAAAGAAGATGTTTCCAAGGACCAGATAACCACATGGGCATTTGGGATCCAAGACGAAGTATTCTGATTAGATGGACATTGGGAGTGGCTTACCAGGTTATAAGGAGACTTGACTTTAGTTGATACCAATAATTATTATTATATTACTTTGGCTTTTTGTTTCATAGTATCTATGTTTTGAGTTTTCTTGGTTACCCTGATAACATGTAAATTTTCCCTCTAAGAGTAAACCCCTTCCATGACTTTAGGTATTCTTATTATGGCTTGTGTTATGATTAATCAGTCTTGTTCTTCTATTAACTGGTCAAGGGAAACTGTGAAAAGCTTACGTAAGATCCAACAAGTTATAGCAGACATGCAACTATCTCCCTCAAGTGACCCCTTGTGGAATTCCTTCTTTTGGTTCACCTGGCTACAGGAAACTAGCCTGTTATCCGTCCTTTCTAAATGAACCCTCAATGTGCTCTTTCTCAATATTCTTTTAAACTTTGCCTTAGCTGTTGTTTTAAACCCTGTTCTGAACTTGCACCAGAAAAATCTGGTTAGTGTGTCCTACTGATGACCGTATTAAAAATCTTATAGAATTAACTTATAGATAAGTGATCCATGGGAGACAGGCACTGATCAAAGGTGGAAATTGAGAAGACTGAATACTGATTTATTATTTTATATTTAATTCCATTCTCTAATTATTTCTATTCTATAGCTGTGTAAGCCGTGTTTCTTTGTTTCTGAGTTAAGTTCAGAAGTTCATGATTCCAGAAGTTCAGTTTTCTTCTCTGATTTAAGTTTAAAATTCAGTTGTCTTATCAATTATCTTACCTGAAAAGAACACGTTATCTCTGTACAGCCTTGTACATCCACGTAAAATTAAGGGAGATCTGTTATCTTACTAACAAGCTTCACAGAATGCAAGAAGGCACCAAGAAGTCTGTTATTTCTATTCAACTAACAAGCAAATGGACCCTAGCAATCAACCCTTCCTGACAGCAGGATGGAAGGAGAGGTTGTATTAGCCCTAAATATCCTGCCAGCTATACTGCTTTTCATCATCTATGATACTTAAGATTTTGTAACCAATCATGTTGTTTTTTAATCTGTGATGCTTCCTGTTCTTTGTTCTCTTGTACTTCTCAAAACTCTATGAAGGTTGGTAGTCCTATGTCATGGTCTTTGGTTGACTGAGGAATCAGAAGACCCCTTTTATGGGTAATTATAAATAAATTTATCATGCTGGGAATTTTGTGCCTCGGTTTACCTTAATTTCAATTGTGACAGAAATGAAAGAGAAAAGCATGAGACAGAAAGGAAATGCCCCACCTGTTTAATGGGATAACCTTCATGGATACTGACAAAGGTTGATATAGGGAATGATGATAGCACCAGGCCAAACATTCCCTAGCTACTCTGCACTAACACAATTTCTGGGTTATTGAATGCTAACCGGACACATAGCACCATACAAAACAGGGGAAGAGACAGCTCTGACTAATGTAGCTACATTTTTTCCTATTGGTTAAAATTGAAAAGCAGGGAGAAAAAAGGCACATCATCAATTTTGGAAATAAAAATTTAGAGGTCATTTCATCTGTTCACCTGACTTCATAAGGTATATAGTCTGTCTTTATGGTGATGGGAGAAAATTATATCAAGTACAAGATGTCACTGCTTAAAGTCTTTGGCAGAAAGGAACTAATAATGTCCAGTGCTGACTTAGATTCAGTCGAGGTGTGAGGGTGTGTTTGGAAGGGGGGGGCGATTGGTAGTTGTTTGTCACAGACATGCTCTCAAACATGTGTGCTGCAGCTCTCATGCCTGAATCTTTCCTATGTTCCTGGGACTTGACAGTATTCCATCACAGGCTCTTTTCATTTTCCTTAATTTTCCTCGTTTTTCAACTTCATGCATTAGATGATCTTACAAGTCCCTTTGAAGTTTTCATTGCTCAGAAATTCATCTCGCATTTTCTCTCCTGGCATTCTCTGTAGCCTCCAGCTAAAATGACTAGCTATCTTGGAAAAGATAGCTTGTGGGTGCAGTAGAAGGTTTTCTGAGTTGTTGAAGCCCAAAGATTCATCAGTGGTCATCAACTTCTCTGGTTCTCAGTAGTCAGACACAGAACAGTCACCAGGAACTGCACTCAAAAGCTTTCCATTTCAGTAGGATCTGTCAGAACTCTGGGTCTGCTGAAAATTCCAGGACCATCCAAAAGCAAATCAGTTGAGATGAAAACCAGGTCTCAAACATAAACAAGCAGCTAACTCGGTCTAGACTTAGTCACACGGGTCTCCTTGCAAGCACTTGGTCCCCTGGTCCAGAAGAGAGCACTCTTTACAATCACATACCTTCCTTCATTTTCAAGATCCTCCTAGTGATTATAACAGTCCCAGAAAAGCTGAGTCACAGGCTTAAGGAAAATGAAAGTAAACTGTGATTAAGCAGTCAGCAATTTATAGATACAGCTCTTGTTATTTAAGAACTATGTCCTGAGGTTAGCCTTATTAGTGGACTTACTGAGGGTAGCCATGAAAGAGCAGATACTGATGGCTATTGGAACCAATAAGCTGCAGGCAGGGAGCATTGTCCTTGAGCTTAAGGACTTACTGGAAAATTTGATGAATCTCACTGACACTAGGGCTACAAGAGAAGAGAAGGGGAGAAGAAATAAATATGAAAACAGGGAAACTAACACAAGAGTAAGTGAGCCCTCAGCTTCCGCTATCTCCTCTCCCTGGGGTGTGACTTTCTCCACAGAAGAGTTGTCTGGCATGTGTCTTTCACCACATAGGACCTTGGGAGACTCCAGATGAAATTCAAACAACCTGAGATAAGAGCTGTCCAGAGCATGGTACAACGGAGTCAATGCAGATATCCTTCTGGCAATAGAGTTTCATGGGCTTAGGGTACTCGTAGAAGAATTACTTTTCCAAAGTGATAAATAAAAGAAGAAATAGTTTGTTTAAGTAGTCCAATATCAGAAAAGCTAGTTCAAACAACTTCTTTTCTTGTCTTATTGCTATAGCTAGCCTTTTTAGTACAATACTGACCAATGATGGTGATGATGCTTGTTTCACCATTTATATTAACGAAAAGGTTTCTCGTTTATCCTCCTTACTTTCTCTTGGTTTTAGATAGATACTATTTATCATTTTAAGAAAAGTTCCATTTATTCCTATAATTTCTAGTGTTTTTAATAGGAATTGGTACTACCGTACTGATAGTAAGTTCTTCAATTTGAAAAGACTACAAGCCAAGACCAAAGTGGAGAGAGTGTTGGTGCATAATTTTCTGCTTGCAGATGACTGTGCACTCAATGCAGCCTCTGAAGCTGAGATACAACAAAGTATGAATCAGTTCTCTGCTGCCTGTGCTAATTTTGGCCAAATAATTAACACCAAGAAAACATCAGCCACCCCCACACCAGCTATATGTGGAACCATTGGTTACAACAAATGGAGAAGTTTTGAATGCTGTGGATAAGTTCACTTACCTTGGTAGCGTACTTATCAGGGATGTACACATTACAATGAAGGACACATTGCAGAGCTAGCTCAGTGTTTGGGAGGCTCCGAAGAAAAGTTTAGGAGAGAAGAGATATCAGACTGACTACCAAACTGAAGGTCTACAGAGCTGTTGTGCTGACCTCATTGTTATACGCTTGTGAAACATGGACGGTCTACCAGCACTATACCATACCAGGAAACTGAATCTCTTCCATTTGAACTGTCTTAGGAAAATTCTGAGGATCACCTGGAAGGATAAGGTAACAGACACTGA